>NW_022631014.1:20234541-20582034 GCF_010015895.1 Lontra canadensis | reverse complement strand
CTATATATTTTCCTCTCAGGACTGCCTTTGTTGTGTCCCACAGATTTTGAACTGTTGTATTTTCATTATCATTTGTTTCCATGAATTTTTTCAATTCTTCTTTAATTTCCTGGTTGACCCATTCATTCTTTAGAAGGATGCTGTTTAGTCGCCATATATTTGGGTTCTTTCCAAATTTCCTCTTGCGATTGAGTTCCAGCTTCAGAGCATTGTGGTCTGAAAATATGCAGGGAATGATCCCAATTTTTTGATAACAGTTAGGACCTGATTTAGAACCAAGGATGTGATCTATTCTGGAGAATGTTCCATGTGCACTAGAGAAGAATGTGTATTCTGTTGCTTTGGGATGAAATGTTCTGAATATATCTGTGATGTCCATCTGGTCCAGTGTGTCATTTAAGGCCTTTATTTCCTTGTTGATCTTTTGCTTGGATGATCTGTCCATTTCAGTGAGGGGAGTGTTAAAGTCCCCTACTATTATTGTATGATTGTCGATGTGTTTCTTTGATTTTGTTATTAATTGGTTTATATAGTTGGCTGCTCCCACGTTAGGAGCATAGATATTTACAATTGTTAGATCTTCTTGTTGGACAGATCCTTTGAGTATGATATAGTGTCCATCTTCATCTCTTATTATAGTCTTTGGTTTAAAATCTAAGTGATCTGATATAAGGATTGCCACTCCTGCTTTCTTCTGATGTCCATTAGCATGGTAAATTGTTTTCCACCCCCTCACTTTAAATCTGGAGGTGTCTTCGGGTTGAAAATGAGTTTCTTGTAGGCAACATATAGATGGGTTTTGTTTTTTTATCCATTCTGATACCCTGTGTCTTATGATTGGGGCATTTAGCCCATTAACATTCAGGGTAACTATTGAGAGATAGGAATTTAGTGCCATTGTATTGCCTGTAAGGTGACTGTTAAAGTATATTGTCTCTGTTCCTTTCTGATCTACTACTTTTAGGCTCTCTCTTTGCTTAGAGGACCCCTTTCAATATTTCCTGTAGAGCTGGTTTGGTGTTTGCAAATTCTTTCAGTTTTTGTTTGTCCTGGAAGCTTTTAATCTCTCCTTCTATTTTCAATGATAGCCTAGCTGGATATAGTATTCTTGGCTGCATGTTTTTCTCATTTAGTGCTCTGAATATACCATGCCAGCTCTTTCTGGCCTGCCAGGACTCTGTGGATAGGTCTGCTGCCAATCTAATATTTTTACCATTGTATGTTACAGACTTCTTTTCCCGGGCTGCTTTCAGGTTTTTCTCTTTGTCACTAAGACTTGTAAATTTTGTTATTAGGTGACGGGGTGTGGACCTATTCTTATTGATTTTGAGGGGGATTCTCTGCACCTCCTGGATTTTGATGCTTGTTCCCTTTGCCATATTGGGGAAATTCTCTCCAATAATTCTCTCCAATATACCTTCTGCTCCCCTCTCTCTTTCTTCTTCTTCTGGAATCCCAATTATTCTATTGTTGTTTCATCTTATGGTGTCACTTATCACTCGAAATCTCCCCTCGTGGTCCAGTAGCTGTTTGTCCCTCTTTTGCTCAGCTTCTTTATTCTCTGTCATTTGGTCTTCTATATCGCTAATTCTTTCTTCTGCCTCATTTATCCTAGCAGTGAGAGCCTCCATTTTTTATTGCACCTCATTAATAGCGTTTTTATTTCAACTTGGTTAGATTTTAGTTCTTTTATTTCTCCAGAAAGGGCTTTTATATCTCCCGAGAGCGTTTGTCTAATATCTTCCATGCCTTTTTCGAGCCCAGCTAGAACCTTGAGAATCATCATTCTGAACTCTAGTTCTGACGTATTACCATTGTCTGTATTGATTAGGTCCCTAGCCTTCGGTACTGCCTCTTGTTTTTGTTTTTGTTTTTGTTTTTTTTTTTGTGGTGAATTTTTCAGCCTTGTCATTTTGTCCAGATATGAGTATATGAAGGAGCAAGTAAAATACTAAAAGGGTGGCAAAGACCCCAGGAAAATATGCTTTAACCAAATCAGAAGAGATCCCAAGTCGTGAGGGGGGATAAAGGGGATAAAAAGAGGTTCAGAAAAAAAAAAAAAAAGAAAGAAACAATTAAAAAAAGAAAACGAGGGACGCCTGGGTGGCTCAGTGGGTTAAGCCTCTGCCTTCAGCTCAGGTCATGGTTTCAGGGTCGTGGGATTGAGCCCCACATCGGGCTCTCTGCTCAGCAGGGTGCCTGCTTCCCTTCTTCTCTCTCTCTGCCTGCCTCTCTGCCTCTTGTGATCTCTGTCTGTCAAATAACTAAATAAAATCTTAAAAAAAAAGAAAACAAATAAAGAAAAAATATTAAAAAGAAAATAAATAAATATATAAATATATATATATATATATATATATATATATATATTAGATAAACTAGTTAAAAACGTTAAAAAAGAAAAGGGTAAAAGTTAAAAAATTTTAGCAGAAGAAGAGAGAAAAAAATTGAAAAAGAAAAGAAAATTAATTAACTCTAAGACTAAAGAATCATGGGGAGAAAGCCATGAGTTCGTGCTTTGCTTTCTCCTCCTCTGGAATTCTGCCACTCTCCTTGGTATTGAAACTGCACTCCTTGGTAGGTGAACTTGGTCCTGGCTGGATTTCTTGTTGATCTTCTGGGGCAGGGGCCTGTTGTAGTGATTCTCAAGTGTCTTTGCCCCAGGTGGAATTGCACTGCCCTTACCAGGGGCCGGGCTGAGTACTCAGCTAGGGTTTGCTTTCGGGAGCTTTTGTTCCCTGAGTGCTTTCCATAGAGTTCCAGAGGACGGGAATGAAGATGGCGGCCTCCCAGTCTCCAGCCCAGAGTAACCAAGAGCTTGGGGCCCCACTCCTCAGTGTGCCCTCAGAGAACAGCGCCCATTTACTCTCGTCTCCCTGGCCTCTGGCTGTGGTCCGAGCTCACTGAGCCTGCGACCGGTTCAAAATCCCGAGCTGTGAGCTCACTCAGGTCTGTCTCTGTAGCCAGCTTCCCCATTCTAATACCTGCAAGCTCTGCGACAGTCAGCCACCTCCGATCCTTCTGTGACCCTGCGGGACCTGAGGCCACGCTGACCCCACGTGGGCTTCACCCCGGTTTAGCCTCTGGAGTGATATCCCTCAGTGGAACAGACTTTTAAAAGTCCTGATTTTGTGCTCCGTTGCTCCGCCGCTTGCCGGGAGCCAGCCCCTCCCCCCGCAGTCTATCTTCCCGGCGCTTTGGATTCACTTCTCCACCAGTCCTACCTTTCAGAAAGTGGTTGATTTTCTATTTCTAGAATTGCTGTTCTTCTCTTCGATCTCCCTTTGGATTTGTAGGTGTTTGCAATCTTTAGATAAGCTATCTAGCTGATCTCCTGCTACCTGAAGTAGTCTCAGCCTGCTACTTCTCCGCCATCTTGACTCCTCCCCTCCCACCTGTGATTTTTAAGGAGTATACTGAAGCATGCTCAGACTCTGGCCATTACCTTTCAGGATGCTCCCATGCGTGAGTTTTTGTGCTCCACGAAGTGTATCTTTGGAGGCCTATTGAGAATCCCACAAGTCTTAAATATCGGATGGCCATCTTCTGAGGAAAGAAGCCCCCTAGTCTGAGGGTTATGAAGGGGGGGGTGGTAGGTTGGGGAACCTGGTGGTGGGTATTATGGAGGGCACTTATTGCATGGAGCACTGGGTGTGGTGCATAAACAATGAATTTTGTTACACTGAAAAGAAATTAAATTTTAAAAAAGGAGAAAAAAAAAAAAGTCCCCCAGTGGTCATTGAGCCACTCTCTTTAGGGAAAAAATATTATATGCATTCATTCATTTTACTTTACTTTTAAATTAACTATTTTGCAAGGAACTTGAAAGGAGTGAAGGCAGCAAAATGTGATGAACTACACATGAGAGGGCACACTTATTTTTAAGGTCATTGGAACAAATTCTTTTTATAGTAATACTCCCTATCCAGTGGGGCTCAGATACTCCAGTCAGTTATCTTCCTCTGGGAAATACAAAAGGTGAGCAAAAATACAGCAGAGTGCCCAGCTCAAGGCTGCATGATGCTAAGCGCGATCTTCTCTGCATACATCTAGTTGGGAACCTGGATCCCAGGATAACTCTATCCCTGATAAGTCCAATTTTCATGCTGTCTGATGTTCCTTCAGCACATATGACTCAGTCACTCCTTTGCATCAGGCACTTACTCTGGGCTAAAGATATAGCAGAATAGCTCACCCTTGTGGACCTTACCTTCTAGTATAGACAAAGGCAATATACATTAAACAATGAAATACTTTCGTTTTAGGTGGTGGCAAGTTCTATTATGAAAATACAAGAAGGTATTTGGCTGCTTTGCCATTTCAGAAGCTGTGATTGGTGGAAATCTCCTAGAGAAAGCTTTATTTGGATTAAGTGTTAAATATATTAAATATCTGGACTTGTACAGATATGGGGGTGGGAACATGCTTAGCATGTTCCAGAAGCAACAAGAGGACCAGTGTGGGGAGAATGTCATGAGAAGGAACATAGCAAAAGATAGGACATTTGATGGAGCCGGATCATGTATGAACCTCTAGACCTTGGCAAGAACTTTTGGACCAACTTCTGAACATGTTAAAAAGCATTTGGAGGATTTTAAGTGGAAGAGTGATATCTGATTTCTCCTATGGGAAGTTTACTCTGGCACCATGTTGAAAATAGATGACAAGGGAAAAGTAAGTCAGATAATCCTGTTATAAGGCCATTCTTGGAATATCAAGTCATCAGCATGCAATATTAAATTAAGGTCACAGAGGTTTCTGATCCATTCAGCATACTGAATGACCCATTATGATATTCATATTTTTCCTAAAGACCAAATGGCTAAGAGTATTTTATTTATGTATTCTGAGGGTATTCTAATAAGGTTTTCTGAGGCTAATCCTAAGTCAAACATTTTTCTTGGTGTTTCTATTATTGTTGTCATTGGACCTTTGCCCTAATTCTCCTTTTGTTGACAGATGGATTTTCCAATAGTAGAAAACCAGAAGGCAAGTATTTAACTCAGCTCAAGGGACGTTGAGCATATCTCTGAGCCACTTTGGGCCAGTCTTTTTATACAAGAATGAGTGAGGTCAGCACAAGTTCATCTGGCTCTGAAATTATATCATTGTTCAGATCATAGAAGTAATTAGAGATGGCCTCAATTAGCTTTATCATTTATTATTCAGAAGGGAAATTAATTGACCATGAGCTCAGTGACCTAAATATCAGTTATACATGTGTGCTGGCTTCAAATAATAGTTTCATTTCCTTTGTTGCACTTATACTCTCTAAAACTATCTAGCTTCTATGTTTTTACTACTCCCATTATAATTTATGTTTTGTGAAAGCAGGGACCTCCTTTGTTTTGTTTTGTTTCATTTTGTTTCAAACCTGTATGTCCAACCTCTAAAAAGAGTACTTAGCATAGAGCAGATAATAAGTACTTCTTGAATGGTTGAGTGAACGAATGATTCACTACTGTGATGAGAATTCCTAGGCACTAAGAGGCACAGCAATACCACAAACTGACAAACAATAAAATTTTATGGGTTGTTATAGACAAGTATTTTTATAATTTTTAAAGTCATGGAATCTTTTATTTAATTACATTCTTGTATAAGAACCAAATATGAAAAGTATATGAAAACCTGGCTCTGGAGGAAGAAGGGATAAAAAGCCCAGAGTTTAGCCCAAACACCATTTTTCCCCCAGTTCCTTCACAAGCAACCACGGAAGTACCTCCATAAATAGTTTGAAACTGCTGGACCCCTTGACTACCAAAATCCTTCCAATTCCATGGAAGCAGGGATTATGAAACCCCAGTAACTTCTTAGCTCAATGGTATGCCTACCACCTCATTCAACACCTGAGTCTTTGCCTATCATTTCCAGGGAAAAGAATTCACAACATCTAATATTTGAAGATCGCTGTTAGCAAATACCACCTTTATCTGGCCAAAATCTATCTCCCTGGGCTGTGTTCAGCCCTCGTAAATGTCAGACAATCTGTTGGTTCTCTTTTTCATAGCACAAACAGGGGAGTCTCCTGGCTCCCCTATCCAGGATGGACATTCCCCTGTTCTTTTTTATTCTTTATTGATTCACTGGCCTGATAGTCTCCCAGATTTTCACAATCAAAAGTTTTCATCCCTTCTTTGGCCACAATTTGACATCCTTCAGTGAATCCATGGGAGTCATTCACCCTCATTTCTGAACCCCCACATGCTCTATTCATGCATCCCACACATCACGTCTGCTGCTATGTTTAGAATCTACAGTCCCCTGCCTCTTTGCTTATTAGGCTATGAGATCTTCAAAGGCAAGAATCATGCCCCATCCTTATTTATCCCTCCAGTCCTACCACTGTCTTTATGGCAGGTGTTCAGTACTTACTCTGGTGGTGAAGGACAGAAGAAAGTAAGCACTTCTGTCGGTATTTCTTGGCATATCACTTCTTCCAGACTTGCTTTTCAACTTGGATCCTCCTCAAGGTGCAAGTAACTTAGGTAATTTTTCTGAGCCCTGGGAACTGCCAGGGTCCTTTCTATTAGCTCTCATGCTAGAGTTTTCCATAGGTCTTTCTAGGCATCATCACCCACCTGTTCCCTGGAATCACATTATGTCTTTTCATGTATCTAAACTCAAGAAATACCTAATGTCATCCAAAGCCAGTCATGACAAGCCAGCAGCAGATTTCCACAGTGAACTGCTAAAGCCCAGGTAATGGTTTTCTCTTCCAGGAATCTTCTTACACATTTTCTTAAATACTCCTTTATATGACCTTTTTTGATTATCAAGAGGATACTCCTTAAGTACACTTTTCTTGGCCTGCATTTATTAAACTGTAATTTGGGCAGCATTTCCCTGTGCTAGTCTATAAAAAGGTCAAATGAAGGAATTCTGTCTCCATTCCATTTATGAGTCCAGTTTGCTCAGTTCCAAGCACAGCCATCTGCACCTGCAGGACCTTAAAAACAGAGAATTTGCATAATTGAACCAGCACATTCTACTTGTCTCCTGACCTATTTGTCCATCTTCACGTAAATCTTCTAAAATAAAGTCTCCACTCTGATGGCTGACTCAAATTTTCCAGGGTGATAGTTTGTAATTTTGAACCAAGCCACTTAAACTCTAGCCTGAATTGGTTCCATAAATCCTTTTACACAATTTTTGACTCATCTATAATTAATCATAATAATAAAATTGTTAAATGCCATTTATTTCTAAAACCATAAATCTTTCACACCAGATAATTTGTGGTATGGCATGATTAGCAGAGCAGCATAATTACCACATTCCAGAGACCTAGAGCATGACCTTGGATTGAATTCTGTTCGTTCTCCTTATCTCATTATCAGTGACTCCAATGGAAGATTATAAAGGCTGTTACTCAGACATAAGCCCTTTCCTGTAGCTTTTTTCCTGAGATCTATATTGCAGCAGGGATTATCTCTTTTATTATGTGGTCCAGTCTTCCCTGGTTTGTTTTGGGGTTTTGTTTGTTTTTGGACAGGTTTAAGTATAGTTAAGTAAAATGGTAATTGAATTAATTTAAATGCACAAACACTCACAAAAATGTTTTTTATATATATCTAGTACATATAGCAACCTTTACATATATTAACCCCCATATGACAGCCCATTATACAGTCAGTGCAAACTGTTGATTCTTTAAAAGGCAAGGCCTAGAGAAAATGTGCTGCCACTTTCAATTAATTGTACTGGTTAAAGGCAAATGACCTCTGCTATCATACAAGGCTCCATGCTTAGAAAAAGTCTCAGAGCTTGGTTTAATGCTCTGTTATTGCAACCTTGAAATTTTTAATAGTTTTTGTGCAATGGACCCCACACTTTCATTTTGCACTGGACCCTGCAAATTATGGATTTGGAACTGGCCAAAAAAAGTTATAAGGCCAGCTCAGACTCTAGAGAAGGGGAGATGGGAAGATGGGATAGAATTTGCTTCTTATTGGGTAGAGAGTATGCGTGTTCATGGCAAGGAAGAACTGAAAGGGACCTTCTTTGGAGACTACCTACTAGTAATGAAGAAATGGAGGTGTAAAGAGAGGAAGCAGCTTTCACCAAATCACACAGCTGGCTGTCCATGTCCCAGATACAGCTCTGATACCTACTAGTGCTTGGTCCAGAGCACATGAGAATATGACCATTAACTTGTTGGAGCTCCCATTCTTGTACAGTCACTGAAGAGGACCATTACCAAGAGAGTTTATTTGAACTCAGTGTGTTTCCTTTCAATAACTTAGCACCCCATTTAGTTACATTAGGTCGGAACCTCCTGTCCAATTCTGATTCTGCAGGCCAATACGTAAGACTAGCCATCTGTCCTTTATCCCTCCTGGGCTAGTTCCTGAGCTTTTGAAACCATGCCCCATAGGATGGATGAGGTTGAAATTAGCAAAAATTTAAAGCTTGTCTTCCAGAGAACTGTTTCTTCCTCATCGACTGTTGTGTCCTTTCAGACCTCACTAACAAACTCACCAGCTATCTCTGCAGAAGCCTGACTCTAGTCTAGGTCAATTGAAATTGTTCCAGCCTAGGAGCAAGCAAGGCCCCACATTCCTCATCTAAGAAAATGAACCCAAGACACCATCCAGATTATATCAGCTCTCAGAGTATGCCTCTAGCCCCTTTTCCTTGTCCTAAGGTAACCTCCTAATATCAGGGGCTGAATTTTACCTCATTCTGAGCTTATGTTTCCACCCCAAAGTGAACAGGTGTATATTATCATGCTCTAACTTTCCTCATGAATAATCATGTCTCACCACCCTTTTTCATCAATATATGTAATCTCAACTCTTATAATTATAAAAAAAAACATGTTCTCTCTTCCAGGAGGCAGATTCAAGTCTTGCCCATGTCTCAATGATTCACTTTGCTGTGCATCAGGCAGATGGACTTGGGTTTGAGTATATTTTCTCCATTCTCATAAGAACCAGTAACAAGGAAGGAAAGAAAAGCTATGTGTTGGGGCCAGGCCCAGGGAGATCTACCATGAGGTAGAGAAGGCTCACAGACTGGGAAATGAAGGAGAATCAAGAAATTAGATGACTGCTCCCCATCAGGGGACTGAGAAGTGAGATTCAACAAGATAAGGGAAAGATGGATAGAAGCAGGAGTTTGAGCTTCTGGATTTGAAATCTTAGAAATGTCACAGTTTGGGGAGATTTATTGTTAGGTGACCTAATGACTCGATAGGCTGAGGAATCATAAAGATGGGTATTATTAGAATTAAAACGTGTTCATTCTCATAAAGCACCATGTGATATGAGGGGTTTTTAACCATATTATGGTTAAAATATATTGTGGTTTTAAACCATATTACAGTTGTTTTCAGCATTTGCTATATTATTATCAGTTATATTAATAATAAAACCATAATCTTCTATAGCTTTGTGTTTTGGTACCTGATATTTATAAGTTTTCCATTAAATTAAATTGAATTAAGAAAGTAGCATTTCTAATCTGTATGAGTCTTTATTTAATATTTGACAAAATGATTATCTTATTCTTCTAGTATTCTAGTATTATCTAGTATTATTTCTAGTGTTCTTCTAGTATTATACAATATAATTATAATTATATTATTATTATCTAGTATGGTGCTTGATGCAAAGATGTTGTTAGATTTAATTCAATGTTCAGGATAAAAGTCAAAATCAGTGTTTGTCTAAAATCACTGAAATTCTTTAATGTTCCCATATGTCAAGTATTGTAAAAAAAAAATTCCATTGCTCCAAAAAAAAAAAAAAAAAGAAATCATCTGAGAGTCATCAGGGGACAAGAAGTCATCAGAAAGACTCTTAACTACAGGAAACAAATGGGGTTTCTGGAGGGGTGGTGGGTGGGGGGATAGGATAATTGGGTGATGGGTATTAGGAAGGGTATATGATGTGATAAGCACTGGGTGCCATATGCAGATAATGAATTATTGAACCCTACATCCAAAACTGATGATGTAGATTATATTGGTTAATGGAATTTAAATTAAAAAAATATTTGGAGTTGAGGGAAATTGGAAGGGGAGGTGAACCATGAGAGACTATGGACTCTGAAAAACAATCTGAGGGTTTTGAAGGGGCGGGGGGTGGGAGGTTGGGGGAACCAGGTGGTGGATATTAGAGAGGGCACAGATTGCATGGAGCACTGGGTATGGTGTAAAAACGATGAATACTGTTACGCTGAAAAGAAATAAAAAATTTAAAAAAAAGTATTGTAACCTTTAGATATATGTTCTCTAATTTTCACCCTTTGTAGTGGATAATGATATTATCAAAATTATACAGAAAAGAGAGTTAAATGAGATTAAACTCTTATCAGAGTAAGTAAACAGGAGGATAATCTGCAAAACCTAAATGATTAATCCCACCCTTTCTATCTGTTTCAGTTTTTGTAGTACTAGGAGGCAAACTATCGCAAAACTTAGGGTCTTAAGACAATATTTATTTGTTCACAGTTCTGTGGGTTGACTATTTATCTGGGTTCAGCTGAGTTAGTCTCCGCTGGGATTAATCTGCTGGTGGTTACAGCCATCTGGTGCCCCAAGTGGGGTCAGATGGGCCCAGATGGTCTCACAGCCTTGTGGGAAGTTTGGTGCTGTCTTATAGCCGGCCTCTCTCTGCATGTGTTCTTTCGTCCTCATGGGTGCTATAGCTCAAGCTTCTTTATATAGCATCTGGGTTCCAAGAAGGGAAAATGAAGTGCTCCAAGGCTCTAGGGCTTTAGCCTTGTGACTCCCACAATATCACTTACTCTGAGTTCTACTTGTCAAACAAATCACAAGGTCAGCCCAGGCTCAAGGAATGTCAAGTAGACTCAAACTCTTGAGGGGAGATGCTACAGAGCACTTGCTGTCCATTCTAATGTATCACAATTTCTACACTTGTTAGAGGAAGAAGTTTGATGCAAGAATATCACCCAGGGCTATTACGTTGTGTCTCTGAGCCACTTCTGCTGGGCCAATGCTCTTCTGCACCTATGCGTATAACTGAGAAGCAGACAGTAGGCTCAGACATTCAGCTCCCAGCTGCCCTCAGAAGCATTTTGATGCTGCACCAACTGCACAAGCATATGCAACAGCCCTAAATCCAACTGATTTTTCCCTTGACTCAAAAATATGTTTTCATTTATTGTTTGGTTGGGAAAGTGTTTTCCGTATTTTATTCCAAAATAAATTATCTGTGAACATTTATAAAGAAACATTTGCAAGAGCCTGGAATAGCAGGCACTCTACCTTTTTTTTTTTTTTAGAAATTTCTTTTTCTAAGTATAACTTCTCATGAATGAAAACATAGTCACAAAGCCAGCAGCAGGTAGATCCTGTCTGCCCATGTGTGCAGAGTCACACTTAACCTGCTGCGAGCATGCCTTGATTTAGCAATCTGCCTACAAAGGCTGGGACACATCAGTGCTTGCTCTTACTTCATTATAAGCTGAAGGACCCTTTTAGGGCAATTTATATACCAATAATGACTGCATCCCAAGCGTCTACATAGTTAAAATGTCACCATTGGCAGAGCAGAGTGCTCTTTGGTCACAGCTAGTGACTCATTTGTGTTGATCATGGAATATGGACCCATAAAATGCCATGAAAAACAACCACTACTAAAGCTAGTTCCCATTTTCCAAACAGGGATACAGAAAACACAGGCCATGCACATTTGCTGATTGATCTCCCGCTGTTCTTAGGCATGGATGTTGTGCCAAGATGCCTGATATTCAGGAATAGTCTCTGCCTCCACCCCCTCACCACCCTTCCCCCACAGCTATAGATCCCTGCAGGCAGAGATCGGAGGCGATCTCCTCTAGATTTAGGGCCATTAGGTCACAGTCTCTGATCTCAACCAGCGCCTCCTCAGTGTGCCTTAAACACATTATTATTTTTTTATTATTATTTTTCTATAGATTCTATGAAATGAGAAAGCAGTTGCAGAACACTGATCTAGTGTTTTCTCATTGACATACAAGTATAGTTGCTTGGGTCAATTTTAAGCAATGAAATCTGCTCATGGCCATACTTGAAAAAATCCTCGGTGTCCTGAGCCCAGGTCTGTCCAAGCATAAGTACATGTATATTATATGCATACACACATATATGTAGTACATATATATATACACACACATATTTATACAAATATGTATAAATTATTATACAAATATGTGTGTATACATAAAACTGATTAAACATATTCACTTTCACTTTTTTCCTTAATATGTCTTGGATTGCTGTCCATATCAGTATATGTAGGACATGAATGTACCAGTATATGTAAATCTTCTCCATTCCTTTAGCTACTACAGTAGTCCATTGTTTACAT
Organism: Lontra canadensis; assembly: GCF_010015895.1. NCBI lineage: Eukaryota > Metazoa > Chordata > Mammalia > Carnivora > Mustelidae > Lontra > Lontra canadensis. The sequence continues at coordinate 20,569,717 of NW_022631014.1, read as the reverse complement.
GGCCATACTTTGTTTTTCAATTAGTTTCTTATGAATGAACACTTTTATTGTTCCTGGGTTTGTACTGTTACTGGCAATGCTACCAGCAGCCCACAGTTTGGGGTAGAATTTCAGTACCCAGGCCTTGTATCCATCCAGGTGGCCTCATTCTAATTCTACCTGTGCTACCCACTAGCTAAGTATCTGGAGCAAGACTCTTCCCTTCTGTGCCTTTTCTCATATACAATATTGTAAAAGGAATAGCACCTAGCTCATTGAATTTGGGGCTGGATTAAATAGGATTTTTAGTGCTCAAAACAGACTCTGGCACATTATAAGTACTCAACTAACGTTAATTATTGTTAAGTTGCTGTGTATCCATTCCAACATTTTTATGGGATAAAATAATCTAAGAAATTACCATATCAAAGTTTCAAAAAATATTTCAAATTGCCCTTGAAAATTTTCATTGTACATGTTTCTTCAATTCCATTCTAATTTATCAAACTAAACTTTTACTGAATCTGATTAGTAATCTAAGTTTAATTAATTTATGCTAATCTGAATATCTTTTTATTTTTAGTATGCTCAAATACTTCATATTTGTGCTCATTGTTTGTCTTTCTCTGTTTCATGACACTCGTTTATTTTTTATTGAGTTGTTCACAGCTACCTTACCAATTTGAAAAATTGATATCAAAAAATGGAGGGGCATCTGAATGGCTCAGTGGGTTAAAGCCTCTACCTTCGGCTCAGGTCATGGTCCCAGGGTCCTGGGATCAAGCCCCACATTGGGCTCTCTGCTCGCCAAGGAGCCTGCTTCCTCCTTTCTCTCTCTTTGCCTGCCTCTCCACCTACTTGAGATCTCTGTCTGTCAAATAAATACATAAAATCTTTTTTTTTAATGCCTTTATCCTAATGTATTTCTTTCAAATACCCAGGAGTTTGTCCTTTATCTCTTGTTTTTTATACATTTCTTGTTGTTGTTTTTCATATAATGGGCTTTTTTTTTTAATATAGTTTTGGGATCCCATATGTGTTAAAATCTTTTTTTTTCTATTAATATTGTGTTATGAATACACATTTTTGATTTTAGATTTTTGACTGTTCTAGACATCAGGGAATTGATGAAGGAGGTATATGTAGGTGTGGCTTCTTGAAGGTATAACCTGCACAGCTGACATCCCTGATGATGTACTATTTGAGCTGAGAACAACAGGATGAGAATGAGCCAGCCATGTGCAAAGGCAGAGGGAACAGGAAATGCTGAGACCCCAAGGATCTGCTCTTTCTGAGCAATAGGAACATGGCTCAGTGTGACTGAGTAATCTGAGTATCTGTGGGGAGAAACCGGCAGAGAATAGCTCTAAAGGAAGCCTCAGTCACCACAGTTTTTATATTTGGACTATTACAGTGACCTATATCATAAGTGATCCAATGTCAGATATGAATTCAGGGACCTACTAGCACAAGAGAATGTTGTCTGCACCATGAATAAAATTGACTTAGCAACTGGAGTCAAGGGAAAGCCAAAGCAGAGTGTTGATTCTTCAAAATGAGAGAATATTTTTTTTTCTCATCAAAGGCAATAAAACACATGCCAAATCAAATAACCCTGTGAGAAATAATTTATAATGAAAAAGGGAGAAAGCTACACACAGTGGCATATACAGGAAAATTCTCTAAAAAAAAAAAAACAATCTTTTTGAAAATTCTCCAAAACAACAAATGTCTTAGGGAAATTTACTATGAAAGTAATGCTTAATGGATAACTCCAAAAAATATAAAAACTATCATCTTTCTTGATGGAAAGGTAAATGGAACTACTATACAGCAAGAACAACTTTGGAGTTGTAGCCATGCATGATTAATATGTGTGTGTGCAACAGACAGGGTGTGGGTGTGTGTGGGTTCCAAAGAAATCTCAGAACTAGTACAAAGTCTCACTGATCTGTTCTCTAGCTTCCGAATCCCATCAGCCCTAGACTATCTACAATGTACAGCTGGTGCATCTCATTGAGATAGAATCCTGGAATGAACTGGTTTAATTAAGGTAAGGCCATTGTGCACAATAGTCATGCTTAAATCCTAAATCAAAAAGCTTACTATGATACAATTTGTTGTGTTTTTTTTAAAGATTTTATTTATTTATTTATTTGACAGACAGAGATCACAAGTAGGCAGAGAGGCAGGCAGAGAGGGAAGGGGAAGCAGGGTCCCCGCTGAGCAGAGAGCACGATGCGGGCCTCAATCCCAGGACCCTGGGATCATGACCTGAGCCGAAGGCAGAGGCTTTAACCCACTGAGCCACCCAGGGACCCCTACAGTTTGGTTTTTAGAATAGAGTATTTCTTCCAAGAACTAAGACTGAACCCAATCAGGATGAATGGTAAGTCCCTGCCCATGGCTGCATTGGGAGTGGTAAGATGCACTGTTGTAAAGGAAGTTTTTTGGGGAACATAGCAAAGGGAACACTGGAACAGACTTTCCATGCATCTCAGGCAGGATCACTTCTTCTGATGAAATCACTTTTGAGCAGAATCTTTAGTTCCCTATGAAACATGAGCTTAAGGACATGGGTACACCTGAGAGATTACTCATGATGAGCAAGTTGGAGTATTTCTGGACCATTCTTGAGATCTAAATAGTCCCCAAATTCTCGTCCTTGGACACTGCTGATTAAACACTGAGTCATGCTCTGTAGTATCTACCATATGGACCACTTTTCATTATCAGGGACTTTTATTTTCATACAATTCACAATATATTTGATACACTTTTTATATTATTACCATTATAATCCAGTCCTGTTTCCTGAAGTTATATCCAAGTTGTCAAAGTAGAGATTGGGTATTCCCAAATCTGTAAATACCCACTTTTCCCACACACACATACACACTTCCAGATAATGTCTTATGTGTCTCCAGAAATGACTTGTTTTGTTACTTATGTTTGGATTTTATCATGTTGGTTCTCAGAAGACCACTTTAATTCTAAGGTTTGGGGACAGGTGATATTATGTTGTGCCTTAGGTAGAGGACAGACGACTGGCCCACAGACCACAGAGCCAGTCACAGCAGTGTGCAAACCTGTCAGCAGTGCAGGGTCCAGGTGAACTTAATGGACTTTTCAGGGTATATACATAAAGTGGTCCAAAATTGCAAATCAGTACATCTTACTCATAGTTGAGGAAATGAGCCAAAATGATAAAAGCAATAGAAAACTTTAGGATCAAACTGTGAGGTAGTGTAGGAACTAAGAAATGTATAAGGAGTAAGTCGAAAAGTTGAGTTTAAGATGGACTGACCAGATAGGTTGAGGACAGAAGCTGTGACCAACTTAAGCCCACATAAGAATTATTTTCTTATCTGTTTGTTCTAGCTAGCATATCTAGGATACAGGCCTGACAAGCTGAGGAACATGCAGGAACGCACAGCAGATGTTGTCCTACAAATTAAGGATATTGTTCAGCCACAAGAAGGAAGGAAATCCTGACATTTGCAACAACATGGATGCATCTTGAGGGCATTATGCTAAGTAAAATAAGTTAGAGAAGAACAAATACTCTGTGATTTCACTTATTTCTGAAATCTATATGAAGTCAATCTCATAGAAATAGAGTAGAAATGGTTATCAGGAGCTGGAAGATAAGGAAAATAGGGAGATGTTGATCAAAGGGCACAAAGTTCCAGTTATAAGATGAATAAATTCTAGTGATATAATGTACTACATGATGATTATAGTGATTAATACTATTATATACTTGAAAGTTGCTGAGAAAGTAGATCTTAAATAGTCTTGACACAAAAAATGGCAATTATGTGACATGATAGAGGTGTTTGCTAAAGCTGTGGTGGTAGTCATTTTGCAATATATAAGTGTATCATATCAACACATTGTACATCTTAAATTTACATGATATTATATGTAAATTACATCTCAGTAATGCTAGAAAGAAATGATAGTGAAAGCTTGTATTTCTCAATGTCTCATAGTATAAAAGCACAATGCTCACAGTACTTTTGTTTTTATCATGACATAGTCAATTTTTTCTGAACACATTCCTCCCTACCTCCCCAGACCCAAGTTCTGGGTGCCCAGTTTCTCCAGCTTCTGGTTAGTGTAAGTCTCTAATGGGGTTCTGTTGGGAAGGAGCAGAGGACCTTTAGGAATATGAGGCAAAGACTACCAGAAGCTTACCTTCCTGTGGTTTTGGAAGACATTTCTACTGTGAAAGGAAATATGACTCTCACAGAGTGATGACAAGAAATGAAAGACAGAAAAGAAGAAAGAATAGTGTGGTAGCTTTCTATCCCTGAATCAGATCCACCTGGACGCGATCTGCAACCTTCCAACATCAGGTTATAGGAAGTAGTAACTGACTGTTTTACTGGTTTCTTTGCCTTGATATTTCTGAAAGCAGAGTCTGAGGCAAGCCGTCCAAGATGGTTTAATTGGGAAGGAACCCCATGGAGCAGGAAGGCAGAGTAGGAAGTGGAGCAGAGGGTGATACTAAGGTGCAAAATGAAATTGGCAAGTGACAACCGGTACTTAATCCAGCTGGCGCCTTCTGAGGTCCCACCTGATTAAGTGCTTCTCTAAACACTTTACCTCTGAACAGGAAAGAGGAAATATTATCCATTGGCTTCACTGGTCAAGTGGTGGTCCCACTGGGCATTAATCCTCTGGACTCCCGGTTGCACATTCAAAAGTATAGACCTGGGCATCACCCATCATAGAGTCAGAGGAGCTTTAGGGCTGGAGAGGAGCATGTGCGTCACCAGAGGCAAGGCCTGTCTGCATGCACCTGGCTGAACCCATCAGGCTCATGTGTCTAAAAGGTAAGAATGAAGGATTTTGAAGTGACTCACAAGAGGTGTCTGATAAAATTAGCACTTAGTCCTGGTCCATATAGTATGGGAACTTATAGTTATTGTCAAAAGAATTAAAACTAAAAGAATGTAGTTTTTGTCAAAAGTTGAGCACAGAAGGAATAAATAAATTTCATGGTACAGTATTACGTTAATACCCTTGAAACATTTTTTTTCTTGCCTACAACTTCTTAAAATAAGGAGAAAGAATTTGCATTTACTCTTGAAGGAGGGAAACAGTCTGCTGCCTGACTATGGCCTCTGCCCACTAAGAACTAGGACTTTAGAGAAAGAAGAGAAATTACAAAACAAAAATAGGATTAAAGCTTGTGATTTTCCTGAAAGATTCCTGCTTATATTTTCCTTTTTTAATTTTTTAATTGAGAAATTTAAAGATAGGAAGTAATATTCTTTACAAAACAAATTTGCCATTCTTTTAACACTAATGGACCACTTTATGAGCATGGAAAGAGTTCAGGCACAGTGATATTTTAATAACTCATTTATATTTGATGATAACTTACATTAAATTAGTTTAACAGCTGTAAATCAATTAGAATCCATTCAGCTATTACAAAGTTTGGTTATATCTTCACAAGTGATATGCATGTAGGCATTTAATATACAATCAGTGTGTACATACACACAAAATATATTTATATGCACACATACAGGTTCATGTGTGTATATAGAATGTGTGCAATATAAATGAAATGTAGATCAGTCATTTTTGAGTGCTCCAGTCCCCCTGAACAGTTTTACAACTAATTTTTCTTTTCAATGAATTTTCACTTTCCAATACATTTCTGTTCTTTGCTTCCAAGGACACTTAAGAGAATGATACTTGTCTCAGGGTGCACAGCTACCTGTATTAGAAATATTGATGCCAGCTGTTCTCATAGTCATAGGAAGGGACCCTACATGAATATCCATGCATTGAGCAGACCCTTACTTCGGTTCTCCATAGGTTGTGACTTTTATTTTGAAGTTGCCCAAAGTTCAGGGATGACATAAGGGAAATTCCATCCAAGGAATAATTTCTCCCATTCTTACTTGATTTGTGTCTTGAAGATCTTTTTCAGTTAACTTATTACAATCTACTCCATTACTTTCTAACTGTTGAATATGTATGGAGCATGGTTATACTATAATTTTAATTTAATTGGAAAATTTAGAGTTAGTAAATGATAGTCTTTACAAAACAAATTTGTCATTCTTTTAATATTAATGGATTAAACTTGAATCTGGAAAGAGATGGGAATTGCACATAGAGAGCCATCTCTTCTCAAAGCTGCCATCTTGCTACTCAGTTGTTCTGCACTATCATAACTGATATAATTTGTCACATAATGACTAACGTTAGATTACCCTGTGTTATTGCAAACACCGCTTCAATACATCCCCTCGGTGCGAACAACTCCACGTGTAAGATGCAGTTCCAGAAGTGTCATTGAGGTTGCAGGATACACCTGTGTGTGTGTGAGTGTGTGTGTGTGTGTGTGTGTGTGTGTGTGTGCAGACTTATGTCTGGCACCTATTACTAAACTTTCATCCAGAAATTTTATATGAGTTTATCCCCCCAAATTATTGTTACTCACAAAATATCCTTAATGCCTTTTAACAATTTCATGGTGTAATTAAAACATGAATAGCAAAATAATAAAAAAGTAACAAAATAATAAAAAGGCAACAGTTTGGGTGACTGGCAGGAGTAGATATAAGCCAACACTTACTGTTAGTTCAGATAAGATTTTGTTGACAAACAACATTTGATGCTGAGTTTACAAAAACAACTTTGAGTTTCAGACCTTTTTGTATTTCACAATTGCTTATAAGAGATTATGAATGTTATTATCAAAGCATTCATTTCTGAACAGTATCTTCTTAATTATGCACAATATTGAAAGTTCATTTTATATACTTATTAACCATGTGTTTGCTTCTTCTGGGGTGAGCTACTCATTCATACCATGTGCCCGGTTTTAGTTTTGATTATTTAAATTTGTCAAATAAATTTTAAGATTTCTGTATAAAAGATGTTGGCTGATATCAATTATGTTTTACCTAGTAGTTTGATTTTGAGTTGTAATTTTTTAATCATAAAAAATGTTTAAAACTTGTCTCAACTTCTAGATGTTGTGTCATACTCAGAAAGATTTCCTGCATTCACTGATATTTTCTTCCGATATTTGAGCTTCTTTTTTATATTTAAGTAAGTAATCATTTGAAAATTGGTTTGGATGTTCAAGAAAGATATTAAGGATGCAGATTTCTTTTTTCTAGATGGCATTTAAATTTTTCCAGTATCATTTATGTAATGACCCCCCCCTTACTAATATCATGTATCCTTTTACATGAGATTATTTATCTGAGTTTATTTCTAATCTCTCAATTCTGGTGACTTGAACTATTGCTCTATCATTTTTACAACATCAATCAGGACTGAAAGGGCAAAAAAAGATACCAACACCATAGAAACACTACGACCAGATCACAGAGGAGCAAAAATGTCCAGTGTTCTCAAGGAAAGAAAGTGAAAACAAAGTATTTATATCCAGCCATGCTTTTGTTTAAAAATAAAAGTTACAAAAATTTTTGAAGATGCAAGAATTAAGGGAATATTTTTCACAAGAGCAATTCTTAAAGATTTTATTTAGGGGGGAAAAAAGCCTAAACAGATTAAGGGATCAGTAAGAAGGCACCAGAAAAAGAAACTAAAAGAAAACAGTACATGTATATGCTTTTTCTACCTTTTTAGTAAATAATAACCTAGAAAAAAAACCACACATATTTGACTTATCAAGTTCTAATGCCAGTTGAACAATACTGTTAAACTTTTTCTAGATGATGCAAGAAATTTAGAACAACTTAACTTCATTACCACTTCCCCCAATTTATTTATTTTGGTGACATATATTAACAAGGTAATACATGAATAGATTTGTTTTATAAAAACCTAGCTCATTGTCCATATAACTACCACTTTTGTTCTCTTCCATTTCTTCTGCACCTGTCAACCCCTTTTAGTGTATTCTATTCATTGCTCAAACAATAACTTCACATATTTATTTATGGAATATATGCTGCTAGTGATGAGCACTATAATTTTTGTCTTTATTTTTCATTTATTTATGAAAGATACATATTCTGAATATAGAATTCTCAGTTGACAGGTATCCCTTTTTAGAACATTGATTATAACATCCTACTATCCTCTGACTTGTTTTGTTACTTGTAAAAAGTCAGCTGTGGTATGTTAGTTTGAAAATTTTCTCTTTACTTTTAGTATTCCAGAGTTTCTCTAAGATGTGTTTAGGTTTGAATGACTTTTGTATCCTGTTTGGAATTTATATTTCTAGAATTTTTGGCTTGATACCTTTCATCTGGAAAATTCTCAGTTCTTAGCTCTTTAAATATTCTCTCTCTGTTTCCTTCTGGAGAGTAAGTTTCTTGTATATTACCTTGCTCCTTGTATCCTTGAAAACTTTTGCTTTCTAATCTATATTTAATTAGATCCTCCTTTTCTTTTATTTTTTCTAAAAATTCAATTATTATATTTTCTTTCTAGACTTTCTCTTTAGTTCTTTTTCAAACATGCTTTGTTTCTAAAATAATTATCTTTTTCATTCTAGAATTTGAAACCTTGGTTTTTAATTTTTGAACTTGATAAATATAAATGTCCAATAAACAACTAAAAATTATGAGACAAGATACTATGTGCAATAAACAGAAAAAAAAAACAGATTAAAATACTGTCCTGGAAGTCACAGCCATGAAACGAGTCAAGAAAATTTATAAAAGGCATAAATATTAAAAAAGAAGTGACTTGATCCCATATATAGAAAACTCAGGGGAGTCCTTATAGATTTGTGTTTCCACCACTATCCTAAAGAGATTTAAAAGTATGATAAAAGTTATTACAAGCAGTTTTATGAATATATCTGATAATTATTCAAAAAGTACACTGTACAAGAACTACTAAAAGAAGTAATCAAAATAAAAATAACCCTTTGTCTATTGAAAACACTGAAGTTGTAAAAATATTAAACTTTCCAAATAAGAAAACCTCTTGTTTTTATTTTAATTCCAGTTAGTGAAAATACAGTATTATATTAATTTCAGCTGTACAATATAGTGACTCAACACTTCCATACATCACCTATTGCTCATCATGACAAGTGCGCTCCTTACCTCCCATCCCCTATTTCACCATACCTACCCTCTCCCCTCTGGTAACCAACAGTTTGCTCTCTATAATTAAGAGCTTGTTTCTTGGTTTCTCTCTCTCTCTCTCTCTCTCTCTCTCTTTCCTTTTTCTCATTTGTTTTGTTTCTTTAATTCCACATATGAATAAAATTGTACAGTAAAATAAGAAAACCTTAAGCCCAGATGCTTCATGAATAAGTTCCACCAATCATCTAATGGAAAAAACAATCTTAAACTCTTTTAAAAAACAAAGGAAGATGGAACATTTCCCAACAAATTTTATAGGTCTGCTCAGCCTTGATCCTAAAATTTGGCAAAGATAAACTGGGGGAAAATTATTACTCATGAACATAAAAATCAAAATTCCTTAGGAAAGTATTGCCAAATTAATTCAGTAAAAGCATAATACTTCAAAGAAAAGATAGGAGAGCAAAACAAACCTAGAAAGAATAAGAGAAATAAAAGTACGTAATAAAATCATAGATTTAAGTGCAAACATATCAGTAATTACATTAAATATACCACATACAGATTACTAAAAGTACCTATATGATGTTTAGAAAAGAAACTTCTAAAACATAAAATACAGAAAGTGAGAAATTGAAACTAAAAATCCCTATCTATTCCCATCCTTGCAATAAGAGCTGACATGAAAACCAAAGACTATTCTTGGGCCCAGAGGAGAAATGGAGTCACAGGTCCAACTGCCATTTTGAAATCTGGAAAGATTGGTCGATTCAGATAGTCACAGCCCAAGAAGGTGCTGGAGACATAAACAGGTAGGAATATGAAAGAACAGGTAGGTAATATAAGTAGAGAGACTGGAGCACTAAAGAATAAAAAGGAAATGAATACTAGAAATCAAAACAGTATAATAGAAGGGAATGCCTTCTGTGGGCTCATCAGTAGTCTAGACATGGCCAAGGAAAGAATCAGTGGGCTTGAAGACAGGAACTTCCCAAATTCAAATTCAAAAACAGAAAAGGAATGGAAAAAAAAATACTAGAACAAAATATTGATGAACTGTGCTTATGAGTAATTGGAATGCCAGAAGAAAGGATGAAGCAAAAATAATATTGGAAGTAATGATGGCTGAAAACTTTCAAAAGTAATGATAGTACGACATCTACATCTATCTATCTATCTATCTATCTATATATATATATATATATAGAGAGAGAGAGAGAGAGAGGAATGTCATCTTACAACTGTAGAGAATTGTAGAGAACAAAAGACAAAAAAGAAATCTTAAAAGAAGCCAGAGAGAAATAGTGTTACCTATAGAACAAGGATAAGAATTACTATCGACTTCTCATCAGGAACACACAAAGTAGGAGACAGCAAAATGAAAGGTACTGAGTAAAAACCCACCAGCCTAGAATTCCACATGCAGGGAATTTTCTTATACGATAACAACTGAGGAAATTCTTCACCAACAGATTTGTCCTTCAAGAAATGTTAAAAGAAATTCTTCATAGAGAAGGAAAATTGTATCTGTTGGAAATTTGAATCTACATGAAGAAAGGAAAAATTTCAGAAAAGAAACATATAAAGGTAAAATAAAATATTTTTATTATTAATTTATCTTAAAATAATTGTTTAAAATAATAACAGTAATAGTATATTGGATAATTGTAGCATATGGGTAAGTGAAATGAATGACAGTGTACCATACAGGATGGGAAAGAATAAATATACTGATAGTGTTATTTGAAGCCAACTTAGATTACTTGAAAAATGTATATTACAAACACTAGGCAACCATATTTTTTTTAAAAAGAAGCCTTATTAACAATAGCAAATCAAGCCACAAAAAGACAAGGATGAATCTTAAGTGCAAGTTGATAAATAAAAGAACCCAGTTGAAACGGTTATATACTATATGATTCTAATTATACAACATTCTGGAAAAGGCAAAACTCTAGCGATGATAAAAGATCAATGGTTGCTAGGAATTTGAAGGAGGGCAGCAGGGTTGAATAGTTGGAACACAGAGTATCTTTTAAAGCAATAAAACCATTCCATACGACAATTTAATGGTGGATACATGACACTACGCATTGATCAAATCCCATAGAACTTTACAACAGAAAGAGTGACTCTTAATGCATACAAATTTTTTAAGCAACTTTAGTAGGTCAGAAGATTCCTGGATGGAATGTAGGGTATGACAAAAGAATCTAAATGTCTAAAAATGATATTACTGAACGAGGTGGAAGAAAAGTCACTGACCTAAGTGGAGTGGAATCTGTAACACTAAAGGCAAAATTAATTGTACATAAGCATTGTGCTTTATTTGATAAGGTAAATGAAGTATAGAAGTTATGAGTGAGCAATTCTAATGCTGCTATGTTTTGATAGTTGAATTCAGCAGTTACAAAAATGGATGGTGGATAGTGGGATCAGGTTTCTTATTGTTGTAGTGGACAGAGGCTAGAATAATCTTTATAGTAATGAGCTAGAGTTGGAGATATTATAAATTCAGGTTTAACTTCATATAGATACATATGGCTACACGGATGAATATTTGTAAGCATGAGGATATACACAGGTTAGCATGCATATATAGAAATCCTGTGTGCTGAGAGGACCTGAAGCAACAAGCCCATCTAGTACCCAGATCTCCAATAAAACGAACCAAAACTCCATGGAGAAATGACTGATTCTGGAAATGAGGTAGGAAATACACAGAATCAACCTGGAGCATCTTATAGTGAAAGAAAGTAATGAAGTTCTTTAAAAAAAAAAAAAAAAAAAAAAAAAAAAAAAGCAAACACAATGGTTCCTGGGTGGTGCAGTCTGTTGAGGGACTAACTCTTGGTTTAGGCTCTGGTCTGATCCCAGGGTCATGAGATCCAGCCCCACATGGAGCTCCGCACTCAGCACAGAGTCTGCTTGGGATTCTTTCTCCTTCTGCCTCTGCCCCTTTCCCCTGAATGCTCATTCATTCTCTCTCCCTCTCTAAAATAAATGGTCAAATCTTCAAAAAAAAAAAAAAAGTAACCATAAGGATAGCACTAGTTCAAAGGGACACAGGAAGAGGTTACAGTGTTCACAGATAGAACAATTTGAGAAACAAGAAAGTAGTATTGGATTATAACCCAAAGTCTAAAATAAATATAAATCCATACTGATACAAATGATTGAATAAATAAATGAAAAAGAGAAGACAAATAATGATGAATAATTTATGTAGCTATTCTGCCCTTACGGAGATACACATAACTCCCACTCATCAAGCCTGGGTTTTGTGCATAGTAACATCCTCAAGAGTATAGTATAGAAAGTGGGCAGTGGATGGAGGCAAACAATTTCACAGTGACAGAGGGAGACCTGACAAACACTACTTCAGCCAAGTAATCAAGGTCAATATCAACAGTGACTACATATGTTCATAGTATGTGCCCTTAAAATGACATAATGAAAATGACAACTTTATCTCTGTGGTCTTTTCCCCCAAAACACATAACCCCAATCCAATGACAAGAAAAACATCAGACAAATCCCAATTGATAAACATTCTATAAAATGTCTGACAAGTACTCCTCAAAACTGTCAAGGTCATTTAAAAAAAAAAAGCAAAGAAAAGTCTGAAAACCTGTCATATCCAAGAGAAGCCTAAGGGACATAGCAACTAAGTGTAATATGGTGTCCTGTAAATCATCCTGGAACAGAAAGGGGACATTAGGCAAAAAGTAAGGACAGCTAAATAAAGTATGGGCTTTAGTTTCATAATACCCAATGTTGGTTCATTAATTCTGAAAAAGGTGGCATACTAATATAAGATGTTGATCATAGAGGAAACTAGCAATGGGATGTATGGGGGCTCTCTTTACTATCTTTGCAATTTTTCTCTGATTATAAAAGACACTTGGGTGGTTCAGTCTATTAAGCATCTACCTTCAGCTCAGGTCACGATCCCAGAGTCCCAGGATCAAGCCCAGAGTTTGGCTGCCTGCTCAGCAGGGAGTCTGCTCCTCCCTCTGACCCTCTCATGCTCTCTTTCTCAAATAAATAAAATCTTTTTAAAAATTAAATTAAATTAAAAGTTTATTTTTAAAAAACTTGAAACAACAAACAAAAAGGCAGTCATACCCCTTAAAAGCCAACCAAGAGTAAAAAGTTTCTGTGATTATTTTAATACAAGCAAAACAGACATTAAGGAAAAGCATTACCAGAGATCAAAAGGGACATAATATAATGATTGAATTCACCCCCCAAAAATGTAACAATTCTGAATTTGTACTCACCTAATAATCTATCTTCACATAAAAAGAAAGGAAAAAAATCACCAGAAGTACAAAAAGAAATGGGCAAACACAGTCACACAAGAAGATTCTTTTAGTCATTCATAAAAAAGGCAAACCAAAAAAAATTTAAAAATCGCTACAGATATAGTACATTTAAACAATATGGCATTTTGGATAAGACACTTGATAATTATGAGCTACTGCCCTGACATGATGGGAATGCAGCCTCCCTGGTTCCATACACTAAATGCCAATAGTCCTCCCAGACTATTAGGACATCAACTGCCCCCAGACTTTCCCAAATCCTCCTGAGGCTTGTGCTCCTCCCCCGTAGCACACGCTTTGTTTGAATCATCCGCCGCATGAATTAGACCCTCTTCTGTGACATAATCATGCTCTCTCGTGTACATTTGCCCCACAGCCCTTTCTAAAGCACTTTTATCTACACATTGATGTGCCTGAATTTCACACAGGAACGTAATTTCTTAGATAGATTTGGCCAAATAGCATCACAATGTTATAAAATCATCTTGTATTCTTATAATAGTATTAAACAACACTTATTAAGCACTTATTTAACAATGTGCTTAAACTTTCTCATCTGTAAAATAGAGATAATAATAGTTATTTCATTTGAAGACTTAAGTAGCATAATGTCTTTATAGCTGTTAGCACAGCACCTGAGATTATTATAAGAATGCAGTTGAGTAGTGTTATTATGAAATTATCCCCTGCAAAAGCTGGCTCCCTGTGATGTGGGGGGCAGAGGCTGAGGTTATGGAAGTCTAACCTAGAAGTGGTGTCCTGGGATCTTGAAGAATTAGCATCTGAAAGCCCAGACAATGGTCTGAGATTGCAGTCAGGAGAAACATCACAGCTAAAACATTGTCAGCTGTATACCTAGGTAGTGTTCTCTGACATTATGAGGATATGATAAGTTGGAACGAAAATCAGAGAACAGAGTTTGTGAGACTGGAGTAAGGGCAGGGTTTGGTGTGGGGTTCTAAAAAGTTGCTGTGGTCAGGAGAGGATGGGCATCCCTTGTTTTGTGCACTCCTTATACTCACGGGGAGGATCAGATTTCCTCCTGCCTGAGGATGCTCCCAGGGTGAAATGAAAGGGAAAGAAGCCTCTTTGAGTAAATAGACCCAGATCCTCTAAAATATTCTATTTGACTCAAGTCTCTACTCACACTTCTTAATGTAGGGTTGAAATGGCCAGATGGCAGTTTGAGATGCCGAGGAAAAGAACTCAGGGTAGAATGCCAGAGATAAAGGTCCGTGACACAAAGACAAGGGACAGAGTGAACAGGGGCATCCCACGTCTCCCCAGCTGTGGGAGCAGGCCCACACCAATATTGGCAATGGCCCATTATCTGCCCCTCTTCTTTGCTCAAATAGCCAGTCATTTAACATTAACACTAAACACTGCTTCTTCAATGCCAGGCACTGCCTTTAGCCTCCTTTACGACTTCCTGTGTGTCAGCCAAAGGGCCACTTAATGTCACTGGGAAGTCTAGCTATGGCATTGCCTTCAAAGTGACAGGAAATAAATTCCCTCATGCCCTATCCACTAAATGTGGAGATCTGTGTTTTTGTGGGCATGTGTGTGTGTTGCAAAAGTCAGTAGACCAAAAAAAGATTGAAGTGTTCATGCTATTTAATGGCCACCTCAAAGTTCCATTTATTTAAGGGCTGACAACCACTAAATGGGAGAGGAAGGAAGAGAACACATGTCTATTGAAAGTAACGTCTGTGTTGATTGATTGTATATTAAAAAGCTTTAGACCACCAATGTGCTTAAAATATTCCTTACCACATTCTGGGGGATAAGTCAATGTCAGAGCTGAGCATTCATGGTTTTTTTTTAACCTACTGAATCCAGTCCAAACTTCTTAGCTTTTTTGCATGAACCTCCTGACTGGACTGCTCTGTGGCTCCACTCCCGCCTGCTCTCCGTATTTCATGCCCTCTTCATGCTATCCTGGGTGGGTTAATCTGCTCCCCAGAAGCATGCAATATTTTCCATCTTATGGAGGAGTAGAGCAGAGGGCTCTGGAAGGTAGACTCTGAAGCTGCCTTTCCACATTCAAATTTCAGCTCTTACTTCCTAGCTTTGTGACTTTGGGAAAGTATAATCATTTAAATGATTATACTTTAAATGATTATACAAAGTCACTGTGCCCCAGTGATGTCAATCGTATCTTTAAAATGATGTAACAGAAGTATTTTGCTCAGAGATGTTTAGAGGGCACAATGACTTCATATGTATAGAAGGTTTGGAACTGTGCCTGGCAGACACTAAGTGCCATACAGATGTTTGCTGCTGCTGCTGGCTGCTGTCATTGTATCAGCTGCTGTAATGGCATCTCCATTTGTACCTATCCAAATCCTCTTACCTTTCCATGCAGACTGCCTCTCTTCTGTCATGCTCTCCTGATCCCATCTGCTAGATAAGATACAATCTTTCCTGCCTTAAAAGCTTCATAATATTTAGATTTTCATTTAGCACAGAATTATTCATGTTGCAAATTACAAGAAGTAAATGGATATTTCGATTGAAATTGTTTGGGGAAAGCACTTTATTTTTAACATGTTTGAAAAGTTAATGCAAGTGTGTTACATGCTTACTTGTGGTACAGCAGAAAGCCTTGCTGGTCACAGAGCAGTGCATGGACCAGCAGCATCCACATTACCTGACACCTAGTTGAAATTCAGGAACTCCTACCCCTCTCCAGACCTCAAAGTCCCCACCACACTACACAGTGAAGCACTAGTGTAAAGTTTTGGAACTTGGCGAAGATGGACTGAATTCAACTATGTGTTTTGGGGGAAAAGCAAGATCTTGAAAGCTCCATGATATTAACTTCTTCTTTTACCTATGTAACAAAGCTGAAATGTAAACCCAGTTTTCTGTATCCAGAATCTCTACCCTTAGTCTATGTAATCTTGACTAAATGCCATCAGTAACCCAACGTAACAGTATGTTTATGATGTCAGTGTCAAGATGGAAGCTCAATCCCCAAATTTCTCATGTACTAGTGTAAACAGAAGACACCCATAATTGCAGGAGTTTCCACATGCTTAAGGATGCAAGAATTTTTAGTGTTTTGAGTGAGTGACTCATAAACTCAGATTTATGAGGGAATTTATGGAGAAAGGAAGTAGAGAGCAAGCTGGAGAAAAGATGAGGATGTGTTAACACTTGGTCTCCTTTTACTCTCTTTGAAGGTATAAATGATTCAGTATTAAGTGCTGGACAACTATTTACTTTGAAGCACAAAAAAGGAGTGAAAATTTTCTTTTAGGATATTTGAGAAAAATATATATTTATTAGTCTACTATTTACTTAAATTTACTAATTTTAATTTCTTACATCTTTATAAAGGCTTAATTTTTCCTCATTTTTAAAAATACTACTGAGCTTCATAGACTTAAATACTGTTTGTTCTTTACATCATATTTCTTGCTAATTTTGTTGTGCTTTTGAAGTTGGCTCTGCTAGGAGGAAGAACAAAGAAATTGCTCAATATTTCCTTTTTTTTTATTTTTTATATCTTTTCAGCGTAACAGTATTCATTGTTTTTGCACCACACCCAGTGCTCCATGCAATCCGTGCCCTCCTTAATACCTACCACCTGGCTTCCCCAACCTCCCACCCCCTGCCCCTTCAAAACCCACAGGTTGTTTTTCAGAGTCCATAGCCTCTCATGTTTCACCTCCCGTTCCAATTTCCCTCAACTCCCTTCTCCTCTCCATCTCCCCATATCCTCCATGTTATTTGTTATGCTCCACAAATAAGTGAAACCATATGATAATTGCCTCTCTTTCTGCTTGACTTATTTCACTCAGCATAATCTCTTCCAGTCCTGTCCATGTTGCTACAAAAGTTGGGTATTCATCCTTTCTGATGGAGGCATAATACTCCATAGTGTATATGGGCCACATCTTCCTTATCCATTCGTCCATTGAAGGGCATCTTGGTTCTTTCCACAGTTTGGCGACCGTGGCCATTGCTGCTATAAACATTGGGGTATAGATGGCCCTTCTTTTCACTACATCTGTATCTTTGTGGTAAATACCCAGTAGTGCAATTGCAAGGTCATAGGGAAGCTGTATTTTTCATTTCTTGAGGAATCTCCACACTATTCTCCAAAGTGGCTTCACCAACTTGCATTCCCACCAACAGTGTAAGAGGGTTTCCTTTCCTCCACATCCTCTCCAACACATGTTGTTTCCTGTCTTGCTAATTTTGGCCATTCTAACTGGTATAAGGTGGTATCTCAATGTGGTTTTAATTAATCTCCCTGATGGCTAGTGATGATGAACATTTTCTCATGTGTCTGATAGCATTTATATGTCTTCATTGGAGAAGTGTCTGTTCCTATCTTCTGCCCATTTTTTGATATGATTATCTGTTTTGTGTGTGTTGAGTTTGAGAAGTTCTTCATAGATCCTGGATATCAACCTTTTGTCTGTACTGTCATTTGCAAATATCTTCTCCCATTCGATGGGTTGCCTCTAATTTTAAAGCTCAGAATGAACTCTCTAACACTCCTGGGGGGAGGAACATGAAAAGAGGCTGACAAAAGACATACTTCTCCCCCATTTAGAATGCAATGGCCTCGTGAAACTGGCTGTGCTACTCTGTGGACTGTGGCCTTGGTTTAGGGGATGGCAAAGAGGAGACTTGAGGCAAGAGTCTTCTGGGTAGAATGGCCTGCCTGATCACATCTTATTTTAAAGCTGAAAGTGCCCATGAAAATCATGCAGACCTACTTTCTCTATTATCCAATAATGGAAAGGAGACCAAGAGAGTCTGCCAAAGTCAGGGAGCCAAATGTGACTCAGTAGTGTCTGGAAGGCTAACACAAAAGTGAATCTAAGTGACAGCTGGTTGGGTTCCCTCGAGGAATCTGAAGTCCCCCCCCACCCCATGAAGTTCCCTAAAAGGGATAAGGATTGTTTTATCTTCATTCCTTCATATTCACTGCTGATATCATTTTTGTTCAATGATTTGGGATCTTTTAAAACCATCAAATATGCTACAACAGAGCTAAAATCAGACATGGGAAAATGTCCCTGATGCTGGAGCCTCCAGACCAAGGGTAAAGCCTTTGATGTGTACTACACACTCTTCTGGGTGCAGCCAGGAGTGGGCTCCAAATCTCCACTGTACACAGGCCCCAAACTCTGTCCTCCTCCCAGGCTGGGGGGGGAAATACCCCCCTCTCTTGGCCCATGAGTCTATCCCTCTACATTATCTAATCCCATACCTAGGACAGACATCTCCATGAGTTCTGATTTTCACAGATAGGTAGGATGGTTAATGTTCATCAGCTTATGCCTTACTTACTCTCTTAAAAAAATGAGGTAGAAAAATTAAGGATCTGGCAACTTCTCTGAAACAGAAGAAGGAAAATAGAGGGAATGCCACCACACAGAGCTCTAATTTGACATGGTTCCTGCAGCAGAAAATGTAAAATCCAATTAATATGTCAAGAAATGATCATACCACATGAGCTAGTATTATTTCCCACTTAAATTTCACATCAAATGTGAAGCTAAAATGTGATAAATGCTAAGCTTATTCAGGCCACCTTCACAGATTTCTCTAGGAGATATGTAGTAGAAAAGTTTTGAGAAGCACTGAAGTAGGCCAATAGCCTCCTTTTGTATGTGAGGGAAATGAGGCCCATGCACATCATTTATAGCAGATCCAGGCCGCAGTTGAGTGGATGGAGGCCTCAGAGAATGTGGTGAGCTTAGACAAACAATACCACTTACTTCAGTTAATAAAGGAGGTCAATAATGACCTCCCAGAGTCCTGCTGGTCTTGGTTCAGTCCTTGTAGCCATGTCACCAGTTCCACCAATCACAGGGGCACAGGAGACTAGGAGTGAGAAGGATACTGAACTTAGAACTGACACCTCACCTTTCCCTTAGGCCACCAGGCCAGACCCTTTGATTCTCACACCCTTCATGATCTCAGTCACCACTAGGTGTCCAAGTCACCCATGTCATCATTAAGAGTGTGACATTTTCCTCATAGGGCTCTGTACATCCATAACCTAACACAAATTTTCACTCCTTGCCTGCTCTCAAACATTTCCTTCATGCTCTCTGGACTACTCCACCTGGCATCAATAAAATTCCCTGCTTCATCAATCTCTTCTTTTAGATTTCCTTCACCTCTGAAACTCATTGCACTTGAATCACTCTAAAGGACCCTCTGACTAATGGCAACTCTCTTATAACCCAAGTGCCAGAGGGGCTGGGGAAGGGTTAGATGTCATCCTTAATACTTATTGCTGAATTATCTCTCTTCCCTTCTCCCAAGACTCACAAGAGAATCTCTTTAAATGCACATGCCATCACACCATACAATCCACTACTCCTCTACTTAGATCTGAATATTTCTGTCTCCCCAAAATTGGTATGTTGAAATTCTAATGCCCGCTGTGATGGTGTTAGGAAGTGGGACTTTTGGGAGGTGCCTAGGCCATGAGAGTGGAGCCTCATGAATGGGACCAGGCCCTTTACAAAAAAGACTCCCCAGAGCTCCCAGCCCTTCCACCAGGTGAGGACACAGGAAGAAATCTATAGTCTACAACCCGGAAGAGAGTCTTCACATGTACCTGATCATTCTGGCAGCCTGGGTGTAAACTTCCAACCTCCAGAACTGTGAGAAATAGTTTTCAGTTGTCTATAAGCCAGCCAGTCTGTGGCATTTTATTATTGCCACCTGAACAGACTAACACATTTTCCTTGTTCGGGTCTTTTTCCAACTCCTGGTAACTCCCTTCAGTGGGAGATTTTAAAAAGTGGCACATCACCAATATTACCATCATTATTTGTAAATACAGAAATCCACAAAGTGAGGTCAGGGGAAAAGAGAGAGTAGGAAAGGAAAATGGAGGGTGAATAAGAAGCCGCTTGACTGACAGGGCAGAGAAGGCTAAAGACAACTTGAGCTGCTGATGGTGGTGGTGGGATTAGGGTATGAAAATCAAAAAGCAGCAAGGCAACCCCTGCCACAGATGTATTCTACACACAAATACATACAAATTTGTTGCATTAGGTACTTCTGAAGTCTGGGGAGCTAGATGGAAGTGGAAAACGGTAAGCTTTATTGAAAGTTTGACTAAGGAGTAATGACAAATCTGGATCTCCTTATCTTTCCTACAAAGCTGAATTACTTGCCCTTCCTTTCCCTGGAAGAACACTATTTACTCTCTCAACCTTAACTGAAACAAGTTTGGGCCTTGAGAATATGAGGCACAAGGAAGGTTTGGGTCACAACCCAATACTGAAAATAAGAGATGAAGTGATGGTTGGCCTGCTTTCAACAGTGAGCCCCTGGCTGCTTTTCCCTGTTCAATTCCCAAACCCTGGAAGTCAACTCTATATAACATATTCAAACAAGAGACTGAAATTTCCTCTCTGGTGAAACTAGCCAGCTCAAGATAAAAAATCTACAAGGTCTACAGCCATTGACCTTTGGTTATCCCAGAAATACGCATTCCTCTGCCTGATCAATTTACAATGAAGTGCATCACCTGGCAAATGGTACCATTCTACCACCACCACCACCCTCAAAAAGATGCAGAGTGAGTTACCAAATATCAGTTTAATGTGTTTCTAAGAACCAAGAATTACCAACCATTTGAGAAAACATTTAACATGGAGGTCAAAGGAAAAGTTTAAAAAATACATTAAGGAACACAAAAGATCAATAAACAATATTATGGGTAGAGGGAAATATGAGAAAAAATAATATCCTCAAATGACAGGAAAAATACTGCTTCTGTTACATTGCAAGATATCTAATAAAAAGACTACAGAGAAAAAAGAACCATTAGAGACAAAAATGATGATGATATAAATTAAAAATGCAGTAGGTAAATTTAAAGATAAGGAGGCAGAACATAAAGAAAAACAGATTATTACTAGGAGAAAAAACTAAAAATGTGTCTGGTATCTCTTAAGGATATAGTAATGAATGTATTTCTATAACATCATTACAATAAACAGCATACATACATACACACACACAGAGGACACATAGTGAACTGAAGACCAATATCTGAATAATAATTATATTAGGAAAATTAGTATCTCATTCATTAATTAAGCCACTGATCACATTTAATATTAGATGCCAATTTTATGTGAATTTTTTCTTTTTCTCCCAGGACCTTTAGTGCAACTACACTTAGGTACCAGTGTACTCATGTATTTAACACTTCGTAAATTGTATTCTTCATATTTTCATGTCAATGGTAGGATGGCTATAGGAATGCATTTGAAATCTAAATGGGTTTTCAATTTCCTATTACAAATATATCTTGTCAAGGCAAAAGGCCTTAATCAAATAATAACAATTCTATACCTGTGTTCTGTGTACATTAGAGCAAATAAATGTTGAATATTATTTTATTCAGGATTCAATATCCTGTATCTGCTTGTCTCATTTTAGAGACAGATTTTCAACTCAAAAGCAATGTAAACAATCACACACCTATAAGTATATTTTATTTTACCTTACTGTTCTCTATTTAGCACTTCGTTACATTTTAAAAGAAATGTGGGTATTGCCGTTTATTTAATAATAGAATTAACAGAACTAAGGAGGAAGTTACAGAGAAGATAAATGAGGTATTGGTGAAGTAATTATTCCTTTGTGGCTTAATCATTAAAGACCATAAGCCAATAAGCCATGTGAAAGTTTACTATTGATGCTTTTCTAGGCACTAAATTTCCATGTGATATAAATATCCTATTTGTAGCATATGATTGTTGGAGAGTCAATGAGCCATTTGAATGACAAACAGTTAATACATTACTTTCTGTCCTTCTGCTTTACTCATGCAGTATTTGTAGGAAAAGTTTAATTGCTCCAATGTTCTTTTAAATAATTGAGTTGCTTGTTTGCTATATTTTCTCCCTGATATAAAGAATGGCTGAAAATAATCCATCGTGAAGTTAAGTAATAACCATGAATTTGTGTTACAGGAACATAACGAGCTTGGAATTTTTTTTAAAAGCTGTTTCAATTAAATTCAAATAGTAAATGGAGAATTTTTATCAGTACGGGCAAACATGTTCTACCACTACAATTTCTCATGCTATATTCTCAAATTAATTTTCTTCTAATAATAGCATCAGTTATTTCAGGGCTGAGATTCTTAAAGGTTCAGAAATCATTCTTGAATCAAAGTTCTTCCTGAGAATCAACCTCTTCTTGGCAAATATGACAAATACTGAGTAAGGTCCTGGAGGACGGAGAAACCATCTGAGTCACTGCTGCATCATCTCATGGTTGAGACCACAGTGGAGACTTAATGAGTTCCAATGAAAGGGTTCCAGTGAAAGGCTAGTGTTCTTGAAACACAGCATGTGGCAGCCCATCAGGGATCAGGATGTTCGTCCGAGATGTGCTCTCAGACTTCACTTCTGCACAGGCCAGCAGAGCGGATAATAACACATCGCTTATGCCTAATCTCATAAAGGATTTTTCTTCTCAAATCATGCTCTAACTATCCACTATGGTGTCAATGATTTATCATTACCACTTTCTTCTCATCTAGGATCTTTCCAGGCATGTGGTGAGGACTAAACTTATTCATTCATTTATGCATTCATTAATTCAAAATTATTATTGACTGAGTGCTCTGTGCCAAACATTGTTCTATGTGCTCAGAGTATGGCAATAAATACCCTCCCCCCAGCACTTACACTGAGGGGCTCAAAATAAGAGCACAAATGGATCCTGTTTACCACATGTCTGGGCATTGAACAGTTATACATCTAGCTAACAAAAGCTTGAATAACATGCATTATATCTACCCATCCTAAAAGCTATGGCTCTATGATATTCAGGTTCAAGTTTAGAATGCTCAGACTCCTTGCAAATTCCCACTAGAACATGGCAGTGCAAAAAAGAGAGCCAGCCCCCCAGCCGTTGGCCCCCACCTGAAGCCACCCTTCCTTCCTCTCACCCATCCCTCCTCTCACCTTTCTCCTTTTTGTTCTGCAAAGGTCTTCCTACACACTGTGTGGACTTCTCCAGGAAGCTTCTAAGACTGTCCAACTGAGCCTACGCTTTCTGAAAACAACTCTTTTTTTTAATGATTTTATTTTTTAATTAATTAATCTTTTTTATTTATTTGAGACAGAGAGACAGAGAACATGAGCAGGATGAGAGACAGAGGGAGAGGGATAGTCAGGCTCCCTGCTGAGCATGGAGCCCCACACGAAGCTCAATCCCAGACCCTGAGATCATGACCAGAGCCAAAGTCAGATACTTAAATGACTTAGCCACCCAGAAGCCCCTAAAAACAATTCTTGAGCATAGGAATACACTCAGAAAAAGGGCCAGGTAGACTCATGGAAGGACACTCAGGAACGCCTGATAAAGGAATTCTGAGGTCCTTAATATCTACAATGGTCTAGAAAGGGAAGTTAATTCTGTGGATGAATAGATCCTCCTTCTCTCCCACCAGGGGTTCAAAACTTCAGGACTTCTCCAATGACTCCAGTGACCCAAAGCCTGGTGGGGTAAGCCATGAGAGCAGACCAATTAATAAAGGAGGTGTCCTATCTTTGGGACCTCCTTATCAATCTTGCAGACTTTATCTTTTCTTCTCTGCCTGTGAAATTATCTGAGCCTAGAGTTTCCTTTTGGGAGATTTTTTTTTAACTATGAATTCAATTTCTTTAATAGCTATAGTACTATTCAGGTTATCTATCCTTGGTGAGTTTGGGTTATTTGTGGTTTTCAGGGAATTACTCCATTTCATTGAAATCACCAAATTTGTGTGATTGGAATTCTAATATTTTCCAACATTTGTAATATTTCCTTATTATTACTTTCTTATTAATATTTTAGTATTTTCTTATTACTCTTTCAATACCTGTGAGTTCTCTATTGAGATCCTTTCTCATTCTTGATCATGGTAATTTGCATATTCTCTTTTGCTTTGTGAGTTTGGCTAGAGGTATAATGATTTCAATGACCATTTCAAAAATAAGATTTTGGTTTCTTTGATTTTTCTGTATTAGATTCTGTTTTTATTCTAACTGACTTCTGCTCTTAACCTAATTATTGCTGTCCTTTCCCTTTTCTTTTCCCTACTTTCTTAAGGTGGAAAATTAGGTTGTTGATTTCTTTTTTATAAAAGAAGTAAGGTCAGGGTGCCTGGATAGCTCAGTTGGTGAAGTGTCAGACTCTTGATTTCAACTCAGGTCATGATCTCAGGGTTGGGAAAACAAGCTCCATGTCTCAGCTCTTCACTGAGTGTGGAACCGCTTTAGATTCTCTCTCACCCTCTCCCTCTACTTGTCTCCCCAACACTTGTGTGCTCTCTCTTTAAAAAACAAACAAACAAAACTAAAGTCTTCCTTTATAATGTAAGTTGTCATGAATTGCATTGCATCACTCCTAATTTCATATACTGAAGTTCTAACTCCCAATACCTGAGAATGTGACCTCGTTTGGAAATAAAGTCTTTGTAGATGTAATTAAATTAGAATTATTTCATTCTGCAGTAGGATGGGTCCCTAATCCAATATGATGGAGCCCTCATAAGGAGAAATTTGGATGCACACATGTAAACAGGGAGAATACCATGTGAACACAAACATGACCATCTATAGGCCAAGGAGAGAAGCCTAGAAAAGATTCTTCCCTCACAGCCCTCAGAAAGAAACAACCTTGCCAACTTCTTGATTCTATACCTCTAGCCTTTAGAACTGTGAGACAATAAATGCTGTCTAAACCACTCAGTTTGTTCTATTTTGTTATGATAACACTGACAAACTAAAACATTAACATTTAATGCTATAAATTTCCCTCTAAAGCACTGTTTAAGCTGCATCTTATAAATTTAGATATTTTGTATTTTCATTTTTGTTCTATCAAAATATTTTCTGATCTTCCCTGAGACTTCTTTTTTGGTCCTTGTTTGAATAATTGTGTGTTGTTTACTTTTCAAATATTGAGGATTCTTCAGTTACCTTTCTGTTGGTTATTTCTTAATTAGTTCCATTACAAATAGGAAACAAAATTTTTAAGACTTCAATTATTTTTACAGTTTGTTCTATGATGTAGGATATGGTAACTCTTGGTAACTGCTCATTTGAACTTAAAAAGAATATGTATGCTACTTTTTGTGGATGGGGTGGTTTATAAATCTCAATTAGATCTAAGTTTATTACCTCTTTACTGATCTTTATCTCTACTCTTACTATTGATTATTTAGAAAATAGAATGAAAGTCTTCAACTCTGTGAATTTAATTTGTTCATTTTGCCTTTCAGTTCTATCCACTTTCACTTCATGTCTTTTGAAACACTTTTGCATGGGGCATACACATTTAGAAATCTTATGTTGTTGGGTTTTGTTTTTTGGGGGGTTATTTGTTTTGTTTTGTTTTTTGTTTTTGTTTTTGTTTTTTTGGTGAATGTCACTATGTAAAGTATTTCTGTATTTCTATAAATTTCCTAAGCTCTAAAGTTGATGTTGTCTGATATTAACATAGCCACCCAAGCTATTTTGTTTTTACTATTAGTATATACATGGTATATCTTTTCCATCCTTTTACTTTTGACCTATTTATAACTTTTTAAAGTATTTAAAGTGAGTTCCTCATAGAGAAACTCATATTTTAGAAGGGATTCTAATAGCAGTATAATTGTTAAGTTCTTACTATCTAACAGGTACTTTCTAGGTGCTGCAAACATAGCAAAGAGATTACACTGTTTTATGAAGTCCAAAGAAAGAAAATTTACTCATTAGTTTAGTACATAAAATTTGTATTGTGAAGTCAACTTCAGCTTCATAGAGTTGTAATATATTCATAATATCTTATATCTGTCTGCCCTGGAAGGTGAAATTGGTGCTCTGAACAGGACACTTTTTCTTCAGGATATGACCACAAAGGAGTCCAGGGTACAGATTCTGGCATTAAACATAATAATTAAACATTGATAATGAGCTTTTTCTGGCTGTATGTGTCAGCCATGCAATTTTCTGCAGGGACCAAATCCTGTCTAAAGAGCCTTTCTTCCAAAGAACTCCTCTTTGCTTTTATTGCATTCTGACCAGCAGTTTCCTGATTGTAATTGTTATCATGTAACACCTTTCCACATGTCAATTTCCAAAATTATAGCTTGGTTTGTGATGATTACAGTTTAAGGGTTGTTTCCTGTTTCCTAACCACCGGGAATTACCACTGTTAGTCTGCAAATCACTATGTAGTAAAGGTTATTTCTGTGGAGGTTCCTGCAGATGGCTAACTTCTTAGGGAGACTTGTCTTTATTTCCATGTGGAAACATTTCTCCAGCCTCATCCTAGATATCAGAACCCATATGGCCTGTGAGAGAAAAGAAGTCAGTCTTCACTCTACTTACACCCAAGCCTCGGACTCTAAGATCAAAGCAGAAACAGAAGATAAGTGAAGCAGGCTGAATCACAAAAGGATATTGCAGAAGTAAGTAAATAGGCTGAGGCCTATGGAGGATTTGGGAGGACTAGCAATGAGCTAAAGAGGATGAGAAATCACTCTTCAAGGATGATGGAGCACAGTGGGAGGATATGTGCTTTTGACTGATATAAAAGGCCAAGTTCAGCTAGTTGTGGTCAAATAAGAAACAAAGGTCTTCATCATTGGAGCTTACCAGAGAACTATGGATTCCCAACTTTTCAAGAAGCTCAAAGGTCAAGACCTTTGAGTCTACCAGCTAAAGACAAAGATCCAGAGAAATAATATAAAGATCCAGCCGTTAGATTGATTTGGTGTTATAGGTTGGTTTCATTAGGAGATAGTGATGAAGATTAGTATAAAAAAAATTATTAAGTATCCATCAACAGACAAATGGGTAAGGAAAAGATGGTATATATACATGACAGAATATTATGCAACCATAAAAAAGGATGAGATTGTGCCATTTGAGACCATGAATGGACCTAGATAGTATTATGCTGAGTGAAATACGTCAGACTGAGTAAGAAAATGCCATAATTCCACTCATAAGTGGAATTTAAAAGGTTAATATCTAAAATATATAAAGAACTTACACAAGTCAACACCAGAAAACAAGTAATTCATTTTAAAGTGGGCAGAAGACATGAATAGACATTTGCCCAAAGAAGATGTATAGATGCCCAAAAGACAAATGAAAGCATGTTCAATATCACTAATCATGAAAGAAATGCAAATCAAAACCACAATGAGATATGACCTCACACCTGTCAGAATAGCTAAGATCAAAGCACAAATAAAAACAGGTGTTGGCGAGAATGTGGAGAGAAATGAGCCCTCATGCATTGCTGCTGGGAATGCAAACAGGTGCACCCATGTAGAAAACAGGAAGTTCCTCCAAAAATTAAAAATAGAATTGCCAGAAGATCCAATAATTCCACTACTGAGTAATTACCCAAAGAAAACAAAAATACTAATCAAAAAAATAGACACACCCCTATGTTTCTTGCAGCATTATTTACAACATCCAAATTATGGAAGAAACCCAAGTGTCCACCAATAGATGAACAGATTAAGAAGATGTGGTATATGTATACAATGGAATATTAATCAGTCATAAAAAGAATGAAATCTTGCCACTTACAACAATGTGAATGGATCTCGAGGGTGAAATAAGTCACTAGAGAAAGAGAAATACCATTTGATTTCACTCATATGTGGAATTTAAGAAACAAAACAAATGAAAAAAGGAAAAACGAGAAAGAAAAAAGCAGACTCTTTTTTTTTTAGATTTTATTTATTTATTTGGCACACACAGAAAGAGAGAGAGAGCACAAGCAGGGAAAGGAGCAAGCAGAGGGAGAGCGAAAAACAGGCTCCCTACTGAGTAAGGAGCCCAGATGCCGGGTTCCATTCCAGGACCTGAGGCTCATGACCTGAGCCGAAGGCAGATGCTTAACCAACTGAGCCACCCGGGTGCTCCAGAAGAACAGACTCTTAACTATAGAGAACAAACTAATGGTTGCCAGAGGGAAGGTAAGTGAGGCGATGGGTGAAACAGGTACAGGGGATTAAGAATACATTCATAATTTTGACAACTGTGGCCATTGCTGCTATGAACATTGGGGTACAGATGGCCCTTCTTTTCACTACATCTGTATCTTTGGGGTAAATACCCAGTACTGCAATTGCCAACTTTTGTATAAACATGGACTGGAAGAGATTATGCTGAGTGAAATAAGCAAGCAAAGATAGTCAATTATATAGTTTCACTTACTTGTGGAGCATAAGGAATAACATGGAGGACACTGAGAGAAGGAAAGAAGTGACTTGGGGGAAATCAGAGGGGTAGAGGAACCACGAGAGACTGTGGACTCTGAGAAAAAAACTGAGGGTTTTGGAGGGGAGTGGGGTGGGGGCTTGGGTGAGCCTGATGCGGGTTATTAGGGAGGGCACGTATTGCATGGAGCACTAGGTGTGGTGCATAAACAATGAATCTTGGAACACTGAAAAAATTAAATTAAATTAAAAAAATACATTTATCATGATGAGCACTGAATAATGCAATTAATTTTTGAATTGTTATATTGTACACCTGAAACTAATATAACACTGTATTTTAATTATATTTTCATTTTAAAGTAATTAATTAATAACAAATAAATTCTGAGAGAAGTTACCAAAGAATCCCAGGGAACCTCTCTTCCTAAGGGAAACTTAGAAAAGAAAGAAAACATGGCCCCTTCTGGTAGGGCTGGTCTTGAAGTCTTAAGAGATACTGCTTGTCTCCCTCCTTTACTGTTGATTTTGGATTGCCTTCATCCTCAGCTAATACCTCTGCCTGTCTCAGTGGCTTATCTTGTGACATGATTGATTATTGCATTCCTAAAGAAGCTGTGTCTCTGGTCACAACCATGTTCTTAGGCCAGGGTGCTGCCTTTGTCTTTTTGCCATGAACACTGGGCAAAGGTATACCAAAAGGTGCCCAAGTGCATATTTGTACACCAAACATATTATTCCCTGCCCCCATATAATATATCTCTTCCTCCTCTTGATGATCATAGACCATCCCTTCCAAGGTTGTGACTTTTCCTGTTTCCAGTTATTCCCTGGCCAGAGGTATTTATGGTATCCAGGTAGTAGCCATAGCTTGTGGTTCAGTGAGAATCTTGCTATATCTCCCTGGTTGGAAGGGTTTCACCTCTGGCAACTAACATATCTAAACCCTTAGAATCCAGAGTTTTGCATATAAGAAGCAAAAATTTCCCCTAAAGGAATCACTGGGACTCACAATGAATAGTACACTTCTGCTTCCACCTCTTTGTTTATAGACCAATGGAGTCTACCTATTGGAGACATAACACATATTAAGAGTTTTTGCCATTCTTGTGCCCTTGATTGAGCACACTCAAAATCCAGTCCTTGTGTATGTACAGCTCCTACTAGTAGACACTGGCTAGGTTCTGCAACGCCTCTGGAATATGTTGTCTTTGCTCCCTTCTCAAGCTTAGCATGACTCCAGCTCCGTTCTGTTAAAACTTAATCCTGGTCATTGACCTTGTGGCCTGAAGGGGAGTTAGTGACAGATCCTAAGGAGTCCTCACAGGTTGTCTTCAAGTGGAGAGATCCCTGCATTATCTCAGGCAAGGTGGGAGTACTACCCCTTAACAGGGAAGTATGAGCCACTGCAGCCAGCACAGAGGGGTCACAGAAGTCTAAAATCTAAATCTAATCTAAATCTAAATCTAAATCAATTCAAATGCCTCATCCCACACGTCAGTGTCCCATCCTCTCCCAAAAGTGGCAATGATTTTAGAAAAGTACACTTGCCTAAGTTGAAATGTTCATGCTTTTTGGAGTTCTATTACTTTCCTGATTAAGACCTGGGTCTGGTCCACAGCTTTATTTGTCCTCTAGCTACAGGAAGTGAAAGACTCCTTGTGTGCTACCATGTAACCCTCTACAGCCCACATTAAGCTTTTAATTGCTGATTAACCACACTTGGAATTCTTTCATTTTTCCAAAGTATCAATAATATTTAACAACGACCACCCAATTTCACTGTCCTTATCGAATATACTATATACCACGTAGTGTATGGAGTATACTATTTCCCATCACATTTTGCAAATGCATAGCCCCTGCTCCTGTATTTCCTGCCACTGCGATGTCATTCCAGTTCACCGAGGGTAAATTTTTAACAAACACCCAGCTATATACCAGGGATAATCTGTAATCCAGGTTGGGGTTTCATTGCCAGCTGTGTTGGAAAGGACCTGAATTCCAAATGTCTCCTTGGTATCTTCTTTCTTAAACCATTCCTGGCACCAGCTCTCACAGGATATGTTCCCAGGAAAGCAGACTAAGATGAAGATTAGCACATGGAGAGTTTACTAGGGAATATTCCTGTGAGCAACAGCAAAGAAAGGAAGGGCAAGAAGCAGACTGAGCAGAGGAAGAACTTGGCTATGATGCACCCTTAACAAAGGCTTCAACTGATAGCAAGGGAGATCTGAAATTGAGATAGTCCTTCAGAGGTGCCCCAAATTGGGGTGAGGTGTCCAGGCCATTATGTTCTTGCCTCAGCCAGTAATTGCATATGGAAAGAGGGTGTGACTTTGGAAAAGCCTGCTCCAGTGAACTAAACTACTCTTTGCTGGTAGTATTCCTAGGAGCTGGGGAAATGAATCCTTTCATCCTGCAATGAGATCTAGAAGATCCATCATAGCATCCACTACAAAGAGGTGTATGGAGAGAGCTTGGTCACACAAGTTAGGTTGAGGTCCCAAATGCTTTAGCTAAAATGAAGCTCCAAATTGAGGCAGAGCAAGGAAAATGCTAGCATGATGTCCTGTGCATCATACCTCCTCCTTCAGTTTTCTGGAAGCATGACTGGTATGAGCTTGGGATGGGCAAAGTCTATGAATGATGAGACATGGTGGTCTGTGGCCCTGGCTGTGGGGGTTACAGTGCTGTGAGCACAGAGAGAGACCTCACAGACCCCGCTGTGGCAAAGGAGACCCCAGGATTTCTTAGGTCTTTAGAAATGAAGCTTTTGGTATCAAACAGAAGACTTCCAAATGCTTATTAGGGTACTCTTTAGGGTTCCCTAAGTGAAAAAACTCAAATCTGAGGAGCATAGGAATAATTCATTAAAATAAAACATTGAATTTTCAAATACTAAATTAAAAATTCTAACAAAGTCAAAATACTTGGGTAAATTTTTATAAAATCGGGCAGTTGAGAATAATTTGTCCTTACAAGATTTTGATTTCTACAGTTTGAGGTTATGATTTTTACAATTACTTGCAACTGTATGTGTTTAAAGTTGAAGGAAATATGAGCCAGTCCCCGATGCAAACAAAAACAGCCCACTCTTGAGCTTTTACAACAGCTCAGCTCTGGCTTCTGGCTGCAGACTCCCTGCCTTGCCTGCAGCCACAGGAGACTTCCTGAATTGCATGTGAGACCCTGCTTAAAAATCATTGATGGTCATATACTGTCGTATGGTGAGGTATGCATGGCCATGCCGGGTTTGATCTCTGGGGCATCTGCAGTTTCAGCTCTGCCTCCCCAGGACCCTCAAGCATCCAACTATCTGTGCTCCCCTCACCTGTGCAGGAGCACTCCGTTGGCCAGTCACTCTCCTTGCGTCCCTAAAATGGTGACCTATTCTACCACACCATGCTGCCCCTTCCATCAAATAATTTGAAATTTCCTTAAGTGGAATGTCATCAAGGAGCTTCCCTCTCACCGTTCCCCCGACCTGAGTGAGCAGAGTACAGGGCAGTCCTGAGAATTACACAGGAGGGGAACCCCACAGGTAAGTCCTCACCAAGGCACAGGCACCCCTAGAGACTCTGGGTGACACTACTTGGGTCAGACTGCCTACACATACATCTCAGCTAAAATTTCATAGTGGGAGGCAATAAAATTAGTCCAAAAAACAACCAAAATTGCTTTTTTGATTTACTAATCAGTCTGCTCAAGGACAGAACGCCCAGATTGCCATCTCTGCACCTGTCAATTAATCAGTTAAATGACAACTAAAAAAAATACAAGTAAAATTCACTGTACTTTGATTGCTTGAAGCTGCCTTTTTTCCTTTCTCTCCCCTCTATCTTATTAATCTTGGTTTTCACTTTGTTTCCTACTCAAACTACAACTGACTTCAAGTGTAAGTAAATAATCCTCATGCAAATGACTAAACAGCATGTAAAATAACTTTTCAAATGTATTTGAAATATTCTTACATGCACCAAACATGTAGTAGAATCATACTGTCAGTACATTTTTATTAGGTTAAGTAGAGTAAGCTGCTCACTTCAAATAAACAATTTTAGTTAGGTAATTAACATAGTATTCACTCTTCCAACATCCCTAAAGAAGCTCCAAATAGGAAATTTGCTTTAATAACAACAAACTTAAGTCTTGCTCCAATTTGTAATCGCTTTAGGTCATCAAGATTTTGCTTGATATTATAATTTCTATTTACTGAGAAGAGAGGTATTTCAATTAAGTAGAAAAATATATGAATTTGGAGTTTAAACCTAGGCTCTTTCAAATTACAGAACCCCAGTAATATAACTAGCCTCTCATCATTTCTCAACAGTAAAATGAGCCCAATAATTTATAACTTTATTAAGAAATTTTGAGGATAAAATTAAATAAGCAGTGTAAACTCTTTGAGAATATGGTTGAGACTGACTTTTGCCCTCTGTTTTTGTCAGAGTGCTCTAATCTGTTAAACCAACCATGCTCTTTGCATACAATTTATACATGTTCCTAAGAAAGATGGGAAATCTTGATAAACTACTATGTGCTATAGAAGTCCCAATATTTAATTCCCCAGGCTGAAGAGGAATGAATTCATGTCAAATGGAGAATGGCCACAAATCTACATGATCACGCAGGAAAAGATGAGAGGAAGTCAAATGTGCCATGTTGCTATGATACCAAATATTCCAATATTCTGATTAACAGACCAAGAGAGCAAGTGATAAGTGCATCCTTTTTTTAAATTTTTTTAAGTAGTCTCCACACCCACATGGAGCCCAGTGTAGGGCTCAAACTCAGGACCCTGAGATCAAGACATGAGCTGAGATCAAAAGTCAGACAATTAACCAACTGAACCACCCAGACACCCCATTAAACATCTCTTTTAACATTAAAATACTGGCATTAGAGAGTAGGGCACTGTTCTCATGTCATTTCTTAAAATTAGGTCTTTGAAGTACCCTATCAATAGAAATCTGGTGGTAGTTTAGTACTATTAGTGTTGTTGCAAGTCTTTATGTATCTTAAATCAGTTGAATGTTCTTTAAGAGCCAATGAAGAGGTCAGTATTCTCCAAAGAAATTCTTTCATGTCTACTAGGTAATACTAGAGGATGACAAACATAGTTAGCAAGAATGCCCATAGATTAAAAATTCAAATAAACTACAGAGGACCAGAATTTTAAAATTTGAAGCCCATTGAAGATATTTGTAGTCTAGTGCCACCATTTCATAGGTGAAAAAATTGAATCCCAGAATAGTCCAGGGACTTAAATAAAATCACGAGAAGTGAAAGATGGAGCAGAGGTCCCTGATAGATAATTGAATGGTGGGTGGGTGGAAAAAGCAAAGCAAATAAATGAGACTTAGAAATTAGACACCTTATAGCAGAATTAGATTAGCTCCTGCTTTTAGGGTGATGAGGCTCTAAGGAAATGATTCTTACTAATCAAATTCATAATAAATGGATTTTTATGACAAAATGTTAAAAAAAAATTCTGGCTATGCCATAATAACCAGAATGCTCTAGAAGTTATCACAATAGGAAAAAGAAATCCTCTGGGTCCAGGGTGTTCTAAGAGTTAAAAACATTCATACTGAAATATCACACACCTATACACTCACTGCTGAAGTTTTTAAAATGTTAACATTTTGCTATATGGGTTTCAAACTTGTCTGTTTTTTTTTTTAATTCTTAAAACAAATATTTAAAAGAATAGTTAAAAGAAATACCTAAAACCACACTCTTATCTCTTCCCCAGCCTTCACTCCTCAGGTATCTACCACTGTGAAGACAGTATACGTCATGCTCAGACACGTTTTGTATCTCTCCTGCATATGCACAAATGTATACTAGCCTACATAAATGGTATTCTAATACATTCATCCTTTCCTAGCTTCCTTTTCCCCCTCAACCTTAAGTTTATAGATTTACGCATTGTGATACAAAAACTTCTAGTTCATTTATATCTTGATTTGAGTTGACCTCAAAACTAAGAGATGACGGGGGTTATTTCTCACTTCTGTACTGTCCCTGCTACAATTAATATTCTAGTATTTGTCTTCTGGGGCACATTTCTTCTGGTGCTCATGTGTATAAGTTCTTCAGAGATAGCCACTAAGAAATGCTATTGTCAAGTTGAAAGGTGTTCTTCAACATTACTAAATATGCCTAATTGCCCTCCAGAGCAGTGGTTCCAATTTACACTTTCAAAGTAAAAGTGTCTCATTTCCCCACATTCTACTCATTGCATGATGTGGTAAGCTGAATAATGGCCTTCCAAAGAAGCCACATTCAGATCCCTGGAACCTGTAAACAGGTTACATTATAATTGCCAAAGGTACTTTGCAAATGTGGGTTTGATATTGGGGAGATAATCCTGTGTGATCCACAGGGACCCAATACCATCACAGAAGTCCTTTATAAATAAAGAGTGGGGAGAGGCAGAGAAGGAAATGTGAGGACCGGAACAGAGATCAGAGAGAGTCAGAGATTTGAAGATGCTATGCTGCTGAACTCCAATAGGGAGGAAGAGTCCAGGAGGCAAAGAATGCAGGCTTCACCTAGAAGCTGGAAAAAGAAAGGATGTAGATTCTCCCCTAGAATCTTCAGAAGGAACCAGCCCTGCCAATACCTTCACTACCACCTAGTAAAACTCATCTTGAGTTTCTGACCTCCTGAATTGCCAAATAATACATCTGTGTTGCTTTAAGTCACTAAGTTTTTGGAAATTTGTTATAGCAGCAATAAGAAACTATGACACATGATGTTAAGGGACACAGCATTTTGTTTATTTTTTGCAAAAATAAGGTTATGATGATTTGCATTTACCCACCTACTAGTGAGTTTGAGCCTCTTATCATACGTATATTGGTCATTTGGGTTTGTTTTTTTTCCTCTGTGAGTTGCCTGAACTACTTTGCTGATGATCATTTTCTAAATGATTTGAAGAAATCCCTACACCACACTTACTCAAACTCAGCACTCTTTGCATTTTGAGCCAGATAGTTTTGTTGTGTGGGGCGATGTGTGTACAGCAGGATTTTTAGCAGCATCCCCATTGCCCTCAATCAACTAAATGACAGCCCTCCTGAAGTTTTGATGACCTAAATGTCTCAAGATACTGCACATTCCCCAGGGGACAAAATCACCACCACCACCCCCTCAGTTGAAAAGCGCTGCTCTGTATTTATCTGTGCTGAATATTTCATATGCTAATCTTCGGTCAGTTATTTTTTTCTAAGACAATGGTTTAATAAATATTTCACATTTAAAATATCACTACAGCCATTTTTATCAATCTTTCACTTTCCAGCTTGACTCTTCTATTTTTTTTATGAAGTGTTACTCTACTGCAATGGTCCTCACACTTTGATATACATAACAGCTACTTGGAGGGCTTTTAAAACAAAGACAGGTAGATGGATGCTACCTCTGGAGTTACTCTGGATGGGGCCCAAGAAATTGCATTTCTAACAGATCCCCTGAGGATGCTGATATTGCTGGTCTGGAAACCACACTTTGATAAGGTCATCCATAAAAAAGATTTTTTTTTAATTTTTTCATAGCTTTGCTTTTCCACATGTAGGTCCTGAATCCATCTGGATTTTCTTTTTGTGCATGGTGGTAGATAGCTTTCAAGTTTTTAATTCTTTTCCTCCATACGGGTAGGCAATTACATAGCACCATCCCCCAGCTGTCAATTCCTTTTTACTATACTATGGTAGATTTTAAATTATGAGCTTATATATTTAAAATAATTTACAGAAAACTTGTGAAAATCATATGGATAGCTTCTATCTAACTCATGACCAGTTTCCCCTATTATTAGCATCTTACATTCACAGGGAACATTTTTCACAATTACTGAACCAATGTCAATACAGTATTATTAACTAAAATCCATATGGTTTCATATTTTCTTATTTTCTACTTAATGTCCGTTTTCTGTTTGGGGATCCCATCCGGAATAACATATCACATTTAGTTGTCATGTCTCAGACTTCTCTCAGTTATGACAGTTCTTCAGACTTTTCTTGTTTTTGATGAATGGGACAGTTTTGAAGAACATTAGATAGTTTTGTTTTGTTTTTTTATTTAAACATGGCCTTCATTTGGGATTTATCTGATGTTTTCCTCATGATTGGGCCTGGGCTATGGAGCTTGGCAGGAGGATTATGGAGGTAAAGTGTTTCTCATCCCATGTTACCAAGGGCATATGGTAATCACTACGGATGTTCATCTTCATCACCTGTCAGTTGTAGCATTTGTCAGATCTCTCCACTGTAAAGTTCCTCTTTTTTTCCCATTTTCCTCACTGCACTCTTTAGAATAAAGTCATTATATATAACCTACATTTAAGAAGTGGTGAGTTACACCTGTACCTTTGTCTAAGAACTGCTAAGTTACTGGAAAGGTGATTAGATTAATGAGCTAACACAGGCAGGAATGTGCCT
This sequence comes from Lontra canadensis, assembly GCF_010015895.1. Taxonomy (NCBI): domain Eukaryota; kingdom Metazoa; phylum Chordata; class Mammalia; order Carnivora; family Mustelidae; genus Lontra; species Lontra canadensis. The sequence goes on along the minus strand of NW_022631014.1, from coordinate 20,532,696 downwards.
TTATGGAATCCAGATGGCCACTATCACACCAAGAGGTAGCATGGTGTAGTGAAGAGAACACAATATTTGGGAGCCACACACATCCAGGTTTGAATCCAGAGAATTTTTGAGACTCAGTTGGTTCATTCTTTAAGTGACGGTCATAGACTCTACCGACTTCTAGGCTCACACTATGTTAAAGACAAATAGTTTTGGAAGCCTACAACATAATTTGAACCCCCTAAATGGGAATTACTACATTACTATTGTTTTATAGAGAGATAAACACAAAGAAAAAGCCATTACCTAGGTTCTTAGCCCCTGTGTTTATGATTATATATTATTCTGCTGGGGACTACAAAGAACAGCTTTCACACCAGTCTGCTTGGTAGGTGTCACAGTGTATAGGAGAAACAAATCTCCAATTAACAGCCTTTCTTCTAGCCAAAAATAGGTGTTCTTTGGCCTGGCCACTGCTTTGTCTCTTGCCTATTTTGAATCATAGCCTCTTGTTCAGCATGTAATGCTGCACCTGCTTTGTGCTCCAGTTCAATCATCAGGAGCTAGAAACAAAAGAGGTGATTTCCAGATGTGCTAAAAGAAATCTGGCTGTATTGCGACCCAAGGTTTTACCTACCAGCCTCATCATGATCAAGACAGACAAAACTCATGATCTGCTAATAGTGGGTTTCACCTGAATAACTTTCTAGGACCTCTTTATCTAAATGAGCAGAGTGTGCATAAGTCTAGCTGTCCAAACTAAAATGGAATCTTGGCATGAATTGTTTTTAATGTTAATGAGAAACAAAAGGAGAGGAAGAGGGGATAGCATAAAGGAACCTTGACAATACCTATTTTGGCAATATCATAAAAATGCAGGCCCCAAAAGAATATGCACATGTATTGAGCAGTTATTGAATATTGACAATGAATAGACACCGAGCCTCCAGTAAGTTCAGGGCCTTATGCTAAAGATGTGGAGGGCAGACACTATTTGCTAATGGTAAATGCCCCATATGTCTACACTCAGGGAAAACAATGGAAGGAAGTCCTCCCTCTATTCATTATTGCAATTTCACATGCTACTGTGAAAGTTGTACCTTGCACTTGTATTCTCTAGCCAGGAAGACAAATGAGATTAAAAGCCACTCTGTACTTGCCTACTAATTAAGACATTCAACTCAGGGATGGGTCTGCCCAGAGTGAGGGAAGCTTTTTTCCTCATTTTCAAGTAGTTACCTGGCAAATCAGGTAATTATTTCCTTTATAAGCTCATTCACTCATCAATATTGATTGTATCTCATATCATCATTGAACTAGGCACTGGTGATAGAAACATGAACAAGGTAACCTCCCTGCTCTTGATGAACTAACACACACATGCCCAGGAAGCTCAGGAGAAGGAACAGCCTGCCCCTTAAGGAGCCCCTTCATTTAAAGTGTCCCATTCACCACCTCTCTTCTTTAGAGAGTCTCATTTACTGCTGTAATGGCTCTAACCAAATAAATAATAGAAAATGGAGGGGGAAATGTGCATAAAACATTCCTTACTATATAGGTCTCTACAGGGAATAGGGCAAGTTCTCCTAACTGCCCTTTTGATCCTTACAATAATCAGTAGGGAAGCCAGGATGGCTCAACATAATAAAGGCTATATGACCAACTTACAGCTAACAACATATTCAATAGTGAAAAACTGAGAGCTTTCCCTCTAAGACCAGGAATAAGATGAGGATACCTATTATCACCACTTTTATTTAACATAATACCAAAAGTCCTAGCCATAGCAATCAGATAAGAAAAAGAAATAAGACATCCAAACTGGGAAAGAAGTAGTAAAACTGTCACTATTTACAGATGACATAATACTATATATAGAAAAATTCTAAAGACTAGACCAAAAAACTATTAGAAATGACAATGAATTCCATAAAGTCACAGAATACAAAATTAATATACAGAAATCTGTTATATTTCTATACACTAATTATAAAGTAACAGAAAGAGAAATTAAGATAACAATCCTATTTAAAATTGCACCCCCCTTCAAAAAAAAACAAAAACCTAGGAATAAAGTTAACAAAGGGTTGAAAAACCTGTGCTCCAAAAGGTATAAAACACTGGTGAAAGAAATTGAAGATCACACAAACAAATGAAAAGATAGTCCATTCTTATGGACTGGAAGAACCAATATTGTTTAAATGTCCATACTACCTAAAATAATCTACAGATTTAATGCAATACCTATCAAAATACCAACAACAATTTACACAGAACTAAAACAAATAATCCTAAAATTTGTATGGAACCACAAAAGACCCCAAATAGCCAAAGCAGTCTTGAAAAAGAAGAACAAAGTTGATGGTACCACAATTGCAGGTATATTGCAGTATACTACAGGTATAGTACAGTACACTACAAAGCTGTAATAACTGAAGAAGTATGGTACCAACACAAAAATAGACACACAGTTCTATAGAACAGGATAAAAGTCCTAGAAACTAACCCAAGGAGGAGGCCAGAATATACAGTGGGAAAAATCTCTTCAACAAATAGGGCTGGGAAAACTGGAGAGCTACATGCAAAAAAATGAAACTGAATCACTTTCTTGTTTTTTTAATATTTTATTTTTATTTATTTATTTGAGAGAGAGAGAGCACAAGTCTGGGGATAGGCAGAGGGAGAAGCAGACCCTTCGCTTAGCAGGGAGCCTGACATGGAGCTTGATCGTAGGACCCTGCAATCGTGACCTGAGCCAAAGGCAGAAGCTTAAGAGACTGAGCCACCCAGGTGCCCTGAAACTGAACCACTTTCTTACACCATACACAAAATAAACTCAAAATGGATTAAATACCTAAATATGAGATCTGAAACCATAAAAGTCCTAAAAGGAAACATAGGTGGTAATCTCTTTGACATCAGCCACAGAAAAATTTTTTTTAGCTTTATCTCCTCAGGCAAGAGAAACAAAAGCAAAATTAAACTATTAAGACTACACCAAAATTAAAACATTTTGCACAGTGAACATTTTGCACATCAACAAAATGATGAGGAAACCTACTGAATAAAAAAAGATACTTGCAAACAATATATACTGTTTGATAAAGATATATAAAATACATAAAGAACTTATACAACTCAACACCAAAAAAAAAAAAAAAACCTGATTAAAAAATGAGAAGAGAACCTGAAAAGACATTTTCCAAAGAAGACATACAGATGGCCTAGAGACACATGAAAAGATGCTCAACATCAGTCATCATCAGGGAGTGCAAATCAAAACTATGATGAGATATCATCTGACACCTGACAGAATGGCTAAAATTTAAAAAACGCAACAAGTATTGAAAAGGATATGGAGAAAAGAGAACCCTCATGCACTGCTGGTGGGAATGCAAGTTGGTGCAGCCACTGTGGAAAAGAGCATGGAGGTTCTTCAAAGAATTAAAAGGAGAAATATCATATGATCCAATAATTCCACTATTGGGTATTTACCCAAGGAAAATAAAAATGCTAACTCAAAAGATATACATACTATGTTTTTGCAGCATTATTCACAATAGTTAAGATATGGTAGCAACCTAAATGTCCATTGATAGGTGACAAAGAAGATGCGATATCACACACACACACACACACACACACACACACACACAATGGACTATTACTCAGCCATTAAAAGGAATGAAACCTTGCCATTTGGATGGGCCTAGAGGGTATAATGCTAAGTGAAATAAGTTCAGAGAGAGAAAGACAAATGCCATATGATTTCACTTACATATGAAACTTAAGAAATAAAACAAAGGAAAAAAGAGACATACAAAAAAACCCAGACTCTTAAAGATAGAAAACAAACTGGAGGTTGCTGGAAGGGAGAGGGTAGGGGGATGAGTGAAATAGGTAATAGGGAAAAAATGCTGTTTAACATCCCTACACTCCTTGTACATAACTTAGCCAAGTAAGTATTTATTTTATACAGGTAATAAACAATATAATTCTAAATTTTAATCTTTTCTTCTCATGAGGGAAGGTAATACTAGTCTGAAAATTCCAAAGTGATACTTCAAATGAAATAACCCACCACTTTCAACTCCTAATCTAGCTGATGGCATCAGGTGATGTTCTGTACAGTGACCTTGTGTTCCCAGAGTACGGCAGCACACCCGTGGCAGGATTCAGCACTGACACTCTCAGTGACACTTTCTGCCGGTCCTAGGTTATGTTTCTCTAATTACACAGAGGGGTTTTCTAAATCTAATCAGTCCTGAATATGAATTTGGAAGGAGACGAGTCCTCAGTGATCAGGCCATCTCTTAACCTTTTTCTCCAGTTGTCATCCCACCAATACACCCAGATTCATTCATCTTCTCAGTCCTTGATGAACAGTTTCCATATTCACTCCCCAAGCATCCGTGATTGCCAGTCACCTAGAGATAAAGATAAAACTCTTTACCTTGGAATTTAAGACTTCTACAATGTGATCTCAACCTTTTTTTCAATCCACTACTCCCCTTTGCATATACATAAGTACTGAGCTATACATGAAATTCAGTTGTATAAATCCATGCCTCTGCTAATAGAAATGTATCCACTTTAAATATTCTCTTCTTCCTTTCTTATAATTACACGTACAAATTCTACGTGTTGTATCTAAATGCCACTTCCATTAAGACTTCCACTGATTCCCTCTGGCTAGGAATAATTACTTACATCTCTGAAGTTTAACGTTCCAAGTGTCACCTTCTTAAAGACCTTTTTCTTTTAACCCTGTAAGGTCTACTTCAGAACATAAGCTTTCTGAGAGCAGAGGCTCTGACAGTCCATCCCTCTTTACTCTCTTGTGATATTACCTGATATTTACTGAATTCTCACAACAAATCAATAAATATAGTCACAGCAACTCTATATTCTGTTTTATTCCTCATTGGAACAGAAGTATTTTCCTTCTAGGGTCCCAGAGGAAGTAGAATTTATCTAGCATTCCGTGCTATTACTGAGTCCATTCCTCAGTGGAAAACCATCTGAGTGAGCAATTTCTCTGAAAGTACACAACGGGCCATCTGAGGGTTAGGGAAGCTTGTTTCCTTGGCAGCTGTCAGGAAGGTACATTGTGGATTGGATTAGAAAAGCAAGAACCTTGCTAAAAAAATATTCACATATTTTGCTATAACAAATCAGTACATTTCATTGCATTTCCGGTCATAAAAATGTTTTATTTTGTGATTTGCCTATTAAATTAGGGTTCTAGTTGTATATTACAAAGTAATAAAGAAATATACTGATTAGCAATTGCTCTGTCTTGGGCAAGTACATCAGGCAAAATGGGCTAGATGCATGAAAACAGGTGGTGCATGTGACAGGTGGGTATGGGGATGCTTCAGTGGAGAACCAGCTTCTGGCTCCTCACCCAAAGAAGACAGATGTATAACACTCATTGCCGAAGACCTATCAAAGATAGATGAACCTAGAAATCAAAGCTCCTGGGTCGTCAAGATAGAATTTGAGATAAATGAGAATTGTGGGAATGCATTATTCTAGTTATGAGGGGATCTGGCCATTTACTATCTCTCCAATCCAAAAAGGAACTTGGTCACCATAAATCATATTATTTGTGCACATGTGCAACCCTCACTTACTCTGGCAAAGCTCTACAGTTTGTCACCTGTGAATTGTAGAGCAGACTCAGCCACCCTTGGCAAAATGGTATTTTCTATTGAATTGCAAGCCAAGAAAGCTTAAAAATTCTACCTGGTGCTTTTCTCCCATCTCTTCTCATCTGAGGAAATGACATTTCAATGAAGAATACATGCTTATTGTCTTTTTTACTTTTTAGTGGTCTGAGATTACTTTTCCCTGAACATCTGTTACCTAACAATCATTTTGCAAAGTAGATTGTTTTGTCCCCATTATACAGATGACAAAGAGCTCAGAGAGCCTATTATGTAGCTCAGGGACCTACATGTGGTAATTGGCAGAGCTACCATCTGAGCATGGGTAGATTTCTATAGTTCCCTTGACTAAGCTTCCTTTAGTACAGGCATGCCTCTGCCCTGACTGGTGAGCTCTGATGAGCCCTACTTCTTGAAGATGAAATACTCATTGATCAGACTTTTCAGGTAGGGTTGCCAGATTAAGCAAATAAAAATACAGGATAATTAATGACTAACTTTTTAGTAAAAGTATGCCCCAAGAAATATTTGTAGCCTGTATTTTCTCTGGCAAGACTACATTAAGGAGGACCTTCATTATTAAAGTGCCTTATGTACTGTATTCCCAGGAGACATGCTGGATCTCCATTTTAGATGGAGCTACATGGAAAACAGAGCTGCATGCATTTACTCATAGCAAATGTGCTCCTTAAGGGGAATGATCATATCTAATTTCTGAATCCCCAGTTAGTACTTCGCAGGAAACTTCTTATACATAGAAGTATTCAATAAACATATGTTTAATGAAACTCCTAAAGTTAATATAGACTTAGCCGTATTTGTATATTGTGGCAAAAAAAAATCACTTATAGGGATGTTTAGACCAATAAAATGGCATATTAGAAGTAGATACAAAATAAAATAAATGAAATAAAAATCAAATAAAGAAAGTATAGTAGTGAAAATGAATTTGGAACATGAATATAAAAACCTGAACCATGAAGACATTTGTTGCATATAGCAACATAGAAATATCTAATTCTACCACAACTTCTGAGCATCTTGCCTATTTCCAAACTTAAGAATGTTATTAATTTTGAGTAGCACATATCCCAATGCCTCCTCCTTTTCCAGCCTCTGAGAAGGCTCAAGGATAAGCTTAACCTAGGAAGAAACCTCAGAAGCCTGATCCCATCTTCGGATGACTCAGCCTCACCTTTAGCTGATGGAGGTTGTATGTACATTGTATGTACAGTGGGCATTGGATCCTGCCATTGACCATGGCAGGCACTCGTGGTGCCCTAAGTGAGACATGTGGACTTACTTTCAGCAGCCCTATTAAGGAATGGATCCTGTCTGAACCCCAATGAGTAATGCCTAGCTCCCTGCTCCATATGTCCATGTTTCAGCTGGCAACCCAAATGTCCTCATGATGCCTTGCTCTGTAATTTCTATGTTCTTATGCTGGTTATTAGCCAAGATGTTTTGTCATCCACTCTGGGTACCACTCTTTTAGTACACAGTAAGTTTGCTCCATCTACATCTGTCTGGATCCTTTTTACCATTTTTGTACACATAACCTCTTTAGCGTCCTTTTGCTTCCAACAGCGAGTATGCATTTCATGAAGGACTGTCCTCAAGATTTTGTAGCCCCACTTTCCCACACCAAGAAAAGCCAGAGTACATATGATCTTATATTCTCCTTATCTTAGGCAGTCTACCAGGTAAACCTGATCTGCCATTCCCTGGGGTATGATTTCCTTGTGGTATGACCTTCTTGGTCTAGCTTACACTCCAGAATTATTCTGTGGGATCAGGCTAAGATGACCCTCTAAAAGTCAGACTTTACTTGCTTTCCTTCCTTCCTTGCTCCCGCACTACCTTACTAGTTTCCTCCAGAAGCACTTTCTTAAAGAATCACTTGTACATGAATACTTCCTTAGGTTTTTCGTCTAGGGAATCCAACCTAAGGATTGGATGACTTGGACTGTCACCTGTTACCTTCTTGGCCTGGAGTAGGATAAGTCCAGAGTCCCCTGGCTTTGACCCTCCAAAGCAGACATGTTTTGTTACAAATCAAAGTTATTTCCATGCTGCTGCAGGGATTTGGCAAGCCAGAAAATACAAGAGCAGCTTCTAATCCATAGCTGGGCTCTTCTATTTTAACAGGAGATGCAATGGGCCTTGCATGTTCACACTAATCATGCAGGCAGCGAGTTCATCCTCATTAGGAATGCCGAGCTTTTCACCAATTGTTATTAATATTGGAGGTGTGCCATTGACTCTGTTATTTGAAATTTGTTCTTAGTACACTGATTTACTACCTGTCATTTTACTGCTATATATTCATAAGATATTTGAATTTTCTTATTACTCCCTTTAAAACTCCCAAGACACTCAGGGAAAGAAAGGAAAAGAGTTCATTGTCCTGACAAAGGGCTTGATTTCCAAAGAACTCTAACATTTTAATATTCAGAGTTATGCCCTGTGGCAGTTAAGTTATGAGATGGAGGGCTTAGAGGAGCAATAGTTCTTATCAGAAGCGAGAAAAGGAGGATGCAAAAAGCAAGACTTGAAGGTCATCCAGGGAAGCAGTGACAAGGCAAAGAGGAAGGACATCTCAAAGCTGTGTGACATTCAACTAAGCAGAACTTCCTTCTGGATTTAATGTCTATTTGTGCAAGTGTCACCTCTCTCTAAATCTTCCCCAAATGGAAATAAGATTAATTCTTCTCTCCTCTGTGTCCCCACACCCCACAGCTAGAACAGTTGAGAGCAATGATTGCAAGAGATAGAGCTTCCAATGTTAATCTGAGCCCCGTGAGGACTAGCACTGCCTTATTTCCTTATTTCTGGTGTCAAAATAGAATGAACAATTCTTATAGTGGTGGTCTAAAAATGTATACATTGAATAAAACATAATGCCATCCTTGTTATCAAAATATTACAAATGAAGGAAGGAATGGAAAAAATGAAAGAGATTAAATAACTTAGTCCAAAGGACACCTGAATAATAGAATGTTCTCTTTATGATTTCTCCCCTTTCTCTTCATGTGATTAGACACATCCACATTGGTAAAGGGATATGGTTCCAAAAATATTATGTCACTCCCAATCATCACTGTATATGATAAATTTATCACTAGCAAAATCACTCTTTCAGTGTATATTTCACTGCATGAGAAAATTGTTTACTTTTTCCACAGAGAAATTACTTTTATGGACAATTCATGGTGAATGGTACAAAGGGCTGTCCATCTCAGCATGCCTCTGGACGTAATGGGATAATTATATCTCAAAGAGACAACCAGGTAGGGCAAGAATGCATAGCCACTAACATGCTTATGTATGCTAAGGATGGGCCTAGGGTCATGGAGAAAGAGAGGTATACAGAAAGTATTATCAGAAATATGTCTACCCAAATGGATGAACTCCATAGACATAATGTTGAGTGAAAGAAGCAGATGCAAAGACGCATTATTTCATGTGTGCAAAGTACAGAAGCAGACAAAGTTAACCTGTTCTATTTGAAGTCAGGGTAACAGTTTCCTTTTACAGCAAATATAAGAAATAGAAGAGATAAGACTTTGTTTTGATGATATTCTGTTTATTGGCCTGGGTTCTGGCTTCGTGGATTTGTTGTTTGTGAAATTTTAGCCTGTTATAAACCAATGGATACCTTTTTATATGTATACTACTCTTCATTAAAAAAATAGAAGATTATCAAAATATCATTAATATTTTTCACAGAACTGAAAAAAAAAAACAGTTCTAAAATTTATATGGAACCAGAAAAGACCCCAAATCACCAGGGTAAAGTGGGAAAAGAAAACCAAAGCTGGGAGCATCATGATCCCTGACTTCAAGCTATACTGCAAAGCTGTGATCAATAATAACAGCTTGGTATTGGCACAAAAACAGACACATAGATCAATGGAACAGAATAGGGACCCCAGAAATGGACCCTCAATTCTATGGACAACTAATCTTCGACAAAGCAGGAAAGAACATGCAATGAAAAAGACAGTGTCTTCAGCAAATGGTGCTGGGAAAACTGGACAGCCACATTTAGAAGAATGAAACTGGACCATTCTCTTATACTATACACAAAGATAAACTCAAAATGGATGAAAGACCTCAAAAATGGATTTTGTTGGACAGGAATCTACCAAAATCCTAGAGGAGAGCATAGGCAGTAACATCTTTGACCATGGCCACAGCAACTTTTTTCAAGACACATCTCTAAAGACAAGGGAAACAAAAGCAAAAATGGGCTTTTGGAACTTCATCAAGATAAAAACTTCTGCACAGTAAAAGAAACAGTCAATAAAACTAAGAGGCAATCCACAGAATGGGAGAAGATATTTGACATTTCAGATAAAGGGCTGGTATCCAAGATCTATAAAGAACTTCTCAAACTCAACACCCAAAGAACAAATAATCCAGTCCAAAAAATGGGCAAAATACACAAACAGACATTTCTCCAAAGAAGACAAACAAATGGCTAACAGACACATGAAAAATGTTCAACATCATTAGCCATCAGGGAAGTACAAATCAAAACCACAGTGAGATACCACCTTACACCAGTTAGAATGGCAAAAAATAACAAGTCGGAAAACAACAAATGTTGGGGAGGATGTGGAGAAAAGGGAACCCTCTTATACTGTTGGTGGAAATGCAAGCTGGTACAGCTACTCTGGAAAATAGTATGGAGATTCCTCAAGACATCAAAAATAGAGGGCTTGTACTACTAGGTATTTATAGTAGACCCAGTTGGTACTACTAGGTATTTATACTAAAGATATAAATGTAATGAAAAGAAGGGGCAAATGCACCCTAATTTTTATAGCAGCAATGTTCACAATAGCCATACTGTGGAAGGAGCCGAGATGTCCTTCAACCCATGAATGGATAAAGAACATGTGGTTTATATATGCAGTCGATTATTACTCAGCCAACAGAAAGGATGAATACCTACCATTTACATAAGACACAGATGGAACTGGAAAGAATTATGCTGAGTGAAATTAGTCAAGCAGAGAAAGACAATTACCATACAGTTTCACTCATATGTGGAACATAAGCAATAGCATAGAGAACCATAGGAGAAAGGAGGGAATTCTGAATGGGAAGAAATCAGAGAGGGAGACAAACCATGAATACACCTTCCTATTAAACTCTCTGGACTCTGGGAAACAAACTGAGGGTTACAGAAAAGAAGGAGTGGGAGGAATGGGATAGCCAGTGATGGGTACTGGGGAGAGTACATGTTGGGATAAGCACTGGGTGTTATATGCAATTAATGAATCATTGAACACTACATCAAAAAACTAATGATATACTATATATTGGCTAACTGAACATAATAATTAATTGGTTAACTAGTTTTAGATAGTGAAAACAATTTTTAAAAATAGGAGACTACTATTGACTGCTGGTTATGAAGAGTTCTTTTACTTCTCTTGGGTCGGCTATTTCTTACTTCTCAAATTTCAGAATGTTATAGAGAATCATTGTCCTAATAGAGGGCTTTCAAAGAGTCCAAGGTTGAAGCTCACTTTGAAACTTATGGGTTTACCTACTGGAGAAAAGGCTTAGCAACACCACTTTTCCCCTTCTGACTCTCCCTACAGGCATACATATTATAAATTGAGATAACAATGGGGCAGAACCTAATGCCCTGGAAGATAAGGCCACTGGAGAACCACTGTGCTATGCTAGAAATTTCTGATGATCTCTTATTAATGGGTTTTCTTGAACTGTTCTTGCTCGCAATACAGTGGTAAGAGCCAGGCTTTTTTCTAGTATACCTTATCAAATCTAAGATGTGCCTGCCTCCATGCACATATATGGATATAAAGAGAAATAACTGTTGTTTTCTGGATCTTTCTTAGCCTGAACTCTGCAGTCTAATATGTCATTCAGCTTTATGCTTTGATGCGTAATCTTCCTTGTATGTCCCTAACTCCTAACTCTAATCACTTCCCTCATACAAAGCTTTTCTATCTAGGTCTTACTCTGTTCCCTGGAAACCTGGGTTCATTAATTTTCATCTTCTTCCCCCTAGTAACAGCTCTCCAGATCCTACAAAACCCTCTTCTTAGACTCTCACTACCTCCATCTTAAAGTGCTCCCATAGGTTGCCGGAGAAGCTTTGATTACTTGCACAGTATGTTGCTGTGTTCATCTGCTTGGTGTACCATAACAGAATGCTGCACATTGGGTGGCTTAAACAACAGAAGTGTGTTCCCTCACATTTCTGGAGGCTAAAAGTCCACGATCAAAGTGCCATCACGATTAGGTTTTGGTGAGGAGTCCCCTTTTGGCTTGCAGATGGCCACCTCCTGGTTGTGTCCGCACATGGCATTTTCTCTGTTCATGTACAGAGCAACAGAATGCTCTAGGGCCTCTTCCTCTTCTTGTAAGGATATTAGTCCTATCAGTAGGGCTCCATCCTATGATTTCATTTAATCTTAATTATCTCCCTAATAGTCCTATCTCCAAAATACACCAAGGGTTAGGGCTTCAAATATGAATTTGAGGAGGACATATTCATTCCATAACAGCAATATCACCTCTTTTTTAATTTTTCTTCAACATTTTTGGAGTCATATGCTCCATTAAAGTGTGATTTTTTTCTACTTGGGAGAAATCATTTTGGAGGATACAAGATTTTTAACCTTAGAGCAATTAATGGGATTTAAACTCAGTATAACCTTGGAAATGTGTTTGTAATAATATTAGCAATTTTGAAATAATTATACAGCAGTGATTCAATCATTAGCTGCCAAACCGCATACTAATCCAACTTTCTGTAGTTATATCCTCATATACATATGACCAAGCTCATGGTATGAAAGGAGTTTCAGTTACTGCTTGCTTTTCTTCCAGCTGCACACGAGGGTAAGGTTAGTGAAGATGTTCTCAAGATGGTGACAGTAATGGAAGACTGGCATAGGCAGATACCTGGACAATTGCTTTGTCTGAAAACAACTGACCAAACCTTAGCTTATGAGGACTGTTACATGCCTGCTTTTAGGCAACGCTGTGCAGCTGCTTGGGAACATTCACCGTGGAAAGAAAAGGAAAGCCAGATGTACTACATGCCCTGACTCAGCTTAAGAGGAGAATCAGAGGTGGGCTCCATGCCTAGCACCTCAGAGATACACCGTGTCTCCCTCCCCCTCACTTACAGTCCTGGCTGCATGTCAAGGTTCAGCTGCTTTGCCCATGCTAGATGGGATCATCATTCACCATGCAGCAGAATCAGCTTGTATTTTCTCTGAGCAGCATATCCTAGTGATGATAATTCCTTTTTTATTTGGCTAACAACCAGTTTCCAATAGTGAGAATCAGAGTTCTAACCACTTTGTAGGCTTCTGCTGTTAACCTTTTCTTATACACAGAATTCTACAACCACAAAAAGTTTCAGGGACACCAAAGGTAAGTGACAAATGTCCAAAATTCAGGCCCTTGTATACCTCCTTCATTATTTTTGCCTTAGACATGTCATTCATAATATTAGTGATGCAATAATGGTCTTTAAATCCATTAATTCTTATATTAATTTTTTGAAAAATAAAATAACTATCATTAATCTAAATGGAAAACTAGCATCTCATCCCCTATATATACAATTGGAAAAATAAACACAGTTAAAAGCAAAACAATATTACTGAAATCTAAGTTCAACCATCTACAGAAGATTTTGAATCTGAAGACCAATTTTTCTTTATCTATAGAAAAGAGACAATTTTTTGGATGATGTTCAAGATAAGTAGATATTCTCCTTGCTTCAATCAGAAAGACTAAAAGAGACCCACATATAATCCACTCTACTTGATGCAATGCCATTAAGGGTATGTATACCAAATGCCTACATCATCACTTGTCCCAATTTTATGCATTACCTCATTCACTTACTAATTGTGTATATCTCAGTTTCCTTATCTGTAAAATGGGTTTATATTAAATGAGTTGGTATGTAGTACAAGGCTCTTTTATTATGCTTAGTTATCATTATTACTAGTATTATAGTGTTATTGTCATTACCATTCTTCTTATTAACCTCCCAATAATTATTAGGTGCATATAATGTGCAAAGCATACCTGACATATGACAAAATATCCTGGATTCATGTCCCAATATTTAAGAAACAATGAGCCAGACCAACTTCTATTTTAAACATTAAGTAGCTAAGATTCAAAGGCAGGGAAAGACTCTACTTAAGGTCATTTGGCTACTACTTTCATTAAGTTTACAGAATTCAGGTAAAAAGAGAAAAAGATGTGATGCATTTGGTTGAACAACCCAGGATTTAATGTTAACATGTACTTATCACCTCTTGTCTTCCAAAACATCTATGTTAAAATAAAAAGATGCATGAATTAGGGGAATAGGCTGGGAAATGTTCCAATGTTTAGCAGGGTCTTTCCTTCTGCTCTCTGTTTCTTGCCCCATAAGGCTCTCCCTGCCATTTTAAACACCTACAGTGACACTTTGGCGACTGAACTTGAAAGAGCACACTGTTTACTGACATGTTCATCTAGCAGCACCAGTGGACGCTGCCATCGGCATCTCACGTATCACAGGACACACATGAGAGTCTCTAAAACAGTGGAGAAGGCTGGCAACTCTCCTTTTCCCCAGCACTATAACACTGATGGAGCCATGGTACTTCACTGACCAAAGAAAAATGGCATCTTAGTTCATCTGGGCTGCTATAAGAGAATGCCCTAAGTGGGTAGTGTAAAATACCATCACATTGGGGATTAGAATGTCCACATATGGATTTTTAGGGGAAACAAACACTCAGACCATAGCAAATGGCTTGGCTACCCAATATTTAAAAACAATCAAAGAAACAAAAACTTCTAAATTAATTTGGAATTCTGAACAAGAGCAGATGAATGAACAGAGAGGTAGGAAAAACCAGCTACATGCCTAGCATCCTTGGTTCTGAGTGGATGTGATGATGCTAGAACTCCAAGCAGCTAAAACCATGTCCTAATGAGGACATAGGATTGTTGGATGCTTGCATCCAGTCTGGTCCCTGTTCAGCACCTTTGAGTTTGTACAATTGGCCCAAAATGATTTATGTGCCATCTCTATGGAAAATGATCTTCTGTATTTCAGTCCTCCCGGATCAAAGCAAAGCAGGGTAAAAGGCAAAAGCAGAAGAAAATTAAATGTGTTCCACTGAGAATGCATGAGTACAATGGAGAAAACATCTTTGATATCCCAGAAACCATTAATGACTGCATTCTTTGTACTTTGTACTACTGAAGTGGGCAGCAGGGGGATATGAACGCGGTAAAGCTAGATCTCAGCCCCTGAAGAACACATGCACTAATTGAAAAGCTGCTAATTAAACGTTAATCTAATGAGTAGAGGTGGGTGAGATAAGCCCACAAGAGATTTTGTACACAGTACATCACACAGTGTGTGTTCATACATCTAATTCCAGCCCTTGAATGTCACAAATGTCTTTGAGATTCTAATGAAAGCTCTGATTCTAATGAAAGCTCTGATTCTTCTCTCTGGAAATATATGTATGTGTACAATAGCACATACATTTAAGGTCAGAACCTAACTGGAGCCCAGATCTAGAACCTCTGCCCAGGATAGACATATGTTTGGACTCAGAAATTAAATCACTTTGCACTTGAATATGCTTGGTAGAAATCAGTTAGCAAGAATGGCATGTATAAATAGATAACCATACCAGAGACCTAAAAATACTGAGTCTGTAACAGGGACTAGAAGCAAATTAAGAGTTAAAATAGACAAAGAAGAGAAGTGATAAATTGGAACACATTCATAAAGTTAAACAGACAGTCATAAAAACATGAAAAATATTTTATGAAATACTGAGGGACTGAGCAAGGTACAGAAGAATATTTCTAACCCCATTGTATAAAAAGAAAAATTAATTTTATAAATATAACGTATTTATACATGTATGTTGAATTTGCATAAGAAATTTATTCAAGGATACACCAAAAAATTTTACAGCAGGAGGAGGTAGAATACTTAGATTTTTCACCTTTCTTTATCATATGGTTTGAATTTTTATCAAGATGGTGCTGTATCTGAGACCGGGAGAGACACAGTGGACATTATTGTTACTCCTGATGTTCACAGGCTCCAACTACACTCTTGCTTAAGAACAAGAAACACCAACAACTATGCATTAGGAACATCCTATACTTTCAGCACTTTGAGTTTTCCCAGAAGCAAACCCTGAGCCAAGGGTTTAGGAGCAAGTGCTTTATTAAGAAAGTGTCTCCAGGAGAACTCGGCAAGGCAGTAAAGGAGTCAAGATGGGGAACAGAAATAAGCCAAGCAAGAGGTGACTTCAGGCAAGCTTTGCAAATCAGCCTGATCCAACAGTGAGCTCTGGAATGTAAATCAGACCTCAAAGTGCCCTCCATGGATGTAAAGAAGCTTGTTTTTTGTCCTTCCATACTAGTCACTGGGTCGCCTATAGGTAACCTATATGGGTCGTCTGACATCTGGGGGCTCAGGGGTTATAAACCTGTGGATAGTTCCAGTTCTCCGTGTCAGTTAAATGACTCCAGTGACCCAGGGCAATCACCCACAGGCTGGAACTATAGCTATTGGCAGCCAAGCACACAATAGCTGGGGCCGTGTGCACAAAGAGGATAAAAGTATCTGAGAGGAACTAGATGGGTAGATGGGGCACCAACCACACACCTATGTTCAAAATATTGTAGCATCCATGCATTCAACAGCTATCTAACATGTAACCACTAGCCACATAAAGACATTAATCATTTGAAAAGTGCCTATCCCAAAAAGAGATACACTGTAAGTATAAAATAAATATGATTCTGAAGACTCTGTAAGAAAAAAAAAAAAAAGAACGCACATCTCACTAATAATCTCTTCATACTGGTTACATATTGAAATAATACTATTAAATATATCATTATAGAATAAATAAAACAAATTATCAAAATTAACTTGTTTCCCTTTACTTTTTTAATGTCTCTTCTAGAACATTTTAAATAGCCTATGTGACTTACATTGAATTTCTATGAAGCAGTACTTGTCTAGAATATATCAGATACTGTGCTGGGCATTGGGGATACTTCAATGACCAAGACTAAATGGGTCTTTGTCTTCATGATGTTTATACTCCAGTTGGTAGCAGACAGGAAAAGGATAGTATCGTTTGTTTTAAATAAGATGACAGAAATAACAGTATAGACAACCAGGAGGGAGTTATATCACAAAGACTCATCAGGAAAGATGTGGCTAAAGAAAACTCTCTTAAACCCAAAGACAGGGACAGGGAGTGAACTACGGGGTGCAAAAAGGGGGATTTGAAATGTCCGGAGATAACTCCAGGCCACAGGAACATCAGATGGTGGGGAAAACATCTATGAATTGCTTAACTGTATGGTTATATTAGTGTAAAGGTATTAAGACCACCAAAGTAGTAAAGATAACATAAAATCCCCCTCAACCACAGACACTTAACTTGGCACAAACAATTGACCCCAACAACAACAACAAAAACAAAAACAAACAAAATTCAGATTTTGAGAGGTGATTGAGAAAACAAATTTTTCTCCTTTCCTGAAAAACATTCAGACTTCCACTTTAGCAAATAATGTCCAAACTACTTGGAAAACTAAAGTTTAAATAAAGGCAACAGAACTTCTATGTTCAAGTTAAGGTGAAAAAATGTAAATTACTAGAATAGGCTTTCAACACAATCACAATAGCCTATTTATTTTCTCTTCAAGTGATTTTGAAGTGATGTTGACTTGTCATTGAAAACATGCAAGAATTTTTAGGGGAAAAGATTATTGAAGTGATGGTCTTCCTGTTTTTCTGAGATGAAGTAAGAACAAAATGCTTTTGACATTTCTAATACTGAAATTATTAAGATATATTCCTTATTACATAAAAATCTGCCCCAAGAAATATAATTTTAGCATAGTCTATTATATTTTTTATAATATGTAAGTATTTAATGTAAAATTGTTAAAGTTGACTCATCTTTCTTTCTTTCTTTCTATCTTTGCAATCTCTACACCCAACATGGGGCTTGAACTTACTACTAGAGATCAAGAGTCATACATTCTTCCAGCTAAGCCAGCCAGGTACTCCTGACTCTTCTTACAATGGGGAACTTTATTTTCTTCATATTGTTTTAACCAATGGAATGCTAACAAGCCCCAAATTATGTTTTTTTTAATCTAGCTTATTTCATATTTCAGTTGAAATGTATGCCAAAAAAATAATTGGTTTAACATTCCAATCTATCCTCTTAAAAATTCTTATAACTTCTGAATCAATATTTTGTGGTAAATTTAGAACTGAAATTTGAAGGTGAAGAAAGTCTTCAAAACTTAGGCTTTTTTCTAAATAAGAAAGCATCAGGCAGAATTTTATCATAGGAAAGTTTATAGGGACCTAAGGGTGATGACAGGGATAACAGATATTTATTAATATATAGTCTATTTTATCCAATAAATCCTTACTGGGCTGAAGGTCTCTGGTATTAAAACTATAACTGATACACCCTCCCTGTGATCCATGAAGCTCACAGGAAGTTAGGGGAGGACCCACCCAGGCCCAGTCTGGAGCTCAGTCTGGAGCTCAGGAAAAAGTTAGAAACATTAACTCTATCTGAAAGAAGAGAATCAGAGAAGGCTTCACTGAACAGGTGATCTCTGACCTGTACTGTGAGGAAAGAGGAAGGCTTTCATTCCTGGAAGAGAGGATATTACGAGGAAAGCCCCTGCAGTGGGAAACTGCCTATAAGAGTCACTACCTATTAAAATTAAAGCAGTGAGTAGTTGTATGTCTAGAGAATTAGAATATATGAGGCAGCTTTGGACCAAAATGCTGTGGGGAAGACTTTGAAATTTAGTCTTTATTTCTTTATTTCTTTTTCTTTTTAAAATGTACGTATGTGTTTTTGGTACATGTTCTCTGATTCTGTTAGGAAAGAAGCAAGTAAGTAGCAAAGCTTCATTTTTTAGCTTTTCTGATGGCCTGCTTCATCCTCAGTAATTTACAAACTTTGTGTTATCTTTGTTCTCTCTGCTTTTCATTAGGATGGTTATTGATTTATGAGCAGCCTTAATGTGGCTCTTTCAGGCATCCTGAATCATTCTGACAGCAGCTCGGTAAATAGATCAATTTCTGCCTTTAAAATTTGATGTCTCCTGTCCTAACAAATGATTATTTTGGCTAAACTCAGAGGAATTTTTCATCCTTGGCAAAGTATCACTAAGTTAGTCTCCAAAGGACTGAGGTAATATTATTCTTATTATGTCAAGTGGAAGTAATCCAGCACATTGGACCCGATTAAAGGTCACTTGAGTATTGCGGTAACTCCACTGCCAGTAAACGATGGGACAGGATTCTTCACCAGCCTTGGGTAAATGCTAATATCGCCCGAGTTTAAGAGGAGGATAAGAGTCCTGATCACCATCCACATACACCACTATGAATTGACCTTTCAGCACCCTAGGGTAAGCAACTGTTTGCATATGTAAATTAAGGTCAGCATGATTTCAGGAGACAGGATTCTAGGTCCTTCTTTGCATTTCCTTCTCTTTGCAGCGAACACATACTGCTAACATGTACTTTTTTTGCACCTTTTGGTTCCTTAGAAAAAAGAACCTGACATAGTGGAAATAGAAAGGACCTTACAGGAGCACCTGGGGTGGCTCAGTCAGTAAGGTGTCCGACATTTGGTTTCAGTTAAGGTCACCATCACAGGGTCTCAGGGTCATGAGGTCCAGCCCTGAGTGGAGCCCCACATGGAGCCCAGAGGAGCCCTGTGCTCAGCAGGGAGTCTGCTTGAAGATTCTCTCCCTCTGCCCCTACCCCAACTCACATGCACATTCTCTGTCTCTCTCTCTTTCTCTCTCTCTCTCTCTCTGTCTTTCTCAAATAAATAAATAAATCTTCTTTTAAAAAGAAAGAAATTATCTTGCAGGGGCTTGCAGGGGCTCACGTTGTACCTGGCTGGGATTTATCTCACAGAGTCTAGATAAAAGCTGTAAGTTACTTTTAGTAAGTGCTGGCCTAGGTCAGTCACTGCAGCTTATGACTGCTTTGTCCTGTGAAGGGTCGCTAAAGCAGAGCTCAGGTATAACACAACCACTCAGGTCTTAATCAAATGCCTGCAGGGCTGCCTGGGAAGGTTCTCAGGACACAGCTGCTGCTACAGCTTGACCTTGAACCAGAGTCACAGCTTCACCTGCTATTACAAGGGAGCTGGGGGCAGAACTGGATTATTTTAGACATTGGTGAGCCTGACAATATTAGTTGCTTTCAGGTTGCTAGGCACCCTGTATTTGCGACCACAGAGAGTGATGGCTAAAGTTAAAGTGACTTGTCCATGGTTCAGAGAAACTGCCCACCACATGTATTCAGGGTGACTTGCTTTTTATTTAGTTCTAACAGTGCCTTTAGATTTCAAACACCCACACTGAGATTTTGCCCATAGAAAGGCCAGTTTTGTTTAAAAAATAAATAAGAAATAAATGAAATTAATTATAAAGATAATGTGGCATCTTCTTGAGATAAAAGAAAGGAACATTTTAAGGAATTCTTGTAGACAAATAGATTCTGAATAATTTTAAAAGGCTATGCTTGAAACACTAACATCCATCAAAAAATTAAGCAATAACAAATGCTTCAAAAATTATTCTTTAGTCTTCTGACAAAAGAAGGGTAGATTGATTTGATTAAGGTAGAAGGGGAAAAAAGAGCTCTTTGTAAAAGAAAGGTTAAAAAAAAAGAAAGTTTAAAATTTTATAATCGAGACAGATATGAAGGGGAAAATTAGATATTAAATACCATGAATAATGGAAATAAGAGAGAAAAGGAGATGTGCCCAGGTTAACTGCTCTCGAAGAGTGAATCAAAAGAAAAGGAAGTTGTCCTAGATG
This sequence comes from Lontra canadensis, assembly GCF_010015895.1. Taxonomy (NCBI): domain Eukaryota; kingdom Metazoa; phylum Chordata; class Mammalia; order Carnivora; family Mustelidae; genus Lontra; species Lontra canadensis. The sequence continues at coordinate 20,512,123 of NW_022631014.1, read as the reverse complement.
TTAAGAGGTTTCAAACTGTTGACCAGAGCACAGAGGAATTGCATAGACGATGGACAAAAATCACCAAAGCAGACTGAAGTGTCTCCATCAGAGAGAATCAGGATCCAAGATCCTAAGAAAACATGGCCTTGAAAAGCTGCTGATGGAAAGACCACAGCAAAACTACCTTGGGGACCTTACTTTAAATACTGGAGCAGCTTTACCAAATGGTTACAGGAAATCTGGACAGACTTGAGAGGATAAGATCTCAAAAATGAGCACAAAATCCTAAACACATTATAAGGCAACATTTAAAGTGGTACAACCATTGTAGGTAGAGGTGTAGGTACTCTCTGTATCCTTGGTTATGCTCATACTCACAAAGGCCTCCCCAGGCCAGACAAAAGCAATCAGTGCCCCCCACTGGCATTTTCCCACCCTGGGATTAAACCAGAAATAAAATAGCAACATTCTAGGTCTTGTCAAGTTTTTCTTTTATTTTAACGGAAACATATTTCTAGCCTCTCAGAAGAAGAAGATCTACTTTCTCATTATAAAAATAATGCCAAATTTTAGACACTAAAAATTATTTGTCCCTAAAAGATAATAAACAATAAAAGTCATGTAAGTGAGAGTCTGTGATCATAAAACCAGCAAATAGACCCTCTTTAAAATGAATCAGAAGATTCAGAGGAAGTGGTATCGATCTGTTCAAAATAAAACAAACTTGACTGGGACTCTAATGAAACACAAAATAAAATAAACATGTTTATGGAACAAAACCACTGCTAATATCACCAAAGCTTTTCATAAGATGAAAGAGTCCAAATGGAAGACTTGCCAATTCCTCTCATTTTTGGTTGAAACTATTTAACATTAGCCATCTTTCAGAGAAAGCAAAATTCATCCACACAGCACAGGAAAAGCAGGTAGGTCTCCCCATCCTCACCTTCAACTCCTGTTCTGCACCACTTACAAGGTGTCTTGAGTAATTTAATTTTCTTTGGTTAAACCTACAAAGCCATCCATCCACCCATCCATCCAGCATTCTTGAAAATATGCTCCATCTCAGGCCACAGGAGTGGGACTTACTCCTATAATCTACTGGGTGGGGGGAGTAAACAAGTCGTTATGACACAGTCTCTGGGGAGTGCATTCACAGCTAGGAGGCTCCTAGAAACTGAATTAGTTGGGCTGCAGCCAGAGTTACAACTTCCGCCAGACGCTAGGGGTCCATCTTTAGTCTTTCCAGCGAAGGCCATGTGCTGAGCATTAGTTACTATGCTTGTTTCCCGGGAGATCTGTGAGTTGGATAGGTGTCTGCATGAAACAGACAGTTGGTAATAATGGGAAGTAACTACTTCCCTTTTGACCTGCCCCTTAGTTTCATCTTTTGTGGAAATGGCAACAATCTACCTCTGGCAGACTGCAGTTGCTATCTATAGGACACAGAAGAACCTGCTGGGATAATCTTGTTTCTCTTTTTCAGTTCACAACTGCCAGGGAGTAGATTCCAAAAGAGGGTGCAGGAAATATACAGTCAGGAAAGGCTCTTGGGCCTGCACAAATCCAATCCAAGAGGCCTAGCCCTGGGTTGTGCCACAGGCACCATTTCCAAGTCAATGCTAATGTTTCCTTGCCTGCGGCATCAGTCCTGAACTGTTTACTCTGACCTGCCCCGCACACATTCCTGTTTTTAGACCTTTCTGCTCTCTCTCTCAATGGACTTTGCCTCAGTCTTCAACTCACCTAATACTGTGCATTGCTCTCTGGGCTCTTAGCTTGATGCTCTTCCCTGGCCATGCCTTTCTCGTGGCCAACCCTCTGGGAGGCTCTGGTGGGTCCGGTCCGCATAGCCCCTATGGAAATGATTGGGAGAGAAGCACAACTGAACAGATAGAATTGATTTCCTATTCCCTTGGAAATAACTTGTAAAATAAAGAACTCGAAAGACAAAAATCAATTTTTTTTCCAGGACAAGCATTACCCACAGTGCCATAACATTCTGAAGTGATTTCCAAAACCAAAATAGCTAATGAGCGAGCACAAATGCACGTGGACTGTAGTTCTGAGGTTCTTCCACAGATCTATTTGGACCATGAAATGCTACCCATCTTTATAAAAGACAAGATTCTGCCTATTAAAGTTCAGACCAGGCACTAGTATCTAATATTAGAAGATTTATCTGATGTAACATGTTGGTAATAATTTTCAAGAGCTTATGTTTATTACAGATACAAAGAACACTTCTTTTTATCCCAGCATCTCTCCACATGGCTGTGATGCAATTGCTTTATGAGGCCATGTGCAGTAAAGATTATAGCATACACTGGAGGCAGCCTGCCTGTCACAGAGACATCAGCTACAGAGTTAGAATAACCTGCATTAGATGCCTTCATCTTAGTCACTTGGGTGAACTTCTTAGCCTTGTGATACTTACTGTCCCCATTATAACAGTGGACTGTGAGTACCTACCTGATAAAATTGCTGAATGAGAAGTGGAATGGCTCAGAGCCTTAAGCAAATACTACCTCGTTAAGTATGGTTAAAGGTAGCCTCTGTAGTTTAAATATCTGGCTTTATGCAACTGTATGTATATACTTTCTAAGAAATATTCAACAAGAATTTCTGAAGCTAGCAATGGGCCAGCATGAACCCCTTGATGTGGACTGTTTTGGGCAGAAGGACCAGACAAATGGGGCCAGGATGAAATAAAAGAATAGAGAGGCCTGGAACAGAAATAAGGTAATATATTCCTAGTGATACCTTGCTAAGGGTTTTTGTCCTAGTGTAATATAAAATGAAACCATTGTTATATATTTGAGCTTCTGTGTACAGTCCAGCTATATATCTATAGACACAGATATGTATCAACACCTTTTGCTACCTTCATAAAATCCCTATTTTAAAGCGACTCTTTTAAACCACTGAACTCAGATCTTTTCTGTCTCATCCCTGCACTTGTAATTATATATGTGTTTGCTTCTTTATTATCTGCATTCCTCACGAGATTGTAAATTCCTTAATGACAAGAGCCGTGGATATGTCATTCATCAGGGTTTATCAAGCACCTAGAATACATAAGGTCCCTCATAAATGTCACACGAATAAATAAATGACTATCTAAAGCATGAGAAGGATTTTGATTTGGTAATTTAACACAGAGAGAAAGAAAATGCATACATTTTCCAAGCAGGCTTCCCCTGAAGCAAACACCAGAGGCATTTGTATGTAGGATAAATATAGCCTTGGGAGTGAATATCGGTACCTGATTTGATGAAGTTCATTGGCAGAGTCAGATTGATGTGCTGCTCAACAGAAACCCCTCAGAATGAGCTGTACATTGACTGACACTTAAACCCCAGTGTTCCCCAGTATGACTCATTAGAAGGTTTATTTTAATATTTCCCATTCAACTACATTGCAAACTCCAACCTAAACTCTGGCCATTGTTTGCCAGTACATGAGCATCTTCAGTCTAAGTGATGATGGTCATGTTATTTGGCAATTTCTGGTGTGAGAAAATTTCTCAAAAATAAAAAATACAAGCTTGCTTTACATTGAGTGGTTACTGTGGGCTTTGAATCTTGGACTTAAATACTAACTCATCTACTTACCAGCAGTATGAACAACTATCTTCAATTAGCCACAATTTTCACATCTGTAAAGTAAAGGTAAAATCAGTACAACTTCTTTAGGAATGTCAAGAAGAATAAATAAAACATTGCCTGCAAAGCCTTTTAGCCTGATACTGACATGTATAATAAATATTAGCTACTTGTTATTATTGATGGATTGTTTCCTATAATTCTAATCCTATGTAATCTAATTTGAATGTAACATTCTTCATTAAAATCATCTTTTAATTGATAATCATCACACATTTATTGAGGAACTACTATGTGCCAAGCATACTGTGGGATGTAGAAAAATACTGTTCACTAGGACATGGTTATTACAACACTTTCCAAAAGAGTAAAATTCATATTATGTGAATTAATAAACTGGTAATGAAGAACAACAAGTGAATCTAATTAAAAGCTGACATCACCCATGAAGCTATTCTAGATTAAGATACATTTTAGTTAAACCTTAATGTATTTTCAGATTATTTCATCTCAACTTTCTAAACCAAGGCACTTCCAAAATGTGAGAAGTATTTACATGCTGCTACTGTGTTAAATTTGACATAGAAATCTATAAAAAGAAACTTTTTTTTAGTAAATTCTTGTTATTTCACCTTGCAGTCTTTTCTTTTATTTGGGTGATTTATTTTCATCATTTTGAACATTGTTCCTATGTTGTCTGGCTGCTACGTAGACTTGGATTTTTACTATGCAGAAAGCAAAACAGAAAAACATAAGGAAATAAAAGGAGTAAACAATCTCAGAATATCTACTTGCTTACTTGTTTTTCTGGTTTAAGGAGCAAAGCATATTGGGTAAATAGAAATCGATAATGCCAGCATCTTCCATTTTTCACCCTGAGACAAATATACATCAAGTCTCTACCACATACTAGGCACCATGCCAGTACTTGATGAGGAAAAATGACTCCTCTCCCCAAGACGGCAGTGGAGAGAACAGCTAAAAGAATGGCTTTTGAAATCAGACTGATGAGGAATAACATAACTAGTAACTGTGACTTGAAAGAGTCCTTCATGGAGGCCAGCTACGGACTTGGGTATCAGGCAAATTTGAGTTCAAACTCCAGAATTTCCGCTTTAAAGCTGTATGACCTTGAATAAGGACTTAGGTATCTCTAAACCTCTGTTTTCTTACCTTCAAAGAAGGACCCAAGAATCTAATTTTGAAAGTTGTAAGGATGAAACACGATAAAAATCTGTAACATGTTTAGCACAATGCTGAGGTCATGTAAAGAAAATGCTACGCTCATTCTCTTATACACGTGTGCCTTTTCTCCCAGATACACTTCTAGAATCAAAAGGGATAGTAGGGAGAAAAAAATCAACCTCAGTTAAAAATCTGGGATAAATACTGGCACATATCAGTCCTTTGAAAGGACAGAATGTATTTATTGCTATGAGTAAAAACCATAGACACAGCTAAGTATTTCCAGCCAAATCTCTGGCAATAATAGTTGATCAGTAACTTGGCATTCTATCTCCACTGTAGATGTAATGACTCAAGAAATCAAAAGAATGGTAAGTTTCCCAAATAGCATGCAGCACTTTCTGAAGCAAGAGATGAATATTAGTTTCAACCAGATCAAATTGTTCACCATCTGTTTGTGGAAAGGTAAAACCCATCTTCCTGTATAATAGATCAACAAGGATTTAAAGAAAAAGGGATTGTCTCAAATTTTACCATCAAATGGATATGTTTATGTGACCAAAAATTGTACACAGGGAAGAAATAAAAAGAGATCAGTCAGTAAAACAGAGCAATATAAACTTTGAAATGTTTTTCCAAATCTCTCAGAAACATTCCATTTATGTTTCATGGAAGAATATAAAGCAACAGTGAAAAACATATTTAATATAATTCCAGATAATTCAAGTAAGTTTTGTCATTGTAGGCCTCCAACCTACAAAGTGCTATTTTTGTTTATTGAGGGAATTTATTCTGAGGCTCTGAAAGCAAATATTTTTCCCAAGCTGCTTACCAGCATTCCAAACTTTTATTGATGTCCCCTCCTTTTTTTTTTTTACAAAGTGCTATTTTTATCTCTTCCTATCGTCAAAATCATTGCAAGTCTTAATGACTTTTGTACTATGCATAAAGGATGAAACTTCTGTAGAATATTTTGTATAAAATTAAGTAATCAACTTTCCTGAGACCAATAAAATAGTAAAATAAAAAGCAGAAAATAAAATAAGGTCTTTGATAAGCTAAAATTCAGCCACACCTCTAAACTTTTCCCTAAGAACAACCTTATAACACCATAAATATTGGATCTGGGAAAACAAAAGCAGAGATGAAGATGCCTTGACTGTATCTGGCAAAGGAAGAAAAGCTTCCCCAAACCTTCCCAGAGGGAAGGATCATATCTGTTATTGCAGATTGACAAGTCAGAAAGATGAACTAGGAATATGAAGACATATGCCAGGTGTTGATGTGTGAAGGAAGGAAGGAGAGAAGGAAGTGAGAAGGAAGAAAAAGCAGGTGTCAAACAGCTCTGTAAGTGCTTCAGAAAAATAAACACTATGTAACTACTCAAAAATGCCTGTGGCATATGGACTTACCACAAGAAAGCCAGGAAGCATTTCTCTGAGCTCAAGGCAAGTTTACTATTTACATTAAGAACAGCACACTATGGAACTTGATGGTAAACATATCAAAAAATTATTTAATTAAAAAAATAGCCTCTACACAATGAGATCTCAAAGAGGAAATTCAAGGATTCAAAATAGAGATGGCAAAGCAAAGGAATAATGTCAAAAGTAAAAGGGCAGGAGCTATTAGCAGCAGGGATAACAAACTCATTTTCCAAATTCCCAAATGTCCTCAGAGAAACCAAAACAACAACAACAATAAAAACAAAAACCAAAAAACAACTATAAAAGAAAAGACAAAACTCAGAGAATCCAAAGAAATCTACAACCTACTTGAATTAGCAAGTAAATTTAGCAAATAAATTGGATACATGAACAATGTACCAAACCAATTTTATATACAAACAAAAAACTAGAAAATGAAATTCAATAAGTGATATAATTCATATAATTAAAATTACATCATACCTAGACATCAGAAAATATGCTAGAATGCTATTCAAAATAGCCTCCAACATCTTAAATGTTACCAACAGTAGAATGATAAGTCATTTATGGTATAGTCCTATAAACACATACTATATAGTAATGATAGTGAAACAACATGCTGCCACACACAGCAGCATGGATAAATCTCATAAATATAATCTTGAATGCAAATATGCATTCAAGACAATATGATTACATTTATGCAAAGTCAACAAACAGGGAAAATGAATTTATGATGTTAAAGTAAATACAGAGGTGACCCTGGGTAGGAAGATGGTGGGGAAGTGGGTAGCTTCTAGAATGCATCCAACATTCTCTTTTGTATGTGAGTGGTAGCTAGAATGGTGGGTTCTCTTTATGAAAATACTTTGAACCATGTACCTATGATTCATATGCTGTTTAATATCTCTGTTATACTTCAAAAATTGATGTTAAAAGAGCATTATCTCTCCATATATATAATATTTCCATGCTTTGAAAAGTTACATATATCACTTTATTTAAAAAAAATGCCTGCCCACCAGATAAACCAAAAAAAAAGGAAGTATACACCCTTTTCTTCAAATTTGCACTTTTGTGAGAACATTACTAAAATATTTTGAATTTTTACTACCTTGAATTGAGAGATTCACGCTTTTTTCTTTTTTGGTTTTTTTTTTTATTTTTTTTAATTTCTTTTCAGTGTTCCAGAATTCATTGTTTATGTACCACACCCAGTGCCCCATGCAATACATGCCCTCCATAATACCCACCACCAGGTTCACCCAACCTCCACCCTTCTCCCCTCCAAAATCCTCAGTTTGTTTCTCAGAGTCCACAGTGTCTCATGGTTCATCTCCCCCTCCAATTTCCCCCAATTCACTTCTCCTCTCCATCTCCCCATGTCCTCTGTGTTATTCCTATGCTTCACAAATAAGTGAAACCATATGAAAATTGACTCTCTCTGCTTGACTTACTTCACTCAGCATAATCTCTTCCAGTCCTGTCCATATTGATACAAAAGTTGGGTATTCATCCTTTCTGATGGAGGCATATTACTCCATAGTATATATGGACCACATCTTCTTTATCCATTCATCTGTTGAAGGGCATCTTGGTTCTTTCCACAGTCTGGTGACTATGGCCATTGCTGCTATGAACATTGGGGTACAGGTGGCCCTTCTTTTTACTACATCTGTTTCTTTGGGGTAAATACCCATTAGTGCAATTGCAGGGTCATAAGGAAGCTCTATTTTTAATTTCTTAAGGAATCTCCACACTGTTTTCCAAAGTAGCTGCACCAACTTGCATTACCACCAACAGTGTAATAGGGTTCCCCTTTCTTCACATCTTCTCCAACACTTGTTGTTTACTGTCTTGTTAATTTTGGCCATTCTGAGTAAGGTGGTATCTCAATGTGGTTTGGATTTGAATCTCCCTGATGGCTAATGAGGAACAATTTTTCATGTGTCTGTTAGCCATTTGTATGTCTTCATTGGAGAAGTGTCTGTTCATGTCTTCTGCCCATTTTTTGATGTGATTATCTGTTTTGTGTGTGTTGAGTTTAAGGAGAGTCAAGCTTTTTTCATGTTAACTTGCTATTTATATTTCTTTTGCAAACTGCTCTCACTTTTTGCTCAATTTTTTGCCTCTTATTAGTATTGTTGCTTTGTTGTTATTTGAAGGCTCTTCATGCAGTAAGGGAATGAATGGCTTGCTATGTGTGTATCATTATGAGCTCTATGTGACCTTAAGAAAATTATTACTGTCTTAAGCTTCACCTTCTTCACCAGAAAAACTTGTGAGTAATAATAGTATCAACAGTCCTGAAAAGATTTCTTTTTAAGGACTACATAAGTACATAGGTGACATGTACATCATAAATATTTTCCAATTTTTCATAAATTTTTGAGTACCAATTAAGTGTAATAAGGGCTCATGTAGGTGATCAGAAAAAAAAAAAAATCATTTCTACCACTAAACCAGTGTGCTGAACAGCTGTCAGTCAATGCACCGTGAATCCCAATCGCCCTCCCTCCCATTTCATCTGTCACTTCCTGCTATTGACTTCAGCTCTTCAATGTCCTTCAGGGTGGTTCTTTCCTTTCCATCCCGAGGGTCACTGTCTGCATTCAGGCCTCCATCCTTCCTAGCATAATATTCTAATGGCTTCCTAACCAGTCTCTCTGTGTCCCCTTCCTTACTCTCCAGTCAATTCAACTTCCTACCACTAGATGGGTCATTCTAACTGCAGCTCTGATTAGGCTAACTGCCCCCATTTCCCATAACATAGATACTGTTCATTTTATCAGATCACAAAAAACAGTCATCATTTCATCCCTAGTTTTACTCTGAAGCATCATCTCTTAATGGTTCCCAATTGGCCCTTAATATTTCAAAAGTTCTAAAATGCTAGCTTTTTCCTAAATGATCCATGACATTTATGTCATGTGGTTTTGCATTAACTCCCAGGTCTTATCCCATCATAGTACCTGCATAATTGCACCTGTATCATTTGTTCATTTATCCATCCAACTCACTACTCTAGGATCTACTAAAGAGCAGACTATGTGTCTGGATTATTATCCCCTGAGCCTGAACGGTCAAACATTAATGAGTAAATTAGTGAAAAAAAGGAAAGAACATAAGACTGCCGTGCTTTTCAGCAACATTCTCAGGATGATTCTAATAGGAACTCAATAAAAATTAAGATTAAATTTTCTGGACAGAAGAGATGAATCTCAATAAACTCTATCTATAGCAATGCAGAAACATCATTTTCTAGATGGTTGGTATACAGGTAAGTAGGTAGGTAGGTAGATGATAGATAGATACAGAGAGAGAAAGAGAGAGAGAGAGATTTATTTCATACAATAAGAAACAGACCAGTGCTTTAATTCATATGACCGTTTCTGACAGGGATTCAAATGTCCTAAGCTTAAGGGCACTTGAAGAATATATTCTCTTTGACAGTACTTTGTTATTATTCTCACAAGACTGATTCATCCCTTCAACTTTCAAACTGCTCTTAAATCAGGGTTATGAGGTTGAAGGAAAACAATCTATATTCTATTGTAAGTAGTTGTAGAATGCACATTATAAATGATCTCATTGCTTCTTTGGGAAGGACAGAGCCCATCACTTCTCTTGCTGCCTAAAGGTTCTATTTTAGAGTTTATGTAATTGAGGATTAGCTCACATAGTACAAATTCACCAAAAAACTTAAAGTGAGATAACATCTATGTAGCCCATGGAGAGATGACTTAAGGTTCTATTCTCTTGTTAATGGTATAGAAGATCTGGAGACCCGATCCTGAGCAAAATGACTAGAACCCAATCTACAAACATAGATCTGCTTCTCCTAGGAATGTAAATTATATGTACATGGTATATTTATAATATGGACTTTTATCCTAATGTTATTTACTCATGAACTACTTCTTTGTGAGCATCTTTTGTCATTGACCACATCATACTTATCTGAACGTCCCCTTCAATATCTGCTACAGCACTTTTCACCTACTTGGTTCTCAGCAGATGGGGTTTTAAATTGATACTTAAAACTTTTTATGAACCAGGAATCCAGGAAGTATCTGATTTTTTTTTACATAAAATATTCTAAGAGATAGCGGTTCCTGTCCCCAGTTTTATCTACACCCTTTAGATGTTCATTTGCAACAGACTTCTGCTTCCAATTTGCTGCATGATGGATAGTGACAGCTGCACATAAAACAGCTCAGAGACCATGAGGGAAAAGGGGAGCATCCATTACCTCCAGTTGGTGCACATTATTGTCATTATCCTGCATTTGAGTATGAGCTGCAATCATAGCTTGTCAGAAAGTATGGAATATCTATTTCCTTTAGTACCACTAGTTTCTCGTGACTCATGGTGTCATTTAACTAAGTTGGTGACATCTGTGTCTGTGCTGCCATAAAATATGTAGTTGGTGATACCCCTCATCTTTCTGAGCTGAACATATTTATTTGTGTAATTATTGGTGAATATTCTCTGTGTGGGCATGTGTGTGTAAAGGCTTATATTTATATGCAACAGTCAGTACATGAGAGCAGCCATATGAAGAATGTTGAGAGTTTTGAAATAAGCACCAAATAAAAAAAATTCAGTATGTAATGGATCAAAACAGAAATATGGAAAGTTATCTTAAAGAGATAAAATGATTCCAAGACCTGCAAGATTTGGCATCATCCTGAGTGAAGTAGAAATACATCTAAACATGAAGGGTCCAAGAAGAAGCAACTGGCTAGGCTAAGAAATTGTGGAGGAAACAGGAAAGTTAAGGAGACAAATATTGTCGGTGTCCATCAAGCCCTCTCTAAGGTAAGTGGGTGCCCTGGAGAAAGGATACAAAATATCTACTTAGTACAAAATATGTCAGTCCCGGAAACCATAACTCTTGCTCACACACCATACTAACTGAACAATCTTCCAATTGCAAGACTGTTTTTTGAGGTATCTCCACACCAGGAGAAAAGAGACCTTGGACTGAGAACATGAGTAGCCCCAGCACTGCACATGGATCATACACATGCACACACACAGACGTACACACACATGGAATAAAACAGCCTGCTGGTTTACAGACTCATGTTCTGGGTAGGCACATGAGTTTCCTTGGGGTATACTTCTTGGTGTTCACTTCTCCAGAAGTTAGATCAGTTCTGAGACACTGAAAGGACTAAGCACATATGTGGAGACCAACCAGAAGGTCAGAGCAGTGAGAGAACTGAGAATATTGTCAGACAAAGATTGAGGCCATGGCTTGAGGGCTTCAGGATGAACAGAAAAGAGAATAAAAACAGGAGATGTGAAATAGAAGTTAGAGGAGCCAGAGGACTAGGTGAGGTCAAAGGGTAGAGGACAAGGGATAAACTCAGTGAATAGGCTAAAATGACTGGAAATTATTATCAGAAACCAGAAAATCTAAATTTATATTTCTAAGCAAAGGAACAGATTTCAGTGATTGTGAAGTTCAGGATTAGGCTATAGGAGATCATTGAATATGAACTCAAGATGGTGTCTGAATCATTCGAACATTTGACATTGAGCATCATGGCAGGAAGAGCATTAGACAGAAAGTCGATGAATTAGATGCCACATTCCTCAAAAACCAAAGGCCGGGGCACCTAGGTGGCTCAGTGGGTTAAAGCCTCTGCCTTTGGCTCAGGTCATGATCTCAGGGTCCTGGAGTCAAGCCCTGCATCGGGCTCTCTGCTCAGCAGGGAGCCTGCTTCCCCTCTGTCTCTGCCTGCGGCTCTGCCTACTTGTGATCTCTCTCTGAGTGTCAAATAAATAAATAAAATCTTAAAAAAAAAAAAACCAAAGGCCAAATATTTTACCCACATAGCTACTTTATGTCTTCATGTTTTGTTCATTCTCCTCCCACTTGGTGAAATTCCATCTCTTCTCCACCTTGCCCTACCACATTTTCATGCAGAACTCTTATTTCCCCTAGAATATGAATTCTTGCTGTATCCTCCTTACAATATGAATTCATTTTTAATGCAATACATACAATTCAATGGCTAAATCCATAATTGCTCATTGAATGAAGGAAACAGGAAGCAGTATAATCATGGAGATCATTCTGTAATGTAATCCTAGAAATTTTTTAAAAAATTTTTCTAGCAGTATTAAAAGAACCAGGAGAGAGAGAGAGAGAGAGAGAGAGAATACATAGATTAAGAAAATGGTCTTTAAAAAAAAATGGGAAAATATATTTGTCAACATGGAGGGCTTCAGCGATGTGGATGACCACAATATTGGTCGAACTGTCAGCAAAGGAACACGAGCCCTCTGGATTGCGAAGGAGAGAAGACTGCTGAAAATAAGTCACTGTCCAGGGTGCTTAACTCAGACACAAGGTAGTAGCTGCAAGACTTCCCAATAATTTCAGGTTTTTGATGCAATGACAAATGGCATTTTTAAGTTTTACTTTCAGATCATTTGTTGCTAGGGTAAGGAAATAGAGTTAACTTTTGATAATCATCTTATCTCCTACAAACTTATTAAACTTATTTGTTCCAGTAGCTCTTTAGTAGATATTGTGGGCCTTTATACAATCACATTTCTGCTTTGTTCTTTATCCTGGAAGGAAAGCATCAAGTCTCCCACCATTATGTATGATGGTAGCTATAGGCATTTTATAGATACCTTTATCAAGTTAAGGACATTTTCTTCTCCTCTTGGCTTGATAAGAATGGATTATGGATTTTGTCAAATTTTTTCTCTATTGAGATGACCATATGCTTATTTTTTTCAGTCTCTTGATAAAGTGAATTATATTGATTGGTTTTAAAATGTTTGATTAGCCTTGAATTCCTGAGAGAAACCTCATTTAGGATACAATTTCCTTTTTATGTATGATTTAATTTTCTAAAATTTTGTTAAGAATTTGTACTCTGTGTTAATGAGAAATATTAGTATTTAGCTTTCTCTCCATGTAACATGTTTGCCTGACTTTTTTATCAGGAAAATGTTGGCCTCGCTGAATGAGTTGCAAAGTTCCCTCCTCTTAAATTTTATAAAAGAAGTTTTTAAATTATTATTTTTCTTTTTTATAAGTGTTTGGTAGAATTGACCAGTGAAGCCATGTGGGTCTGGAGTTCAATTTCTCTAATAGATACAGAGGTACTGAAATTATCTATTCCTCCTGAAAGAGTTTTGCACTCTGTGTCTTTCAAAGAATCTGTCCATTTCATTTACATTGCCAAATTTAATGCCATAAAGTTGTTCATAATATATGCCCATTATTCTTTCAATATCTATGAAATCTGTTGTGATGTCACCTCTTTCATTCCTGACATTGATAATCTCATAAGAAATATATGTATTTATTTTCATATTTTACATTTCTTTTTTATATTTTCATTTATATATGTTTCCATTTTTGTTTTCATTTTTTCCTTCCATTTTTTCCATCTTTTCCTTCCTTTTGCTTCTAATTTGCTCTTCTTTTCCTACTTTCTTAAGCTGAAAGCTGAGGTGGCTGAATGGAGACCTCTTTTCTAATACTAACATTTAATGTTGTAAATCTCTTTCCAAATACTGCTCTCGCTGCATACCACACATTCTGATATGTTGTTTCTATTTTCATGTGCTACAAAATGATTTTTCATCTCCTTCTTGAGTTTGTTTGACCCACAGTTAATTTAGAAATATCTTTTTTATTATTCAAAAGTAATTTTATTTTACTTTTTTTTCTAACTTAAATTCAATTAGCTAACATATAATAACATCATTAGTTTTTTTATATGTTTAATGATTCCTTAGTTGCATATAACACCAGTGCTCATCATATTACGTGCCCTCCTTAAGGTCCATCACTGAGTTACCCAAACCCCTCATCCACCTCCCTTTCCACAACCCTCAGTTTGTTTCCCAGAGTCAAAAGTCTCATATGTTTTTTTTCCCTCTCTTATTTCTTCCCCCTCAGTTTCTCCTCCTTTCCCCTATTGTCCACATATGAGTGAAACATATAACTGTCTTTCTCTGATTGACATATTTCACTTAGCATAATACCCTCTGGTTCCATGAATGGATATAGAAATATCTTTTTAAGCTTCTAGATATCAGGGACTTCCTAGAAACCTTTCTGCTACTGTTAACTCTCTTTGTTTGCCCTGAATCCTTTTAAATTCATTGAAATTTGTTTCATAACCCAAAACGTGGCTGTCTTAGTAAATATTCCATGTGGACTTCAAAATTTTGGATGCTTCTCTTGTTGGATGGAGTATTTATAAGTGTGAATTAGGTCCAGTGGGTTGACCATATCTTCCAAATACTTACTGATTGTCAATAAACTTGTGCTAACAATTTGTGAGAAAATGAGTTAAAAATCTCTGAAGATTATGCTAAGTGAAATGAGCCAAGCAGAAAAAGTCAATTACATGGTCTCATTTATTTGTGGAACATAAGGAACAGCATGGATGACATTAGGAGAAGGAAAGGAAAAATGAAGAGGGGGAAACTGAAGGGGGAGATGAACCATGAGACTATAGACTCCAGGAAACAAACAGAAGGTTTTAGAAGGGAGTGTGTGGAGAGGTAGGTGAGCCTGGTGATGGGTATTAAGGAGGGCATGGATTGCCTGGAGCACTGGGTGTTACATGCAAGCAATGAATCATGGAACACTATATCAAAAACTAATGATGTACTGTATGGTTACTAACATAACATAATAAAATCTCTGAAAATAATTATCAATTTGTGTATTTCTCCTTTCACTTATATAAGTTTTTGCTTAATGCATTTTGTAGTTTTTTATTAGGTACATAAAAGTTTAGGATTAGTATATTCTCTTGAAACCATTATGATTCTTTTTTCCCATGGTAATATATTTTGTTAAAAAATATACTTTTATCATTTAAATACAGCCACTCCAGCTGCTTTTGACTACTATACTGATACTATATATCAGTATATATTTTTCCAATGTTTTAATTTTAACATTTTTCTCATTACATTTAAAATAAATTTCTTATTAGCATCATATAGTAAGGACTTGCTATTTTATCCAATATGACAATTTTTAACTTTAAATTGTAGTGTACAGACCATATATACTTAGTGTTTTTACTGATATTTATTTGTATTTAAGTTCACAACTTTTTGTTTCCTATTTGTCCCATCTGGTTTTTGTTCCTCTTTCTTTTCTTTTGCACTCATTGTTCTTATTATTTGATTTTTTATTGGCTTATTTGCTATATTTTCTTTTTAAGGTATTTTTGTAGGTTTATACTACATACCTTAAACCTATCACCTTTTATCTTCAAATAATACTATACCATTTCATATATGATACAATAACCTTAAAACAGTTTACTTCTATTTCTCTCCTCCTGGCCTTTGCCCTATTTTTGTGATACATTTTACTTCTACTTATGGTATTAACCCCCACATTACATTGTTATTATTGTTGCTTTTAACAGCCAATTATATTTTCTAGTGATTCAAAAATGAGAAAGATCTTTTTTATCTTTATATTCACATACATTTTTTTTCTATTCTGGTGTTCTTCATTCTTTTATATGGATTCAGACTTTCATTTGGTACTGTTTTTCCTTTTCCTTTTGTCTAAAGGACTTCCTTTAACATTTCATGCAGTGCAGGTCTATAGACAATAATTTCAGATTTCTATGCCTGAAAAAGTCTGGTTCACCTTTATTGTTGAAAGATATTTTCACTTGGCTGGGTGTTATATGTAAGTGGTAAATCAATAACTTCTGATGATAAATAAAGTGATAAATCAATAACACCTGAAACCAATATTACACTACATGTTAACTATCTAGAATTTAAATAAACACTTGAAACAAAGAATTTTTAGATTAACAGTTTCCTTTCACATTTTCCTCTCATTTTAAAAATGTGCTTCCCCATTTTCTTCCTTGCTTTATTTCTAATGAGGAGTATGCTTTCATTCTTATCATATTTCTCTGTATTATTATGTTTATTTCCTCCTCTGTTTTTCAAGATTTTCACTTTAATACTACTTTTAAGAAACTAAACTAAGAAGCACCTTAGTGTAATTATTGATGTTGATACTTGGGTTATTTGCAATTCTTTGAGTTTATGGTTTCTATTAAATTTTTTAAATGACAATTGTTTCTCTTTTTTTATTCAAGTATGTTTAGCACACAGTATTATATTAGTTTCAGGTGTACAATATAATGATTCAACAATTCTACACATTACTCAGTTCTCATCACAAATGCACTCTTAATCCCCTTCACCTATTTCATCCATCCCTCCTCTCACCTTCCCTCTGGTAACCAGAAACAAATTTGTTCTCTATACATAAAAGTCTCTCTCTTTTTTCTCTCTTTCACTTGTTTTGTTTCTTATATTCCACATATGACTGAAATCACATGGTATTTGTTTTTCTCTGACTTATTTCACTTAGCATTCTATCCTCTAGATCCATATATGGTGTTGCAAATGGCAAGATTTCCTTCTTTTTATGATTGAATAGTATTCCATTATACATTTTTTGAGTAATGTTTTTCACTCCTCCTACCTTCACCCTTTAGGACTCTAATTAAATCCATATAAGGTTGCATGAAGTGTTCCTACAGCTCACTACTTAAGCTCAGTTCATTTTTCCCAGTTTTTGTTTTCCTTCTGTTTCATCTCAGGGAACTTGTATTCCTGTCTTTGATTCATTAATATTGTCTCCTGTAATGTCTAATCTACTGTTTTCCCTATTCAAAGTATTTTTCCTCACATGTATTTTATTTCTTGTCACTGGAAATGTGACATTGTTCTCTTTCATATTTCCTTTTGCCTCTACTTAAGTTCAATAATTTCTCTACTTTCTTGAACATATTAAATATAATAATTGCTTTAATACACTTATCTACTATTTCAATCAATAGTGTCATTTCTGCATATATTTCTATAAGTTAATTTTCTCTCCATGATGAATAATTTTTTTCCTGCTTCTTGACCTCCTTGGTAATTTTTCATTGATGTCAGATAACATAAATTTTACTCTGTTGAGTGCTAGACATTTTTTAATTCCTGTAAATATTCTTGATCTTTATTCAGGGACACAGTTATTTGAAAACACTTTGGTCCTTCAATATTTATTTTTAAGTTTTGTTAGCCAGGATCAGAGTGGTCTTTATTCTGGAGCTAATTTTTTAGCACTACTGAGGCAAGAGCCTTCTGAGTATTCTATTCCTTGAATTATGAAGTTCCTGGGTAGGAATATGAACTATTCTGGCCCTGTGTGGGCTCCTGAGAGTTTTCCTTCTGCTTCTTTTGGGTGGCTCTTCCCCTGACTTTAGACAGTTACCTCACATCCATGCACTGATTAGAACTCAGTTGAGGATTGAAGGGAGTTCCTGGGTAAATCTCTATAACTGTTTCTCTATGTTTCTCTTTCTGTTCTGTGAACTAAATATTTTGGCCTTATTGGACTCCAAATAAGGATGATAAATGAAGGGATCTTTACAACCCCTCAATCAGGAAGAGGTCTAGGTTCTATGTGGATTACCTCTCTTAGTGGCCTGGAAATTCTGTCCAGTCAGTAAGCCCAAGTCATTCAAAGAGCACCCCTAATTTTTTTTCTCATTTTCATTGACTCTCAGGAATCACTACCCTGCTCTCCCTGATATCCATTCCACAACAAAAAGTGCCTGAAAACATGACTTTGTATATTTTCTTTGAACTTTCCGTTGTTTCAGGCACTAAGGGCTAAATCCAATTCCTGCTTTTTGATTTGCTGAAAGTAGAAGTTTAAATATAGTATTTTAAAGTAACTTAAGGCATTTTTCTTTTTGATTATGTTTCAGGTAAAATTTTAGAACTAATATAGCATTACAATGTAGCTAAATATGAAGTTTTTTCTGTTGGTCTGATTGAGTAGTCTATTACATCAAGCAATCTTTGACCCACTTTGTATGGGGAAGGGGTGGTATGGTTATTCTCAAATAGGGATACACTTTGATCTCCCTTCTCCATCCCATCCCCCAGTGAAAGCTACATTACTGCACTTTCACCTTATGGAGCACATGCAGAAAATCCTTATTAAGACTTTGAGAACAAAAAGACTATCCTCAAATACATCTACAGACTTTGGTTAACTGTTCCCTCGGTGTCTAGCACCATATGGGATCTTGTTGAGTATAGAAGCAACTGACCTTTTGCCTACACTTCAATGAGCAAGACTCCAGCAAGGATGTTTAACTAGCCTGTAAGAAAAAACAATTGAATAGTAATCATAAGTGCTGAATATAAATCTAATAGTTCATAAAAGGAAGCAAACAGGTAGAATTATGATGAGCAAATAGTGTGTATTAGATGGAACTTAGAGACAAATGAATGGGGAAAAATAGGATTACAGAAGGAGATAAGAGAGGTGCAAGCAAATATTTCATGTACTGGGGATACTGCGAGGCCTGCCAGGATGAAGCCCTCGAGAGCATGTGACAAGAAAGTGCACTCGTCCAAGGTGAGCTGTGCTCCATTGCATGGAGTCAGATCATTATTTTCCAAGCCTGTCTTTTATTGCCATAATCACCACCAAGATCTTTGTACAAAATAGAGGTTGTGTCCTTCCCACAACTATGCATGCACTTGCTCATGTACTGTAATAGCTGTGGATGGCACCCTATCCAGCAACATTATCTGGGCACACACTGCTGGCCATGTGAGTGTTGGCTGTTAGTGGCTCCCAGATGATCCTTTCTCAAGCAGGACTGCCTTCCCAGGAGACTGCATTTTCTTCTACCTTTTTCCTTCTGCCTTGGGCAGCCAGAGGCCAACGTTTAACTGACACAGGGTTAAAAAAATCAGGCTCCTTTATCTCAGATTGACCCTAGTCTGGGGTACAATTTGGAATCCCCAGGGGTCAGTCCAAAGCTGGTCTTGAGCCAAGACTACACCCTTGTCTGGTTCCTTCTCCTCCCCTAACTGCCTCTCTTACTGGTTTCTTCTGGAAGGTTCCTCCCAGTAATACTTGTAGATGAACTCCCTTGTCAATATCTTCCTCCTGAAAGCCCACTCTAAGACATATACAGCTTATATTTCATAAACAAGTGGGTTTTTTATGTAAAAACTGAGAATTCCATAGTATACCCTGACCTTTTAGTTAGTATTATTGTCAAACTCTGGTTGATGATACCCAAATCAGTCCTCACAACTTCGTCACCACTCATGGAAGTGCCTCAGTTTCCTTATAAAATCATTCCTGGCCACAGGCCCCATATCCTGGTCAAGTCTCCAAATATACCTCTGTGTCTCTCAGGTTTGGGCCCAGTTCTCACCCATTCTCCCACCTTTAGTTGGGACATCATGATTTCAGTTGTCTCTTGGGTTATGAGCCCACGTTGGCCTCAAATTCTCTATTCTCATATTCCTTTGGATATCTAAACATTAGCCTAGGTTGGAGGTCTGGATTACCTGCTTGACCTAATAAGGGGTTCAGAATTTTTTTTTTCTCCTCAAGCCTTGGTTCTGGGTCTCCTACTCCTAGTCCTGAGTCCCAGAGCCAACCTGCAACATTAGTGCCCTGCTTGTGCCCTGGCAGAAGCAGGCTCAGAGGCCTCAGTCTGTCCATTTTCTGGCTATACCAGCAACTGGAATTAAAGTCTCAGTTCTTGATTGAGTTGGTGATCCAATGATCTCCTCCCAACACCCACATGGCAGAGTCACAGCATGTTAATTATAAACCATAGCCTCTCTGAAATCAACTTTCTTGCCGCTGTCTTGCTCAGGAAATGTCTCTGGGCACCCAGAATCCAAGCCTCAGCAAGTAAAGGTCTCACTTGATCAGGCAGTCAACCGGTGCCCCAGCTTGATTCAGCTATTCCCCCTTGGGATGAGGTGACCTTTTCCCATTCTACTCTAGCTCCTGGCCTTGTCTTCTTAGTTCCATACATTCTTTTGTGCCCACCTCTCCAAAACTCACCAGAAATAATGCATTCTATGGAAGTAGACAGAATGGTTTCTTTTCCCTTGTCTTCATTGTTTCCCCCATTTTCTTCTTCTCTGCCTACTCACAAAATCCCCCTGCCCTCACTCTATGAAGCTACCAGCAGAGTCTACATGGTTTCTGTTTCAGTCCCAATAATTCACCTGTACTTTTCTGATTGGCTATTCATTGAATAGCCCCAAAATTATTTTTTTAATTTTTTTTAAACTTTTTCTCAAGAATGAAAATAATTGAAAATCAATCAAAGGAATACAGACTAAAATTCTATAATACATAACATTTAAGAGCATGAGCTCTGGTACCAAATGGGCATAGTTTTTTTTTGTTGTTGTTACATTTTTTTTATCATTTTTTTAAATTTATTTTCAGCATAACAGTATTCATTGTTTTTGTACCACACCCAGTGCTCCATGCAATCCATGCCCTCTCTAATACCCACCACCTGGTTTTTATCTCACCTCTTTTACATCCTATGTCTGGGCTTCAATTTCTTCATCTGCAAAATGGGGATAATAGAATCTTCTTCAAAAGAACACTATATGAGTAAATTGATAGACTAGATGTAAATCATTTAGAACATGAGCTAGAGATATAGTAAGTCATCACTAAATGATATATAAAGCTATTTTTATTTTCACTTGTGTTTTTCAGAGCTATGAATGTAGTCCTTACTCAAAAACTGACCTTCCAGAGGGAGAAGAAGATGGGAGAGTAGGAGAATCCTGAGCTCACTTCCTTTCACAGATACAAGAAATAACAACTAGATGCCATGCAACTCCCTATGAATACAACCTGACTGGCAAAACATATATTCTATAAATAAAGACATAAAAAAAAGGCCACATTGACAAAATAGAAGAGGAAGAGGCACAGTGAGTATGGCTGGGACCCACCACAGTGAGTATGGTGGGTCCAGTATGGCTGGGACCCACAAGTGAGAGGTGAATCATAAGCATGGAAGCACACACTAAGAAGTAGGAGGTTCAAGCCCCAAATCAGTCATGTCTGGCCCTGGAGATCTACACCAAAAGATAAGCTCCCATAACATCTAGTTTTGAAAATCAGAAGGTCTTGGCTGCAGGAGATTTGAAGGGCTATAAGAAACTGAGCCTCCATTCTTAAAGAGCCAGCAAACTTTACCACTCAGTCCGAGGTCGAGCGTGGAAGTAGAAGTTTGAAGAGTACCTAGTTATTAATTTTAAGAAGTATGCCAGAGGGACAGAGATCTGCAGGAGCTTTCTCTGGAACTGGAGGTGCTACTAGGCACCATTTTTTCTTGCCCTCTTCAGCCTAACTGGCTGAACACTTTGGGGAACCAGTTTTGACACCTTTCATCTACCTTGCTAGGACTGGGAACCCTGCCCTGCCTAACGTGCCTGCCCCAAGATGTACCCCTCCAAAGTGGCTTCTGCCCCCACCACATCCAGCAGGCAGCATTGGCCAAGATCTGTACCTCCAGAGAAAGCCCTAACCTGGACAAAGAGGAAAGTAATCCTACTAACCAGCATTCCCACAGTAATTATAGCCCAGCCTCTCAGTCAGCAATGCCAGGATCAAACTCTGTCCATCAGTGTACCTGTAGAAGTTGAGGCTGGTCATTGCAGACAACCAGGCTGAAGTCTATACCCCCTAGTAAACTAACAACAACTGCAGCCAAACTTCACACTCAGCTGTAGTAGGGGCAAGGCTTGCCTATCAATATGTGCATAGCAGCCACAGTCCAGCCAGATCACAAGTGAACATCCAACCCATTCAGACAACACCCCAGAAACACCAGGTTCTGGAGACCAGGGGGCATTGTACACAGGGCACCACAGGGCCTCTTCCACACAAGGTCACTACTTTCAACAACATAAGACATAGTTTCCCTACTTAATACATAGAAACAAACAGAGAGAGTCAGATAAAAGGAAGAGATTGAGAAATATGATCCAAACAAGAGAATAAGACAGAACTCCAGAAAAATACCTAATATAAATGGAGATAAGCAATGTGTTAGTTAAAAGAGTTCAAGGTAATAGTCATAAAAATACTCATTACAGTTTAGAGAGGAATGGATTAATTCAGTGAAAACTTTAGCATAGAAATAGAACAAATTTAAAAGAATTATTCAGATATAAAGAATACAATAACTAAAATAAAAAATACACTAGAGTATATCAGCAGCAGATTAGAGGATGCAGAAAAACAATTTAGCAATACAGAAGAAAGGGTAGTGAAAGCAACCAAGCCAAACAGCAGAAAAATATTATTATTTTTTTTAAATGAGGCTAGGTTAATAAACTTCTGTAACAACATCAAGTATACTAACATTTACATTATAGGCCTTTTAGAAGAGAGAAAGGGACAAAAAATATATGTGAAGAAAGAATAGCTGAAAATTTCTGTAACCTGGGGAAGGAAACAGGACCCACAGAGAATCCCAAACAAGATGAACCAAAGGAGGTCCACACCAAGATACACGAGAATTAAAGCAGAAAACAAATAAGTAAATAAATAATATAAATAAATATTCTTAAAGGTAGCTAGAGAAAAGCAAACAATTGCATGCAAGGGAAACCCCTTATGCTATCAGATGATTTTTCAACAGAAACTCTGCAGGCCAGAGAAGTGGCATGATATATCCAAACTTCTGAAAGAAAAAAACCTACAACCAAGAACACTCTAATCCAGCAAAATTGCATCATTCAGCATTGAAAGAGAGATAAATTTCCCAAACAAAGAGTTCATCACTACTAAACCAGCCTTATAAGAAATGCTAGAGAGACCTCTTTATGTGGAAAAGAAAATGCCATAACTAGAAGAAAAGTATGAAAGAAAACCCTTCACTGGTAAAAACAAATACAGAATAAAGGTAGTAAATGAATCACTTATAAAGCTAACTTAAAAATTAAAAGACAAAAGTAGTAAAATCAATTGCAACTACTAAAATTAGTCAAGGGATTCACAAAGAAAAGATATTAAATATGACATCACATACATAAAACATGGAGTAGGGAGTAAAAAATGTAGTGTTTTCAGAATGTACTTGAACATAAGCAACCATCAAATTAATATAGATTGCTACATGCATAGGATGTTATACATGAACTTTGTGATAATCACAAACCAAAAACCTACAATATATACAGAAAAAATAATAAAAATAAAGAAATCTGAGCATAATACTAAAGAACGTCATCAAATCACAAAGGAAGAGAGTAAGAGAAAGAAAAAGGAACAGAGAAGAACTATAAAAACAACCAGAAAACAATGAGTAAAATGGCAATAACTACACACCTATCAATAATGACTTTAAATGTAAATGGTATAAATATTCCCATCAAAAGACATGGGGTGACTGAATAGATAAAAAAGACCTATCTATATGTTGCTTGTGAGAGACTCACCACAGACCTAAGGACATATACAGACTGAAAGTGAAGGAATGGAAAAAGACACCTCATACAAATGGAAAAAAAAAAAAAAGAGCTGGGGTAGTGATACTTACATCAGACAAAAGAGACTTTAAAACAAAGACTGTGGGACACCTGAGTGGCTCAGTTGATTAAACGATTAAGCACCTGCATTCAGCTCAGGTCATGATCCCAGGGTCCTCAGATCAAGCCAAACATCGAGCTCCCTGCTCAGCAGAGAGTCTGCTTCTCCCTCTCCCTCTGCCTGCTGCTCCTTCTGCTTGTGCTCTCTCTCTGTCAAATAAAAAAATAAAAATCTTTAAAAATAAATAAAAATAAAATAAAATAAAAAAGAGTGTAACAAGAGACAAAGAAAAAGAGCAAGTACATAATGATAAAGGGATCGAGTCAACAAGAAGCTATAGTAATTGTAAATATCTATGCATGCAACATATAAGCATATAAATATATGAAACAAATATTAAGGGAGAAATTGACAATAATACAACAATAGTAGGGAATGTTAACACCCCAGTTACATCAATGGGTAGATCATGCAGACAGAAAATCAACAAGAGAACAGCAGCTTTGAACAACACATTAGACTAAATGGAGTTAAGTGATCTACAAAGAACATGCCATCCAAAACTAGTGGAACACACATTGTTTTCAAGAGCACATAGGATATTTTCCAGGATAGATCATGTTAGGCTACAAAAATAGGCTCAGTAAATATAAAAAGACTATAATTACAACAAGCACCTTTTCCAACCACAACCCTATGAAATCAGAAATCACTCTTGCAAGGGAAAAAAAAAAAAAAAACAGGAAAAAACACAAGTCACATGCTAGTAAGCAACAAATGAATCCCTGAAGAAATCAAAGATGAAATCAAAAAGTGCCTTACAACAAATGAAAATGAAAACACAATGGTTCAAAATTCTTGGGACACAGAAAAATCAGTTCTGAGAGGGAAGATTAGAGCAACACAGGACCACCTCAAGAAACAAGGAAATAACAATATAAACTTACACATAAAGGAATTAGAAAAAGAAAAACAAACAAAACCTAAAACCATCAGTAGGAAGGAAATAATAAAGATTAGAACAGAAATAAATGAAATAGGAACTTCAACTAGAAAGTATCAATGAAACTAACAGTTTGTTATTTGAAAAGACAAAATTTATAAAGCTTTAATCAGATTAGCCAAGAAAAAAAGAGAGAACTCAAATAAATAAAATAATAAATGAAAGAGAAGTTAACTGACACCACAGAAATAGAACTATAAGAGACTACTATACAAAATTATATGCCAATAAACTGGACAGCCAGGAAGAAATGGATAAATTCCTGGGAACAAATAATCTTCCAACACTAAATCAGGAAAAAATAAAAAATATAAACAAACTGATCACTAATAATAAAATTGAATCAGACATCAAAAACTCTCAACAAACAAAATTCTGGGACAAGATGACTTCACAGGTAAAAATCTACCAAACATTTAAAGAAGAATTAATACTTGGTTTGCAGGGAGGAAATAAGATGGTGGAGTATTAGGGGGACCCAATGTTTGCATCATCCCTGGAACATAACGAGAGAAATATCAAATCATTCTGAACACCCAAAAAAACCAATCTGAGAACTGACAGAACAAACTGTGTAACTAGAGAGAGAAAAGAGGCCACCTTATGGAAGGCGGGAGGTGAGGATATGTGATTTGGGAGAGAAAAAAAATAGCACTGTAGAGGAGAGGGAGCACTGATCATGTGGAGAGGAGGAGAGGGAGAGAGAGAAAGGGAGGAAGGAAGGGAGGGAAAGAGAGAGAGCAGTGTACAGGGGATTACACAAGAGAAACACTTCCCCAAAACCACTGACAGGGAAAACAAGAGAGTCTCATTATCATAAGTTTTAAAATCAGTGGAGCTCAAAGGCTGAAGTTTTAGAAGTCTACACCATGATGAGGCAGAGCCCAGCAGGCATAGGGGTGTTCCTATGGAGAAGGAAGGCAGAGGCCCAGGAGTGGACAGCATGGTCCAAGGATCCCCTGGGATGTGCTGGGAGAGACAGTTCCCCTTCTTGGAGTGCATTTGGGAGAGGGGGCATTGCCTCTTAGGGGAAAAAAGAGCCAGCAGTCACCATTGTGCTGCCCTATTCATTAGCATAGGGGCAGAGGCACCTGCTGAGGGCAGCCAACCTGGACATGAGCTTTTTGCTGCATTTTACTCTAAACTCCAAGCTGTGGTGTGCTTTCATGTAACTATCCTTCTGGGACAAACCAGCACCAGCCCAAGCATGGTTAGACCCTCCCCCAAGGAGTCCCTAACTGCAGAGTTAAAAGACTTAAAAACTAGTCAGGCCAAAATAAAAAATGTTATAACCAAGATGCAAAACTGACTGGATGACTGCTAATGACCACAAGGATGGAAGAATCAAAAGAATGAATAAATGATATAAAAGATAAAACTGTGGAAAACAATGTACCTGAAATGAGAAAAAGAAAATACAGGATCACAAAGGTAGACTTAGGGAATTCAGAAAGCCATAAAATATAATAATATTTGTATCACAGGATTTCCAGAAGAGAGAAAAAAATGGGGCAGAAGTTTGATTTGAGCAATGTATAGCTGAAAACTTCCCTAATCTGGAGAAGGAAGCAGACATCCAAATCCAGGAGGCACAGAGAACTCCCATAAAAATCAACAAAAGCAGGCCAAGAGCAAGATATATGGTAAAATTGCATTATACAGAGATAAGGGGGAAAAAAACCCTAAAAGCAGGAAAGGAAAAGAAATCTCTAACTTACAAAGGAGGACAAATCAGGTTAGCTCCAGATTTATTCATAGGAACTTCACAGGCCATAAGAGAGTGGCATGATATAGCCAATGTACTGAATAGGAAAAATATGCAGTCAAGAATACTTTATCTAAGAAGGCTGTCATTCAGAATAGGAGAGAGAAAAAGTTTCCTAGGCAAACAAAAACTAAAAGAGTTCATGACCACTAAATCAGCCATACAAGAAATAGTAAAGGGGACACTTTGAGTGGGAAAGAAAGACCAAAAGTGAAAAAGACTAGAAAGTAACAGAAAAAATCTCCAGAAACAACTTCATAGGTAATGCAATGGCACTTAATTCATATCTAGCAATAATCATTCTGAATGTAAATTGTCTAAATGTTCCAATCTAAAGACATAGTGTTTCAGAATGGGGAAAAAAAAATCTATATGCTATCTACAAGAGACTCATTTTATTTATAATTATTTAAAGTCTTTTTGTTTAAGATTTTATTTATTTATTCAAGATAGTGAGAGAGAGCATGAGAGGAGAAGGTCGTAGAGAGAAGCAGATTCCTTGGGGAGCTGGGAGCCTGATGCAGGACTCGATTCTGGGACTCCAGGATCATGACATGAGCTGAAGGCAGACACTTAATAACTGAACCCCCTAGGCACCTAAGAGACTCATTTTAAACCTGAAGACACAGGTATAGTAAAATGAGGAGATGGAGAAATATTTATCATGCTAATGGATATCAAAAGAAAGCCAGAATAGCCATTCTTATATCAGATAAACTGCATTTTAAATCAAAGACTCTAACAAGAGATGAAATGGACACTATATTATAATATATAATAAAAGGGTCTATCCAACAAGAATATCTAACAATTATAAATATTCATACCCCCAACTTGGGAATACCCAAATACATAAATCAATTAATAAAAAAGTATAAAGAAACTCGTTGATAATAATACAATAATAGTAGGGGACTTTATCATCCAGCTTACAACAATGGACAGATTATCTAAGCAGAAAATCAACAAGGAAAAATGGCTTTGAATGCACACTGGACCAGATGGACTTAACAAATATATTCAGAACATTTCATCCAAAAGAGGCAGAACATACATTCTCTTTGAGGCCACATGGAACATTCCCCAGAATAGATCACATATGGGATCACAAACCAGACCTCATCAAATACAAAAAGACTGTGATGATACCATGCATATTTTCAAACCACAGTGCTATGAAACTTGAAGTCAACCACAAGAAAGAATTTGGTAAGACCACAAATATGAGGTTAAAGAACATCCTACTACAGAATGAATGGATTAACCAGGAAATTAAAGAAGAAATAAAAGAAAACATGGAAGCTAATGAAAATGGAAACATGACAGTACAAAACCTTGGCATGTAGCAAAAACAATCATAAGAGGGAAATATATAACAATACAAGCCCACCTCAAAAAAAAAACAAGAAAAATCTCAAACACACAACCTAACCTGACACCTAAAGGAGCGAGAAAAGAAATAGCAAATGAAGCCTAAAGCCAGCAGAAGAGAGGAAATGATGAAGATTATAGCAGAAAAAAACTATACAGAAACAAAAAACAAAACACACTAGAACACATCAAAGAAACTAGTAGCTGGTTCCTTGAAAGAATTAAAAAAATTGATAAACCCCTAGCCAGAATTATCAGAAAGAAAAGAGAGGATCCAAATAAAAAAAAATCATGAATGAGACAGAGGAGTTCAGAACCAACACCATAGAAACATAAACAACTATAAGAGAATATTATAAAAATTCTATGACAACAAATTGGGCAATCTGGAAGAAATGGATAAATTCCCAGAAATATATAAATTACCAAAATTGAAACAGTAAAAATGGAAAACTTGAACAGATCTAAAGCCAGCAAAAAAATTGAATCACTAATAAAAAATCTCTCAGCAAACAAAAGTCCAGGGCCAGATGACTTCCCAGGAGAATTCCACCAAACATTTAAAGTAGGGTTAACACCTATTCTTCTCAAACTGTTCCAAAACATAGAAATGAAAGGACAACTTCCAAGCTCATTGTATGAAGCCAGCATTATCCTTATTCCAAAACCAGAGAAAGATCCCACTAAAATGGAGGCCAATATCCCTAACAAACATGGATGCAAAAATTTTCAACATGATTCTAGCAAATTGAATCCAATGGTGCATTAAAATAATTATTCACCACAGTCAAATGGGATTTATTACTGGGCTCTAAGTGTGGTTCAATATCTGCAAATAAATCAACATGATATACCATATTAATAAAAGAAAGGATAAGAACCATATAATACTGTCAATAGATAGAGAAAAAGCATTTGAACAAATACAGTTTCCATTCTCGTGAAAACCTTCAACAAAGTAGGGATAGAGGGAACATACCTAAACATCATTAAGGTCATATATGAAAGACCCCCAGCTAATATCACCTCATTGGGAAAAAGGTGAGAGTTTTTCCTCTGTGCTCAAGAACAAAACAGGGATGTAGAGATGTTTATTCTCACCATTGTTATTTAACATAGTACTAGAAATCCTAGCCTCAGCAATCAGACAACAACAACAACAAAAAAATAATAAAGGCATCCTAATCAGCAAGGAAGAAGTCAAACTTTTACCATTCTCAGACAACATGATCATCTATGTAGAAAATCTGAAAGACTACACCAAAAATTTACTATAACTCATACACAAATTCAACAATCATAGGCTATAAAATCAACATACAGAAATCTGTTGCATTTCTATACACCACTAATGAAGTAGTAGAAACAGAAATCAAGGAATCAATCCCATTTACTGATTGGAAAAACCATATGAGAGTGAGGGGAAAACCCAACCAAAGAGGTAAAAGATCTATATTCTGAAAACTTACAGAACACTCAAGAAAGAAACTGAAGTGGACAGAAAGAATGGAAAAACATTCTATACCCACAGATTGGAAGTAAAAATATTTTTAAAATGTCTATACTACCCAAAGCAATCTATACATTTAATGCAATTTCCATCAAAATACCACCAGCATTTTTCACAGAGCTAAAACAAATAATCCTAAAATTTGTATGGAACCACAAAAGACCCCAAATAGTCAAAGCAATTTTGAAAAAGAAAACCAAAGGGCTGTCTGGGGGTGGCTCAGTCAGTTGAGCATCTGCCTTCAGCTCCAGTGTGTGTGGATACATATACATATATATGTATATATGAACATACCTACACACACCCGAGGCTGAAATCTTGCCATGTGCAGCAATGTGGATGAAGCTAAAGTATATAATGCCAAGCAAAATAAGTCAGTCAGAGAAAGAAAAACACCATATGATTTCACTCATATGTGGAATTTAAGAAACAAAGCAAATGAACATAGGGAAAGGAAGAAAAAAGAGAGGGAAACAAACTATAAGAGACTATTAACTATAAAGAACAAACAGGGTTGATGGAGGGGAGATGGGTGGGGGATGGGCTAACTGGGTGATGGGTATCAAGGAGGGCAGCTGTAGTGATGATCATTGGGTGTTCTATGTAAGTGATCAATCATTAAATTCTACTCCTGAAACCAATATTACACTACATGTTAACTAAGTAGAATTTAAATAAAAACTTGAAACAGAAAAATAAAGATTTAAAACCTATTGTTGGGGCTCCTGGGAGACTCAGTGGGTTAAGCCTCTACCTTCAGCTCAGGTCATGAACTCACAGTCCTGGAATCGAGTCCTGCATCGGGCTCTCTGCTCAGCAGGGAGCCTGCTTCCCCCCTCTCTCTGCCTGCCTCTCTGCCTACTTGTGGTCTCTCTCTCTGTCAAATAAATAAATAAAATCTTAAAAAAAAACTATTCTCAAACTATTCCAAAAAATAGGCACATAGGGAATGCTTCCAAATTAATTCTATGAGGCCACATTACCCTGATACCAAAATCAAGCAAAGATGCTACAAAAAAAAGGAAACTACAGACAAATATCCCTGATGAATATGGATGCAAAAATCCTTAACAAAATATTAGCAAATTGAATTCTATTTTTTAAATTTTTTATTTGTATATATATATATTTTTTTTAAGTAGACCCCATATCCAGCATAGATTCCAATGCAAGAGATGAACTCATGATCCTGAAATGAAGATCTGAGTTGAGACCAAGAAGCAAATGTTCAACTGAGCCACCCAAGTTGCCCAGCAAACCGAATTCTAAAACACATTAATCACTATGATTTGTGGGATTTATTCCAAAGATGCAAGGATAGCTCAATATCCCCAAATCAATCAAACATAAATATCACATTAACAAAATGAAAAGCAAAGATCATACGATCATCTCAATAGACACAGAAAATCAAGGGACAAATTTGACATCCATATATGATAATAACAAAATACATATAAAGGGAACAGATCTCAACATAATAAAAGGCCATATGAGACAAATCTATGGCTAACATCATACCCAACAGTGAAAAACTGAAAGCTTTTCCTCTATGATCAGAAACAAGAGAAGGATGTCTACTTTTGCCATTTTTATTCAACATTACTAAAAATTCTAGCCACAGAAATCATACTAGAAATAAAAGGCTATGCAAAATATAAAGGAAAAAGTAACACCATAACTACTTGAAGACATGATAATATAAAAAGAAAACCCTAAAGACTCCACTGAAAAACTCTTAGAACCAATAAATGAAATCAGTAAATTTTCAGGATACAAAATCAATATGCAGAAATCTATTGCATTTCTATGCACAAATAATGAAAACCAGTAGAAAGAAAATAATCCCATTTACAATAGCATTGAAAAGAATAAAATACTTAGAAATAAATTTAACCAAGGTAGTAAAAGACCTGTACTCTGTAAACTATAAGACACTGATTAAAACAAACAAACAAAAAAAAATCGAGGACAACACAAATAAACGGAAGGCTATACTATGCTCATGAATTAATATAATTAAAATACCCATAATATACAAAGTAATATACAGATTCAATGAAATCCCTATCAAAATACCAATAATAATTTTAACAGAATGAGAACAAAAACCCTAAAATTTTAATGGAACCACAAAAGACCCTAAATAACCCCAAATAACCAATACAATTTTGAGAAAGAACAAATTTAAAAGGTATCATAAGCCCAGATTTCAAACTATACGATAAAATTATAGTAATTAAAGAGTATGGTACTGGCACAAAAATATATAGAGCAATGGGAGACAATAAAGTGCTCAGAAATAAATCCATAACTATATGATTCATTAATCTATGACAAAGAAGGCAAGAATATATAATAGGTAAAAGTCTCTTCAACAAATGTGTTGGGATAACTGGATGGCTACATCCAAAACAATGAAATGGATCACTTTCTTACACCATAAATAAAATTAAACTAAACTGGACAAAAGACTTAATGTAAGACCTGAATGCTCCTAAAAGAAAACATAGATCTATTATCTCTTCGAGTCAACAATATTTTGTCTTAGCAATATTTTTCTGGATATGTCTCCTCAGGCCACAGCAATAAAAATAAACTATTAGAACAACATCAAACCAGAAAGCGAAGGAAAGAATCAACAAAATGAAAAGAAACCCATCAAGTGGGAGAATATATTTGCAAATGATACATCAGATAAGAGGTAAATATACAAAATATATAAACAACTCATACAACTCAACACCATAGCAATAATAATAATAATAAATTCCATTTAAAAATGGGCAGAGAACATGAACATTTTCCAATGTAGAAATACAGATGATTAAAAAACACATGACAGAATGCTCAGTATCACTAATTATCAGGGAAATTTAAATCAAAACCACACTGAGATGTTACGTCATTCCAGTCATAACAATTACTATTAAAAAAAAAAGGAATAAGAAATAGCAACTATTGGCAAGGATGTTGAGAAAACGGAATTCTTGTGCACTGTTTGTGGGGTTGTAACTTGGTGCAGCCAATGGATGGATGTTCCTCAAAAGAATAAAACTAGAGGGTCACCTGGGTGGCTCAGTGGGTTAAGCCTCTGCCTTCAGCTCAGGTCATGGTCTCAGGGTCCTGGGATCGAGCCCCACATCAGGCTCTCTGCTCACCAAGGAGCCTGCTTACCTCTCTCTCTCTCTCTGCCTGCCTCTCTGCCCACTTGTGATCTCTTTCTCTGTCAAATAAATAAATAAATAAAATCTTTTTTTAAAAGATAATAAAAAAATTAAAAACAAAATTTTAAAGAATAAAAGTAGAACTACCATATGATCCAGTAATTTCACTACTGGGTATTTACCAAAAGAAAATGAAAACAATTCACTAATTCAAAAAGACATATGCACCCCTATGTTTATCACAGCATATTTACAATAACCAAGATATGGAAGGAATCTAAATATCCATCAACAGATGAATGGACCAGAAGATGTGATACACACACATACACACACATGCACACACACATAATGGAATATTATTTAGCCATAAAAAGAATAAAATCTTGCCATTTACAACAACACAGAAAGACCTAGAGAGTATTATGCTAAGGGAGATAATTTAGAAAAAGGTCATGGGATTTTACTCACATGTGGAATCTAAAAAAAACAAAAACAGAGGCACCTGGGTGGCTCAGTGGGTTAAGCCTCGCCTTCGATTCAGGTCATGATCCCAGGGTCCCGGGATTGAGCCCCGCATCGGGCTCTCTGCTCAGCATGGAGTCAGCTTCCTCCTCTCTCTCTGCCTGCCTCTCTGCCTACTTGTGATCTGTCAAATAAATAAATAAAATCTAAAAAAAAAAAAAACCAAAACCAAAACAAATGAATATTATAAATAGAGAGAACAAACTGGTATCAATAATATCAATCAATAATATCGTAATAATTTTGTATGGTGACAGATGGCGACTGTACCTATGGTGAGTATTGCATAATGTTATAGAATTATTGAATCACTATGTTGTACATCTGAAGCTAATACATTATTTGTCACTTAGGTTTCAAATAAAAATTTTAAAATCTGGGGGCTCCTAGGTGGTACAGTCGGTTAGGTGTCTGAATCCTCCTTTTGGCTCAGGATGTAATCTCAGGGACATGAGATCGAGCCCCATTTGGGGTCCTCTCAACACATAGTCTGCTAAAACTCTCTCTCCCTCTGGCCCCACCTCTCCACCCCACACTCCTCTCCCACCCTCTCATAAATAAAATATTTTCAAAAATTAAAAAAAAAATGTTCATCATCACTAGCTATCAGGGAGATTCAAATTAAAACCACATTGAGATACCATCTTACACCAGTTAGAATGGCCAAAATTAGCAAGACCAGAAACAACGTGTGTTGGAAAGGATGTGGAGAAAGGGGAACCCTCTTACACTGTTGGTGGGAATGCAAGTTGGTGCAGCCACTTTGGAGAACAGTGTGGAGATTCCTCAAGAAATGAAAAATAGAGCTTCCCTATGACCCTGAAATTGCACTATTGGGTATTTACCTCAAAGATACAGATATAGTGAAAAGAAGGGCCATCTGTACCTCAGTGTTCATAGCAGCAATGGCCACAATCGACAAACTGTGGAAAGAGCCAAGATGCCTTTCAACACACAAATGGATAAAGAAGATGTGGTCCATATACACTATGGAGTATTATGCCTCCATCAGAAAGGATGAATACCCAACATTTGTAGCAACATGCACAGGACTGGAGGAGATTATGCTGAGTGAAACAAAGTCAAGCAGAGAGAGTCAATTATCGTATGGTTTCACTTATTTGTGGAGCATAACAAATAACACGGAGGACATGGGGAGATGGAGAGGAGAAGGAGTTGAGGGAAATTGGAAGGGGAGGTGAACCATGAGAGACTATGGACTCTGAAAAACAATCTGAGGGTTTTGAAGGGGCGGGGGGTGGGAGGTTCAGGGAGCCAGGTGGTGGGTATTAAGGAGGGCACGGATTGCATGGAGCACTGGGTGTGATGCATAAGCAATGTATTCTGTTACACTGAAAAGAAATTAAATTTTAAAAAAAAGAATAAAAAATAAAAAATTAAAAAAACTCAAAACTGATCTTCCTTCCTTCATAAATTAATTCAGCTATAAAGAATGATTTCCTGTTTCATCCAAAACAACCTGCTAGGACTTAGAGATTAAGTGAGATGAGTAAAAAGGCCAGACTGACCTTTGTCTTCAGGTTACAACCTTGGTGGGGAGGAATGAGAGGTGGATATGAAAGAGATCTTTTCACACAATGAGATAAGTGAAAACACGGATTTGCAATTAACTCATGGGAACACAAGCCTAACCTCAGGAAAGGTTTCATTGCAGAGAGGGAGCGGGGAGGAAAGGAAATCATAAAGTGGGATCCTCAGGGCTCTAACTTTCCCAAAATGAAATGCAAATCTACTGTTTTTAATTTCAAGTATGTTGTAATAGGCAGGGCCAAAGGCAGCAGAACCTATTAAAAGTTTTAGGTATTTATTCCAATTGAAAGAACTACAGTTGGCCTCCTGAGTTAAATAACTCACCAGTTCTGGTTATTGCCATAGTCTTCGTTCCATAACTACTCAGCTTTTAATTTGTGTGGGAAGCCCAGGAGGGTAAGAGGAGCAGCTGTTCCCTCAGACAGAAGTCCTCCAAGAGAAACAGATCAGATAACCACAGAGACTGGCAGAATGCTGCCCTTCTCCAGGGAAGGGACAAAGCCTATAATCTGCTACCTCGTAAATGTCGAAGGCTCAGACATACCCTTGTGACCACCAAGTAGCCATTGTGTCCAAAGGTAACGAGTACAGGATGACTCCAAGGAGGCAGGGCACCTGGAGGGCAGACCTCCAAAGAGAGAAGTTATGCCTCCCAAATCAGGACCGAATTCTGGAATCTGGAAATGAGGACAAGTAAGAAAGACACATTCCTCTCAATTTCAATCCCCTCCTCTTAAAGAAATTCATGCATCTCTGGAGAGTTGTGTAGCAGGGAAAAAACAAAGGCATCAATATGCAGCGAACAATACGCAGCACAAAACTTTAGAACCCACAGGTCCCCATCCTTGCCTGCCCAGGATGTGGGTCAAATTGCTGTTGGAAAAGTGCTTTTCCCTATTTCTGGATCTGGATCAGCTGGCTCATCTCTGGGGCTTACATTTAGATAACCCAAATGAAAAACTGTAAGTCAAGAAGAAAAGCGTGGCAAATAGTTTGTTCTCATTGAAAACAAAAATGAACTCTGATCTATCTAAGCTCCAACAAAGCACTTTTCTTGTCTTAAAATACTAGCTTCCTCACCCAATTAAAACAGAAATTGATAGGCAAAGCACTGAATCACAGCAACATTTCAGGGCTTTCATTAGTATGAAAAGTAAGATTTATGTGACCAGTGATGTAATCCCCTTACTTAGTTTCCACTGCAGAAAGAAACACGGCAAAAGGCTCACAGCTGAGACAGACTTTGGATCAGGGCCTTACAGACGACCCTCCCACAGGAACTATTTTCTGGACACCAATGCTAAAAATAAAATGAAATGTTGTTGTTTTTCAATACTGCAGAAGAAACATAATTATTTTTTTAATCTCAATTATTTTCCTGTTATAAACTTTATTTTAATGCTGATACCTGATGCCATAAGTACTGTAATGGGCATACAATGGTGTCTGCTTTTGAATAAATTTGTGTGTGTGGTTATGTTAATCTATTGATATGCCATGTTTCACCTCAAAGAGCTCCCAGATGTTCCGTCCCCTCATCAAATGCAGATTTCTCAATTTGTTAGGAATCAGAAAGTATTGTCGTACTCACAATTGAATCACAGGGATTTTTTAGCGACAAAATACACTTGTGCTAACACTAATCGCTAGCACCTACTTAGCGTTTATTAAATGCCAGGCCAAGTGGTTGAATCTTCACAGAAGCTAATGACTTTCAGGGGAAAAAACTGAGGCTCAAGAAGTTCAGTCACATGTTTAGAGTCACATTGCTGGGAAGTGCCTGAGCCTAGATTCAGAGCCACAGTTTTCTGGCCCCAGAGCCTTGACTCAGAGCCACACTGTCAGAAGCAGAGAGATAATTACCACTGATGGTGTGATCATCAGTTTCCAGCCTCCGGGCTGTTGGTCTTACTCACTGTTGAAATCCCATCACCTAACTCCGTGCCAGCCATGTAGTGCTTCTTGAAGAAAATAATAATCTCAAGGTTTTTAGCACTCAGAGAATCAGGAAATAGCCTAGGAGTCAGGCCATTGATATTGGAGGCCAGAGTTAGAATCGTGTGACTCAGAATTGCTTCACTTCCATTAGAGAGCTGGACCAACGGGATGTGAGTAGCACCCATGGTAGATTTCCTCACAATTCTGTGACAATGCTTTTACTTTGTGACTCCCTTATGAGTAAAGACATAGGTTCTTGCCCTTACCTTCTACCAAGGAACACCACTGTCTTGGGTTAGGCTTCCAGAAGCAGAACCCATGACAGGGATCCAGATAAAAATGATTTATTAGGAAGAACTCTTAAGAGGAATCTTAAGAGAAGGAAGGAGGATGATAGAGAGGCAGGAAAGAAAGAGTACAGATGTATTCTCTGGAAATTCTAGATTTGCTCTGTTCCAGGGGGAGGGGCTATCGATCATAAATACACTGCAAAGACACCCCTGCTTAAAATTGGGCGTGGGGGTGCTGGCTTTTGCACATCTACTTCAGTCCAGTATTGATGATGGTCAGCCCCAGGAGAAGAAATGCATAATCTCCCAGTCTTTAGAGATGAGGCAGCTGTGAGCCTTTAGCAGCCAACAGTACTAGAAATCGTGGGAGTGGGTTGTTATTAAGGGAAGTTCGGCTGGACACCAACAGTGTCTACTACAACTTTTCTGGAGAATTGATCTCTCATTGTATTCCTGTTCACAAAAGAACAAACATTACTGATTCAATGAAATGCAGCAAGTCCCTATCTATGCCAGGTCCTTGTTTTATGCCGAGCCTACAAAAATGAACAAGCCACTGTCCATCCTATACCCAGCCAGTGGCAAAACTATGTCTAAGTCAGATAGTTAAGAAGTACATATACACACAGGAGAATTTCAGATAAGGAGCACCATAAAGAAAATTAATCAGGCCAAGGTAAGAGAGTGACTTGTAGGGCAGTGACTGCTTTGGAATGGGTGGTCAGGAAAACCCTTCCCGTGGAGGGGTCATTGGAGCAGAGACTGAATAGAACAAGAGAAGGAAGTAAGCCACATGAAGATCCACAGGCACAACTTTCCTGGCAAGGTCGCTATGCTGGGAACAAGCTTGTCAGCATCTAAACGTTGAGTACAAAATAAGCAACAAAAGCACAGGGAGAAAAATCTAACAAGAGCCCTAACATTCAAGTTGAAATTAGAGGAATGACCACAGTCAACACAGATGAAGACTATGAATCAGTGGAATTTTCTACATCAGAAGCTAAAAATAAAAAAGATGAACAAGCTGTGATCTCTGGCCCTAACAAGGTCACAACTTTATCCTGAGATAGATAGATGATGATAGATAGATAGATAGATAGATGATAGATAGATAGATAGATAGATGATCAAAGATTCTAATTCACATGACAAGAGCTCTGGGTTATGAAAACACAAAAAGGAAAACACTGGATTCTGCCTGAATATAGCAGTAAACATCCCCATAGGGAACGAAGGTTTTGAGAAGGGCCTCAAAGCAGGAGTAGGAGCTCACCTGAAGGAGAAACAGGATTTTACATTCCAGGAAAGACAATAGTATGAACAAAGGTACTAACATGTAGAGTCTAGAATATCTAACTTGTACGTAATTATAGGGACTGGCAGGAAGACAGGGCAGGGAGAAGGGGCAAGAAGATCTGCTAATTTGGGGCACCTGGGTGGCTCAGTGGGTTAAAGCCTCTGCTTTCAGCTCAGGTCATGGTCCCAGAGTCCTGGGATCGAGCCCCACGTCCGACACTCTGCTCAGTGGGGAGCCTGCTTCCTCCTCGCTCTCTCTTTCTCTGCCTGCCTCTCTGCCTGCTTGTGATCTCTGTCTGTCAAATAAATAAATAAATTTTTTTTTTAAAAAAGAAGATCTGCTAATTTACCAGGAAAAGCAAACTCAAGCAGCTCTAAAGCAATTAACTATTCTATTATTTTCCTTTAACTAAACAACCCCAGAAAATATTAGCTTAAACTTGGCTCCCCAAGACAGCATTTCTCAGGTGTGATGCATAAACCACCTGTATCAGAATCACCTCAACTTTTTCAAAATGCAGGTTCCTGGGCTCCCACCCCCCTCAACTTTTCTTAAAAAGAGAATTGCTGGGTTATAATCTTTATCCAGATGATATGTAAGTACTTTCAACAATTTAAACATGTCTTCACAAGTAAAAATGAAAATGTGTCACCAATACCTTTTTATTTCTAAGATGGACCTATGTTTGCTCTCCACCATATTTTACAAGAGCAGTAAAAATTTCAGCCACCGTAAGAGCTGGAGAAGTCATATATATTCCACTTACCGCCACACACCAGCCCCCTGATCTCTGGAATGCAGTTATTGCTATTTGCCACTGAGACTACGTAGTCTCTCCTAAGATGAAGGTATCCATCCAGGTTACATTGAATGCAAACACCTGCAGGAATTACAGAACAGAGGTCGCCAGCCCAAGGAAATCTTTCTGAGAGGGGCTGCTTTAAAGTGGGACAGTCATTCCGCATTTGGACTATTTCTCCAGCCATCAAAGTTCCCCGGTGCCTCTTATTAGAAGTACCACTACCAGCCAGGCAGCCCCCCACCCCCAAACAAGGCAGTCCACTTGCCCCCAGCTCTACCTTTAGGTTCAGTATGTGCAGTAGGGTAAGAGGAAATCTGGAATTGGGTAGATGCCCCTGCCCCTGCACACCTCCCAAGCCACTTCAGAGACCAGCCTCTCCCTACATCCACCAGACTCCAGGTTTCTGGGTGCCCCGAGCAGCCAAGGCTCTCTCCTGGGCATTAGGCACCCCATCAACTCTCCTGGGGAAGCTGGGGTTCTCCGGGTTTGTGGAGCTGGGGCAGGTACCCCAACATATCTCAACCCTTCTGGATGGAGGCATCAGCCCACCTCTCCACCCCACCCATCCAACGGAAGCTCTTTCCGAGGCTTCAGCTTTCGAGTGGTGAGATTCAGCGCTTACCCAGTTTGGACTTGCTACCCGATGGGGTCTCCAGCTTCCCCAGCATCAAGGCTCCCAAGGGTCTCTTACTGGAGACACATCCCCAACAGTGGGCCAGGACCCACCCTGGCAAGGCTTTGTGTCTAGCTCTAACCATAAAGGCAGTATGAACACTCGTATAGGTGAAGTCATGGAAGTATACCAATATAGGTACGCTGAAGAACTTGCTTCTCTGTGACCTGGCCTCGCTAGTCCCCTGCCCTGTCCAAGTCCCCGGCTTAACTTGCCTGCTAGGACTGCACATGCGCAGTACACAGCCCCTCATCCAGCCTCAGGCAGCAGGGCTCTCCAGGCCTGCAGATCTTGGGTGGTCCCCATCACCTGCGTGACCACCTGAGTGTATGGAGCTTAACCACCAAACATCTTTCTGTGGGGCAACTCTAAAATGGTGACAGTCAGTTCCCATTTGGGGTGTACACAATAGGGTCCCAGGCTTCTCCAGCAATGAAGTCTTCCAAGTGTTTCTTCTTGAAGGATACTCTCCCAGCCCCCTCCCACCCCAGCCAACCCATGTAAGGTTGTCCACTTTCCTCCAGCTCTGCCTTCAGGTGAAGTATGCACATTTGTGTAGGATAGGACTTAGAATTAGGCAGATACTTTGTACCCTAAGAACTGTTTCTGTGACACAGCCTCTTAAGTAACCTGCCCTGTTCAGATCCTTGCCTTCCAATACCCAAGTAGCCGGCACACGTGCAGAACATACCCAGTCAGCCTCAATCCACCTTGAACCTCTGGGAGGTTGGGGGGTGGGGGGGAGAGAGGTGGGTGGTTGCTGTCCCGTAGTGCTCAGGCCACTCCGCAAACACCTGCACAACCTTCTGGGTGGATGGATCCCACTGCTGTAAACCATTCTGAGATGGCAGCCTTAAATTGGCGACAGTTCACATCCCATTTGGACTAGATGACTTATAGATAGGGTTTCTCCAGCCCTCAAATCTCAGGGGTGTCTCTTAATGGAGAGGGTCCCCTGACCATCCCCTGCAGCCCAGCCCTGCCAAGGTAAGCTAGATGACTCCAACTCTGCTGTCAGGGGGAATATGTGCATTCTTGGTTAGGACTTAAAATTAGGCAGATACTCTGTAGCCCAAGAACACCTTGTGACCTTGCCTTTCTTGTCACCAGTGGTGTTTCAGATCCTTAGTTTCCCTGACCTGCACCACCCACACATGAGCAGTGCCCACCCCATCAATCCATCTCCCTCAGCAGGGGCTCTCCAGGCCTGTGGCACTTAGGCTTGTCCCTAAATACCTCCCTAAGCTCCAGGACAGAGGGAGGCCACCCTTCTAAATATTGTTGCAGTGACAGCTTTAAACTGGCAACAGTCAGTCCCCATCTGGACTCGCTGCCTAATGGGGTCTCAGCTTCTCTAGCAATAAAGGCTCCCAGGTGTCTGCTATGGAGGATAGCCCAGCTGGTCAGGCAGGGCCGACCCTGGCAAGGCAGTCCACTTTCCTGCTGCCCTGCCTTCAGCCTCTGTGTTAGTTTTGGCCAGGAAAGTGGCAGATGCTTTGCACTCCCACGATCTGGCTAATGTGTGTCAGCATCTCCAGTTGCCTATCTTGTTCCAGATCCCTCTCTTCTCTGACCCAAAAGGCCTGTGCATGAGCACTAGGCACCTAGTAAGATGGAGCTTCTTCTTCTTATCAAGCATCATAAAGGTGAGAAATACTCCAAATACAGAAAAAGAATTAAGACTTTGAGGTTCACGTAAATACAAAGAAAGAACATGATTGCCAGAAGGGAGGAGAGGTAGGAGATAGCCAAAATGGGTGAGGGGGAGGGGGAGACACAGGCTTCCAGTTATGAAATTAATAAATCAGGAAAATGAAATGTACAGCACAGGGAACATACTCAATGGCATTGTAATAGCATTGTATGGTGACACTTCTGGTGAGCACAGCATTAATGTATAGACTTGTCAAATGCTTATGTTAGATACCTGAAATTAACATAACATTATGTCAATTATACTTCAATTAAAATTTTTAAAAGACACTGAGGGTCAAAAACAATTCACCCAAGTGTAATAAGATGTCACCTTCACTACTCTTCAAGAAAAACAAACTAAATAACAAGAGATTAATGAACAATGAAATATTAACTACCAATAAGATGTTTTTTGTGTATTGTATTGGCAACAAATTTAATATGAATTGAGGAAAGTGAAGAGAAATGAGCTATCTCACATGGTGTTGGTGGTCAATGTAAGGGAAGAAGAGAGTTGGACAGGACCTATCAAAATATAATACTTACCTGCCCCTTGACCTGGAAATTATATTTCAATGCCCAATGTAAAAGAAAAATGTAGGAACCTTGTTTAAATATGATTAAGAATTTCAAAATGGAGGGGGAAGTAGGAGACATAAATTTTGTTTGGTCCCAAGGATGCAGGTAGATAGTTATCAAACCATTCTCAACATCTACATACTCAACAGGAGATCAAAGAGAAGAAGAACAGCAATTCTATGAACAGAAAAGCAACCACTTTCTGGAAGGTAGGATGGACAGAAAAGTGAATATGAGGTGATATGGGAAGACAGACCTAGGGGGCAGGGAGCCTCCATCACCTGGCTAGTGGCAAATGAGAGAGCAACAAAGAACAAAATCAGAGCTTTTAGAAGTTGGCTCTGCAGAGGGATGTTGCTCCAGTGGCGAAGTGGGGGGTAGAACATTCATGGAGATAATGTGGTCTCAGGACCCACAGGGTCATAGAAAGACCAGGGGTGCATGAGTGTGGCAGAGCTCCCAAGTATTAGAGTGGGGAAGCTGGCTGCAGAGACAGAGCCAAGGAGGGGCTCTTAGCTCAGGGTTACCATAAACTGTGATCCCAGGCACAGTCGGGCAACTGCTCTTCAAGCAGAGACCCAACAAGTGGCAGATCTGGGGAGACTCACCTTCCTCCCCCTATGGGAGTGGCACAGGAGCATACTGCAGGAATCAGCTGGGTTTGGGGACTCCAAACAGGGCCGTGCACCAGAGATAGAAACACTCGCTCACAGGCCAGGTGAGCACAGAGCACAGCCAGAGACCAGGGAGAAGGCTGCTTTTCTCTGAGGGCTCATGGAAGAGTGAGGCCCTGACTTCCCGGCTCCTCCAGGGCTGGAGATTGGGAGGCCACCATTTTTATTCCCATCCTCCAAAGCACTACGGAAAACATTCAGGGAACAAAATCTTCTGAAGCAAACCCAAGTAGATTACTTACCCTGGCCCCTGGCAAGGACGGTGCAATTCCGCCTCAGGCAAAGACATTTAAGAATCACTACAGTAGGCTCCTCCCACAGATCAGAACCTCTACAAATCAATCAATGTGATACAATACATTATTAAAAGAAAGACCATGAACTATATGATACTCTCAATAGATGCAGAAAAAGCATTTGACAAAATACAGCATCCTTTCTTGGTCAAAACTCTTCAAAGTGTAGGGATAGATGGTACATACCTCAATATCATCAAAGCCACCTATGAAAAACCCACAGAGAATATCATTCTCAATGGGAAAAATTGAGAGCTTTTCCCCTATGGTCAGGAATATGGCAGGGATGTCCACTATTACCACTGCTCTTCAACATAGTACTAGAAGTCCTAGTCTCCACAAAAAGAAATAAAAGGCATCCGAATCAGAAAAGAAGTCAAACTCTCACTCTTTGCAGATGGTATAATACTTTACGTGGAAAACCTAAAAGACACCACCCCAAATCTGCTAGAACTCATACAGAATTCTGCAAAGTGTCAGGATATAAAATTGATGCATAGAAATCAGTTGCATTTCACCCACAGTGAAACAGAAGAAAGAGAAATTAAGGACTTGATCCCATTTACAATTGCACCTAAAACCATAAGATACCTAAGAACAAATCTAACCAAAGAGACAAAGAATCTGTACTCAGAAAACTATAGAATACTAATGAAAGAAATTAAGGAAGACACAGCAAAATGGAAAAACATTCCATGCTCATGGATTGGGAGAACAAATATTACGAAAATGTCTATGCTACCTAGAACAATCTACACATTTAATGCAATCCATATCAAAATACCATCAACTTTTTTCAAAGAAATGGAACAAATAATTCTAAAATTGGTATGGAACCAGAAAAGACCCCATATAGCCAGAAGAATGTTGAAAATAAGAACCAAAGTTAGTGGCATCACAATTCCAGACTTCAAGCTCTATTACAAAGCTGTCATCATCAAGACAGTATGGTACTAGCACTAAAACAGATACATATATTAATGGAACAGAATAGAGAGCCCAGAAATGGACCCTCAACTAATCTTTGACAAAGTAGGAAAGAATGTCCAATGGAAAAAAGACAATCTCTTCAACAAATGGTGTTGGGAAAATTGGACAGCCACATGCAGAAGAATGAAACTGGACCATTTCCTTACACCACACACAAAAATAGACTCAAAATGGATGAAAGCCCTCAATGTGAGAAAGGAATCTTTCAAAATCCTTAAGGAGAGCACAGGCAGCACCCTCTTCGACCTCAGCTGCAGCAATTTCCTCCTAGAAACATCTCCAAAGTCAAGGGAAGTAGGAGCAAAAATGAACTATTGGGACTTCATCAAGGTCAAAAGCTTTTGCACAGCAAATCAACAGTTGACAAAACAACAACAACAACAACAACAACAACAACAAAAACAGAATGGGAGAAGATATTTGCAAATGTTTTATTAGATAAAGGGCTAGTATCCAAAATCTATTAAGAACTTATCAAACTCAACACCCACATAATCCAATCAAGAAATGGCCAGAAGACATGAACAAACATTTCTGCAACAAAGACATCCAAATGGGCAACAGACACATGAAAAAGTGTTCAACATCACTCAGCATCAGAGAAATACAAATCAAAAACCTCAATGAGATACCACCTCACACCAGTCAGAATGGCTAAAATTAATAAGTCAGGAAACAACAGGTATTGCTGAGGATGCAAAGAAATGGGAACCCTCCTAAACTCTTGGTGGGAATGCAAGCTGGTATAGCCACTCTGGAAAACAGCATGGAGGTTCCTCAAAAAGTTGAAATTAGAGCTACTATTGCAATTGCACTACTGGGTAGTTGCCACAAAGATACAAATGTAGTGATCTGAAGAGGCATCTGCACTCCAATGTTTATAGCAACAATGTCCACAATACCCAAACTATGGAAAGAGCCTATATGTCAATCAATAGAAGAATGGATAAGGAAGATTTGATGTATATCTACAATGGAATAGTATGCAGCCATCAAAAATGAAATCTTGCCATTTGCAATGACATGGATGGAACTAGAGGGTACTACGCTGAGCAAAATAAGTCAATCATAGAAAGACAATTAGCATGTGACCTCACTGATATGTTGAATTTGAGAAACAAGGCAGAGGATCATAGGGGAAGAGAGGAAAAAATGAAACAAGAAGAAACCAGAGAGGGAGAAAAACCATAAGAGACCTAATCTCAGGAAACAAAAT
Source organism: Lontra canadensis (assembly GCF_010015895.1). Lineage (NCBI taxonomy): Eukaryota > Metazoa > Chordata > Mammalia > Carnivora > Mustelidae > Lontra > Lontra canadensis. Next base: position 20,467,160 of record NW_022631014.1, on the reverse strand, counting down.
GAGGGTTGCTGGAGTGGAGGGGGGTGGAAGGGTGAGATAGCAGGGTGATGGACATTGGAGAAGGTATGTGTTATTGTGAGCACTGTGAATTATGCAGAACTGGTGAATCACAGACCTGTACCCCTTAAACAAATAATACATTACATGTTAATAAAAAAATTTCAAGATAGTGACAGCAGAGCACTGAACCACAGAGAGACATCTTCTGAGTATGTAGCTCTATACAAAGGCATAGATCTCAAATCAATGAAGGCATCCTGGCTATTGCACAGGCATGAAATTACATAGTCAAGAATGCTCACTATGGACGTGTGTAATAGAAAGAAAAAGGAAATATATTTTATAGCTATTGAAGAGGGAATATCTAAATTAATTTTGGAATGTCCACACAATTATTTGTTTCCATTAAAAAGAATGAGATTTAGGGGTGCCTGGGTGGCTCAGTGGGTTAAGCCTCTGCCTTCAGCTCAGGTCATGATCTCAGGGTCCTGGGATCGAGCCCTGCATAAGGCTCTCTGCTCAGCAGGGAGTCTGATTCCCCCTCTCTCTCTGCCTGCTTGTGACCTCTGTCAAATAAATAAATAAAATCTTTAAAAAAAAAAAGAAAAGAATGAGATATATGTAACCTACTAACATGGAATTATTTCCTAGCCGTGCTGCTAAATAAACATGTACCTCACCAAAACACGTATCATGTAATACTCTTTACAAGGAAAAAATAGAGAGACGTGTTCATAAACATCAATGAAGTGCAAGAAAAGAAGCTGGATGGACACACATAACTACTCCAGATCAGGGACAGAGTGCAAGGAGGTCTGTGTTCTATTCATTAGTATCATTGACATTAAGAATGTGATTGGATACTAAATGTTTTTAATAGAAAAATTACCAGATAATTGAGAGAAATAGAACCAGAAAAGTTGAGCTAGGAAAAACAGAAAAAAAGGAGGAGCATTAAAAACAAAACATAAAATTAAATGATAAGAAATCTAAAGATGTTAGAAGACAATGATTCTCAGTTAATGAAACCAACAACCATAAGTCGTAACTTAAGAAAGCAGAAGTATTAGAAATAAATACCACGCAAAAATAAATACATTTAAGCAGGTAGCAATGTTTATAAAGATCAAATATAACTCAAAGCAAAGATTATTACATGGATATGACAAAGAATTATTATGTAATGAAAAGGCTACAAACCTCTAAGAAATACATAGCTATCATTAAGTTTTATGTATCAGCTATCCTGCCTTTGAAATATATAAAGCAAAATTACTAGAAATATGAGCAGCAGGCTACCTCATGCAACAATCTAGATTTCTGATGTAGATCAAATAAACATAAAGATAGACATACAGTAAAATCATCACAGTGAGAATGCACAGAAAGAGCATAATACAATGATGAAAACATGATCCCGTGGCCTGCAACAGAATCTAGAATCTGCTATTTACCAGGTGTATAACCTGGAGCAAACACTTATTCTACCTCTCAGATTTTTCATCAAGTAAGTCTACCCAGGGGAAAAAAAAAAAAGGCATATAGATATATATTGATAATAATGCTTAATTTAAACTATATATAATGTGCTGTAATAATTAATTTAGAATTTCTTGGTTAAATGTGTGAATTTTGAAGACATTATACATTATCAAATTTGACTGAAAAGTATAAGGCTGACCATTTCCTGAAGGAAGAATTGAAAGATTTATCTCCCATAAAGAGCAGGCCTTGATGATTTGTGAATCCTTCAAACTATTCAAGGGTAAATAAGAAAGCTATTCAAAAGTAAGTGGACAGGGGCTGGAAAGCTCTGAAATGTGTACTTACAAATAAACCTGATATGAAAACTTGACAAAGGTAGTTAAAAAAACACACTTTACTTTCAAATTTTGATCTAAAATTTCCTGAGGGGATTAAGACAACACTTACCAGGATGAACACTGAGTAATGTATAAAATTGTTGAATCACTGTATCACTCTATTGCACATCTGAAACTAACATACACCTGTATGTTAATTATACTGGAATTAAAATAAATAAATAAATAAATAAATACCTGATATATATTTTACAGAATACTTTTCTAAATTAAATAAATAAGTGGGGGCACCTGAGTGGCTCATTCATTAAGTGTCTGTCTTTGGCTCAGGTCTTGATCCCAGGGTTCTGGAATTGAGCCCCACATTGGGCTTTCTGCTCAGTGGGAAGCCTGCTTCTCCCTCTTCCATTCCCCCTGCTTGTGTTCCCTCTCTCACTGTCTCTCTCTCTGTCAAATAAATAAATAAAATCTTTAAAAAAAAAAAGAATATCAATATTTTAAAAGTCTAAAACCCCATTTCAATTATAATTTATCCCAAGAAGCAAGCATAATTCAAATATTTAAACCCACTAATTTTATCATCAGCTAGTATTTAGTGTAAGACAAATTAAAATGAAAATGGTGTTATTGTACAAGTTTGACCCAACAAATTGGTAAAAATTTAAAAGAACTATAATATAGCAGACATCTGGGTGGTTCAGTAGGTTAAGCGGCTGCCTTTGGCTCAGGTCGTGATCCCAAGGTCACTGCATCAAGTCCACCATCACATCAGGCTCCTTGCTCAGGAGGGAGACTGCTTCTTCCTCTACCTGCCGCTCCCCCTGATTCTATGATCACTTTCTCTCTCTCTGACAAATAAATAAATTTTTTTTTTGTAAACTGTAATTTGTGATCAGATGGCATTTAAAACCAATATGCAAAAAAAAAAAGTACAAGTTCCTCTTAATCCAAAAAATAAAGGATCACTCAAATTAAGCCACATAAAGGAGTGAAATGGTATTTGCGAAGATACCTGAGTGAAAGAATGCACAGCATTTGAGTAACCACAGACTCCTGAGTGAAAGAATGCACAGCATTTGAGTAACCACAGACTCCTGGTGCCTATGGTCCTGGGAACAAAAGGGGAAGAGGTGAGACATGAGGTTGGACAGGTAAGCAGGGTGGGGCCAGGTGGGAGGGCAGAGCTGACAGCAGATGCTCCCCATGCTTAGCTTTCCAGGCACAACCCACAGTGGAATTTTATATTTTTTTCTGTTAATGTTAAGGTAGGTTAACTGAACTTTTAAAGTTTGGTGCACAGTATGATTTTTCCATTTTGTTTCAGTTTTTCACTGAACATTTTATAATATACCCTGTCTCTGGTCATTGCACTTAAATGTTGCTTCTCGTTTCTCTTTTGCATGAAAGGCAGAATAAGTTATGAGCTAGAGGTAGATGTGCTGAGGCCAAATCACCACAAGGCATAAATCCTGTGTTCTGGCAACAAACGGAGGGTTTTAGAGGGCAGGAGGTGGGGGGATGGGTGAGCCCGGTGATGGGTATTAAGAGGGCACGTATTGCATGGAGCACTTGGTGTTATATGCAAACAATGAATCTTGGAACACTACATCAAAAATTAATGATATGCTGTATGGTGACTATTATAACACACTAGAAAAAAAACTCTTGTCAAGAGTTAATTTTCCTAACTTGTTTTTGCAGGGTTACTTGATGTCAGTATCAGTGTTTAATAAATATATAGATATATGTATATAAACTTATGCATGCAAATACATATGAATAAATGACCACATAAATGTGCACATAGAGTCAGCTCCATGAACATTCTTTAATGCACTGAAGTCTCTACCAGCCAGTTGCTATAATTATATGTGTCATAGTAAAAGCACAATTAGGCACAGCAGATTTTTTATGCTAGGTTGTGCAAGTCATTTGTCATATTACATTTACTTGTTCTTTATGTGATAGAGTTTCTGGCTTAGGGATGTCCCAGTGTTTGGAAAACAGGTGACTCAAGGGACCATTCTGGAAAGAAAACGTGGGCTCCAGGTAATAACTGGCAATAAAGAAGTGGAAATTGGCAATTAAAAAACAAGAAACGAAGCACTTGTGTTCCAGAACTTTAATGAGTTTTAACCTGCGGCCTCAAAGACCTGCTGTGGCCCTGATGCAAATAGCAACCCGACTCCTACTGGTGAGGAATTAGAAAAATTTAAGCCTTGCAGACTGGAATTTGACTCTGAGGAGCACACCAAGCTTCCATTTATGAATAGAGCGGTGTTCACAATGCAGTGTTTCAGAACATAGAGAATTACTGTAATATTTTTCTTTCCTTCTTTGAAAGCCTTCTTTAACAATAAAGTTTTAAAAGTAGTTAGTGATTAAATTATTCTTAAAACATTTCCAGCAGTTCAGCCAGAAGATCTTTGCTTTCCTAATCACAGTGACTGTTCCCGTATCATTTTCACTACTTATTTATTGAATCATATTATTATATTTTGTTTAATTTATATTCCATAGGTGAGAATTTCCTAACCAGGAGGGGGTCTATGGATTCCTGAAGGAGACTGTGGGTACATACTCAGGGGTTAAATATTTCGGTGGTATTTTTTATTGAGGCATAATTAGCATACAACGTTATATCCATTTTAGGAGTACAATATATTGATCCAACAATTCTATACATTATTCAGTGCTCACTCTGATACATGTGGTCACCATCTGTCATAATATAATATTATGACAGTATGATTGACTATATACTGTATGCTGTACTTTTCCTCTCCATAATATTTATTTTATAACTGGTACTTTGTATCTCTTAATTCCTTTTACCGATTTCACCCATCCTCCGATCTACTTTCCCTCTGGCAAACACCAGTTTGTTCTCTGTATTTAATAGTTTGTTTGGGTTTTTGTTTGTTTTGTTTTTGTAGATTCCACATATAAATGAAATCATATAGTAGTTGCCCCTCTCTATCTGGCTTATTTCACTTATCATAACACTCTTTAGGTAACATCAATGTTGTCAAAAATGTAACATCTCATTCTTTTTTATAGTTCAGATATATCACATCTTCTTTATCCATTCATCTATTGATGGACATTTTGGTTACTTCTATATCATGGGTATTGTAAATAATGCTGCTATAAACATAGAGATGCATATATCTTGTCAAATTAACCTTTTCATTTTCTTTGGGTAAATACCCAGTAATGGAATTACTAGATCATATGGTCATTCTATGTCTAATTTTTTGAGGAACCTCTGTACTGCTTTCTGCCATGGCTGCACCAATTTACATTCCCTTCAACAGTGCACAAGTTCCTTTTTCTCCACATCCTTACCAACATCTTGGCTTTTTGATACTAGCCATTCTGAGTGGTGTGAGGTGGTATCTCATTGTGGTTTTGATTTTCGTTTTCCTGATGGCTAGTGATATTGAGCATCATTTCATGTGTGTGTTGGTCATTTTCCCTCTGGAAAAACATCTAGTTGGGTCCTCTGCCCATTTTTTAATTGGATCATTTGTGGTTTTGATGTTGAGTTGTATGAGTTCTTCATGTACATTGGATATTAACCCCTTATCAGATATATCATTTGCAAATATCTTCTCCCATTCACCAGGTTCTTTTTTGTTTTGTTGATTGTTTCCTTTGCTGTGCAAAAACTTTTTACTTTGGTAAAGTCCCAATAGTTTGTTTTTGCTTTTGTTTTCCTCACCTGAGGATACATAACCAGAAAAGAATTGCTATGGTTAATGTCAAAGAGATTGCAGCGTATGTTTTCTGTTAAGAGTTTAATGGTTTCAGGCCTCACATTCAGGTCTTTAATCCATCCTGAGTTTCTTTTTGTGTCTGCTGTAAGAAAGTGGTCCAGTTTCATTCTTTTGCATGGAGCTGTCCAGTTTTCCCAACACCATTTGCTGAAGAGACTGTCTTTTCCCCCACTGTGTATTCTTTCCTCCTTTGTCACAGATCAATTGACCATACTGGTGTGGGTTTATATCTGGGCTGTCTATCCTGTTCTATTGATCTACATGTCTACTTTAATACCAGACCATACCATTTGGATTACTACAGCTTTATAGTATGTCTTGAAATCTGGGATTATGGTACCTCCAGCTCTGTGGAGCTAACCAATCTTCATGATTGGTTAGGTTATTTGGTTATACACATTTTAGGATTATTCATTCTAGTTCTATGAAAAATACTATTAATAATTCGATAAGGATTGCATTGAATCTGTAGATTGTTTCGTGTACTATGGACATTGTAACAGTATTAATTCTTCCAGTCAATGAGCATGGAAGAATTCCATTTGTTAGACTCATCAAGAAAGAGAGGGAGGACTCAAATATTATAAAATCGGAAATGAAGGAGGGTAAATAACAACCAACATCACAGAAGTACAAAGGATTATGACACTATTATGAAAAATTACAGGGGAGCCTGAGGGGCTCAGTCAGTTAAGCATCTGCCTTCAACTCAGGTCATGATCTCAAGGTCTCAAGGTCTTGGGATAGACCCCCACATCAGGCTCCACGCTCAGTGGGGGGTCTGCTCCTCCCTCTCCTCTTGCCCCTCTCAATTCCTGACTCTCTGTCTCTCTGTCTCAAATAAAAAAAAAATCTTTAAAAAAAAAAGAAAGAAAAGAAAAATTACAAGCTAACAAATTGGACAACTTAGAAAAAAATGGGTACATTTCTAGAAATGTAAGTTTTTGTTTGAATATTAGCTTAATAACAATCCATCAAAAAAAGATACCAGTGTTGTTAACTTCATTTTAATTCATAGGGCTCTTTACTGGCAAATGTAATTTGGTTTTTATATGAATAATACCATAACTTTAAGAAGTATCTAAAACTTTTAATATTTCTACTTGTTTAATACTTATGCAGGTAACATAATAAAACCATTTTAAATCAACCTGAGGGATCTGAAATGCTTTCTTTTCTTTCAAAGGGGTCTCTTCATTCTTTGGGTTTAGAAGCCCCACTCCTCTACATGTGGCTAGGTGGTTCAGTTGGTTAAGCATCTGCCTTTGACTCAGATCATGATCCCAAGGTGCTGGGATGGAGCCCAGCATTGGGTTCTCTGCTCAGTGGGGGAGTCTGCTTTTGCCCCTCCTCCTCACTTATGCTCTTTCTCTCAAATAAATAAATAAAAATCTTTTTTTTTTTTTTAAAGGAAGAAGAAAGAAGAAGAAGGAGGAGGAGGAGAAAAAGAAGCCCTCCTCCTCTAGTTGTGTCTTGTTACATCAATTAGATCTGGAGCTTCTCAAGAACAAGCTCTTATTTCTGCCTTGATATCCTCCAGGTCAACAGTTGTGTACATGCTTATTAAATTAGCAAGGAATAAATGAGACATGTTCTTAAAATCTTGTTTTATGACCCTATGCTTGTGAATGCTACCTCCTGGGACCCAAATTCTTACTCATGGGATGTTATACCTTCCCACTATGTTCCACCAGTAGGGACATATGTACTTGTCTTAGCAAATGTACAGGTGAGACAAAATTCAGAATAAATCATCTCAAATGCATTATCCAGCTTTTTTAAATCAATTAAATTTGTCCCACGAAGAAAGTTTACTTATTTTAAGATCTAATTTGCCACATATATCGATTTCATGGAAGTAAAATTTTGAAAGTCAAAAAAACACAATCTTATATGCTTTCATTTTTCTGAAAATAACTTGAACTGTGTCCTATTTTGCTTTACTATAATGACCCCAACTCCCAAAGGAAGGGCTATATTTTGAAGTAGCACAACCTCTGATTCCAAAGTCCTGACACAAAATGAAATTTCCATGTGGAAACCTGAAACCCACCAATTAAATACAAGCACAGAATAAAAATAACCTTTAAATCTCAGATATCATGCTGTAATGGAATATGCTAAAAAAATTTCCAGAAAGTGAAATAATAAAAGTATTAGTTACCGAAATCTTGAGATGCTGATATATGATGTAATATAAATAAAATTTTAAATCATGAGATAAGAATAGTCCCACTCATCAGGCCTAACTGGGGAATTTTGAATAAACTTCTGCAATTACAAAGTTATCCACATTATACCCTGAGACATCCATAAAATACTCTGAAACATATATTTTAATGAAATCAGAAGCCCATCACTCTATATAAGCCTGCTGATGTGAAGTAAAGTACGATAAAGAACTCTTTCTCAGTACCTGCACTGATTCAGAAATTCTAGGTCTACTGATCAGAAATTTAAGTATGATTTTTTTGTTGGTTTGTGATTTTTGTTTTTGCTTTTGTTTCTGTTGTGCTATTTAGTAGTATATTATAGTAAATGTATAATTTATTTTATTAAATGTAACATATTCAAGGGCACCTGGGTGGCTCAGTCAGTTGAGTGTCTGCCTTAGGCTCAGGTCATGACCCCAGGTCCTCTACTCAGCAGGGAGCCTGTTTCTCTCTCTCCCTCTACTCCCCTACTCCTGCTCTCTTCCTCAATCTCTCTCTCTCTCAAATAAATGAACAAAATCTTTAATAAATAAATAAATAAATAAATAAATGTAACATATTCATCCTAAACATTCAAATAATACAGGAGTAGATTACATGAAAGTCATAGTTCCATCTTTTCCTTCTCTCGAATCCACCTTCTGGAGTTCAGCTCTATTTACAGTTTGCTCTCTTCCATCCAGACAACTGTGCGCATATGGAAATTACTGTTGTAAAAATGGGATCATATTATATGTATGATCTTAGGGTCACAGCATGAAACAGATAACACCTTCAAGTGGTGAGTAGAGTTTAATGACTGGATTAGGCATGAAGTTGTAGCAGTAGGAATGCAGGGAGGATGCAGTACCAGTGGCATGGTCACCAACCTGGGATGGAGTGAGTCGGTTCCAGACAGAAGATGGAGAGAGAACCCAGAGAGGGCTGCCCCACAAGATCCTAAGTCATGGGACCCAGCCACCTTGCAGGGAAAGGATCAGGAATATAAACTCTATCCTCTGCTCCTTCCCTCCACCCTTTCTCCAGTCAGAACCAGAGGACAAGAACATTGTTAGAGATTTCTGGCAGTCGCCCTGGGGGTGGGACGGGCCTGTATATTCCACTTAACTCTTCTGCAATTCTTGGTTCTCATGACTGATAAGCAGGGGACATTTTTCCATATCCCTTCTATGAATGTTCCTCATTCTTTCTTTGCTGTTACAAAAAATTCCGTTCTGTGGACTTATTCCAGCAGCCACTTAAGGGATGGGCACTGGGCTCCCGGGTTTCACCAGTTCAAACCAAGCGGTGGGATCCATCCACATACGGCTGTCTGCAGACTGGTGGGAGAAGTCTGTGGCAAGGAGATACTAAGGCACAGGGTTTGCCACTTTCTGAAGAAACTAAAATGCCCCCCCGCCGCACCACTCTCGTTTTTTAGACACTAGAGCTCTCAGAGAGCCAGCGTGCAGGGAACAGTGCAGCAAACTGCTGGTGGTATGTTGCACTCGATGGAGATACAGCCCCTAAGGGAAGAATGACAGGCGGAATGAAAGCCAAGACAAGATGCCACCCACCACCCACCAGGCCAGGCATCCCGGACGCTGAATTTTCATGGTACCCCTCTCTTCAGAGCACTAGGACCCTCCTCGAAAACTGTTTACTGTGTATGGGAAGCTCATTTTTTAACACATTGCATGTATAAAAATGTTTTTATGACTGTGTACAGAATTCTATGTGGGAAACCCTTTTGTCCTAGTGTCTTAAAGGGACTGATCCATTGTGATCTGTTTTCTAACTATACTAACATGAAGTTAAGGTCTAATTCTTAAACATTTTTTTGTAACTTTCCCCTCCAAACCCCTAACTTTATAAACCATGTCTTCTCATGTATTATTGGGAACTGAGAGTAGATATTATCCCATTTTTTCTTTTAATATAAGTGATTTTCACATGTTCAGTGTTTTTTGCCTATCTAGGGAACACCTCCCTTCTGCTACATAAGAGAAACTCCCCCACTAAACCTCATGTTAACTTTGTATTTGCGTCCTCAGGTTGGATAATGAGACTGACCAGGCCCTGCTCCTCCCAGTACACGGGTGTGTGTGTTTCCTGTGGTTCCTATCACCATGCTCCTGGTGTTGCCAGAATCAGTCTCCACAGGGAGCGCAACGCAAGTTCTTGACACAGCTCCTAACAAACATGCAACACCACGTTGGCCCATACCTAGGGCAGCTCTGCTGGCCCAAGTCTTCTCTCACATGGCCTCTGGGTATTAGAAAGTTGACTTATTTTGAGATAATTATAAAAATCAAATTCAGGAAGCAGTATAGGGAGGTAGGAAATCCCCTTACCACACTGTTGCCAGGGGGCTTCCCGTCACCTCCTCGGTGCTGCTGACTTGCTTCTCAGGAACCACTGGTTGCCCTCCACGTACTCCCCTGCAGCTGCACAGCATTCCTGAGGGCTGTCCCCTCTGCAACACGTATTAAAGAGCACTGCTGGGCAGGGAGTGTGGAAGGACCACATGCCTGTGGAGGGCTCAGGGTGCTGCTTGGGGACAGAGAGGATGTTCTGTCAGGATGTCTGTTCAGCAGCACAGACCCTGGGTCTCTAATGTAAGGACATACCTGGGGGTGAAGTAAAGCCCTTCTCACTTTCCCTTGCCTTGACATGTTGCTCATTTAGAGATGTTTAGGAATGAGCAAACTTCCCACACTTCACAGTTCCTCTAGGAAACTTTTACAAGAAAATGGCCTATTGCCAAACAATATCCTTTATTACCTGGGCCATTACAATGTTTTATTTGTGTGTGTCTATGTGTTTTCATGGATATTTCAATGGGAAGATCATTAGAAAGCTAAATCTGCTAAAGATTGCAAGTGAGGCATTTGGAGCTTTAGGGATCATTTGTTGCTTTTTATCATCTGCTCCTCTGGGGCCAATAACCATGAACTAGATAAAGAGAGGAAATGCAATTATTTTTGGTGCTTCTGTGTTAAAGAAACAAACCTCTCCCATGGCCTTTCTGTTGACTCAGTGAATCTTGCATGACAATTCTTCTGGCTTTGTGGAGTTTTATTTCTCCACATGCCGCAAATGGAAGGTTTCCCACTTCAGGCCGTCAGCAACTCTAAGTCATGAGAGCCTCCCCCTTCTATACCTCAGGAGGAATGTGTCTCCAGACATTGGTGGGAGCACCCATCCATGAGTCTGGCAAGAAGACCCCCTGATGTCCTTTCCTTCTGCCTGCCATCCTTTCCTCACTGTGCAGGGCAAGGACAACCAGCAGACAGAGGAAGGCTAGAAGCGGAGGATGCCATTTCCAACATCCAAGATGAAAGCAGGTCTCCAAACAAATTATATGCTGGAATGTGTTGTATTTGGTAGGAAAAAAAAATAGAAAAAAAAAATCTTGTAATGGCAACATAAGCACAGATTACCAGTTTTACCATTTTCTTGTTCATTTTTCGTCCTTCCAAATGTGCTGGCACAATTTTGAGAGTACTATTAATGTTAGCTCATTCTTTTGTATTCTGCATTATTCAGTAAAATATTACATTTTAGGCAATTTTTCATGAAGCTATGTCATCTTTATGAGGATTGATTTAAATGTCAGCCCAGTAGTTCACTAAGAGCCAGTTTCATGGGCAATATCCCATTTGCCCTTGTTTGGGGGTATTCGATTTTGTTTTATTTTCATGCATTAGAAGAGCACCATAAATGATATACTCATGTGTGAGTAACATTCTTAGAGTTTTTAAAATTTTTTTAGGTTCCCAGAAGCAAAACTCTTGGGTCAAAGGACGGAACATTTTTATAACCACCAAAATGGATTGTCAAATTGCTTGCTAATGCTGTTCATGTTCTCAAATTTTACGGGGTCATTTCAGCTAACACCAAATGTTTATTTTCTCCATGACTGGATATTTAAAGAGGCATATCTTCCTTTGTCCTTGGCCCAGTGTTTGGTTCATTACTTGTTTGGACAACCACTATGATTCAAATTTTCATCTTTTCAAAGTGATCCTGTCACAAGGAAAATTTGCGCAGGAAGCACGAGGTTCTTGCAAATGCCATGGGGACTGCTCGTGCATTTCTGCCTTCATAAGTGTGGTCTCGCTTACATAACATGGAAGGGCTATGAAATCACACAAGGTAAAGTGGCTCACCATCCATGAGCTGGGTGTAGGGGAAGTGGCTCGCTGGGCCATAGCCAGCCTTCAAAGGACTCATATCTGCTAGACTTGTGCATCCCAGCCCTGGTTTTATGACCTTGTGCAGTCCCTTAACCTCCGTGAACTTCGATATCATACCCTGGAAAATGAAGATGGCTGGGAAAATCAAGCAAGAAACTGCTATCAAATAGCACACAGTGAATTGTGCTTCTCCCCTCTTATTGGTAGGGAATGGTACTATTTGAAGGAATTATATATAAACTATTTCAAATGCTCACACCCTCCCCTCCTGGTTGTGTAGTAAATGATCTCCATGCTTCACCCTCAAAATCCAGATGCGTGTATCCATGGCCTCCCTCCCCTTATTTCCTACCACCTGCCCCTCCCTCCCGCACACCCCAGGGGCACTGGTCTGCTCTCAGTGCCTAGAACGTGCCATGCTCACCCTAGTCTGAGGGGCTTTGCACTTGGTATCACCTACATAAACAATTCCTACTGCCCACGTTACCTTGTCATAATGCAGGCGTCGGCCAGAAGTCCCCACAGCCTTCTCTGTCCAGGCAGAAGCCTAGTTCTTCGCCTAGGTAATCTCCACCTCGCTACTTGATTTTCATACCTTTGTAGACCCTATCACTTCCCATCACTTACTCACAGAGTTGTTTGTTTATCACCAAAACTGCATTTACTGCCAAATGCCCAGAGCCTAAAGTGCTCCCCAGCACGCAGCAGGTGCTCATCAGCTGTTTCTTGCTTGGGAGCCCAGTTGTAACTCCTGTGTTGCCTCGTGAGCAACAAAAATTTGTTGACTAATTGTTTCACCTTGCAGAATTTATATGTGGCCAAGAAATTATATGTGGCAGTGCACTTAATCAGTGTATAGCACTGGTCAGACTTCAGCTCCTACAGCAAGGCATTCCAGATTCCCGCTCCCCTAAGATGCCCCGTCTCCACACTGCTGATCACTGATGCCAGAGAGAATGTTAAGATTTATGGTGACCACCTCTGAAGGGGAAATGGTGATTTTTTTCCCCCCTCTGGATTCTGCAAGACTTTTAAATAGGTACACCTTCCCATAGTTGTTGGAGAAACCATGGAAATCATGGGGCTTCTTTCTTGGGGAGTGACTTTGAGATTCATCAAAGCTCTACTTCGTTTGGTTTTTGCTGATGCCCTCCCATCTCCTTAGCCATTACAACAAGCTTGCAAAAAATAGCCTGCACATAAATTATGCATCAAGTCTTTAAATATCCTGGTCTTTTTCCTTTCTTGCCCCTCCTCCACCCAAAGAGAAAGATTGCAATGCTTTTATGAAGTACCTGTTGTTTCTGCTGTTAGATTGTTTTTTTGTTGTGCTAGATCATTTTCTTTTCTGAGAGAACCTGATGTTTGATGAGACTCTTTCTCCAAACAATACACACACACACACACACACACACACACACACACACGCTAGTGAGGTGCATTTTTAAAAAATTCAAAGTAGGAAGCAAAATATCTCATTATGGGAATTTGGTATATGATTGGCACATCACACGGGGGGCATAGTGCTGCGAGAGTACAAAGAAGACTTTCCTTGTATTAGTCATGTTTTATGTCATATTTTAAAATATGAAAATAGAACAAAAGTTAGATTTTTGAATTCTGAATAATCGGTGTATAGGTACATTTTTATGCTAAATTTTTCCAGGTAATAAAATTTTACAAAGAAAAAAGTGAATATTTTCACTTCAAATCTCTCTTTATTAAAATAGGAGGATGGGAAGACCTACAGACCAACAATTTGAATGCACGAGACAAATGGATTGGAGTTACTATAGCAGAGGAGTTCACACACATTAAAAATTTGCTACGTCCCTGAGGTTAAGCCAGGTGTTAGCAACATCAGTAAGACAGAAAGGTCCTGATACAGAAGACAGAGATAGGAAAGCATATTTCAAAGGGTGTAATTCTGGAGTAAGAAAACTTACTCTCAAGGTTTAGGCACACATCTTTTCCATTTCTCAAGATGAAGCACAGTTTATAGCACCAGAGGCCTCATATTTGGTTTTTGTTTTAAGGTGTTTTCTAACTATAAGATTTTTAAACAGCTACATAAACTGAATTGTAGCACCTAAATGTGATTTTTAAAAATTATGGGAAGAATATATATGGGAACACAAAAGTTCAAATTGGAATCAAGCAGGAAAAAGACATAACCCGTGGATGCAATTACATGACTGAGTGCATTTTAAAATATACCCTAAATGAGATTTTCAAAGGCTATGAAAACCATTCAAATAGATACTTAGTGCTTTCTTATTTTAGAACTAAATGATCTTAATGGCAAAATTAAACAGAGGAATATTATGGGTCTGAAGAAATCATATTCTCTACATTTATGTGTGTGTATACAACTAGATGAGTGTGTGTGTGTGTGTGTGTGTGTGTGTGTGTGTGTGTGTTTAATTTAGCTAAACTTGGAAATGTGGTTAGGAGCTGTTATGTGGGCTTTTAGCATAACAAACAACAATAAGCTGACTCACTAGAAGGGAAAACATAGGGCCACATTTTCAAGTGCCCTCTCATCAGAATCAGAGATTTTTAGTGAAATTCAGGGTCTAAACCCAAATGTCATGGCCAGATTCATGGAAGTTTTCATTCACCTATGATTTGCCTTCTTCCTGTGATGCTTGTAGTGGCCCTCGGTTCCAGACTGCTGCCTTTTCTCAGCAAGGCTATGCTGCATAATGGTTTCTAGGAGGAATCTGATGAGAATACCAGACCCAGAAACAGGGTGGTTAGTTAGCTCCAGGTAGAGGTGTGGCCTGGCTGGTTCTTCTCTTTCAGATCTGCGTGAACCTCACCTCACTAAGCCTCCCGGAGCATGGCTCTGCTGAATGCTCCTCCTTCCTGACACTCCTGCCTGGGTACCCACTCTGCCCTGCGAGATGTTTCCTCCCACCCTTCTAGACACTCAGGCTCCTTCGGCTGGTTCTCAGCTTTCTCTTTTTCTCCTTTTCATAAGTTGTCTTTGACAATTTGCAGATTCATATGATCTATTTTTCTAGAACAGATTTCTTTCCTAACTCTAGATCCCCATTTCTAATTGTCCAGAGCTGGGAGTACTCTGAGAGGAGTGTGGTCAGAGGTGAGGCAGAGAGATCTGGAAGGCCAGCCTGTCCTTGTTATACACCTGCTCTGTGTCCAGCTCAGCTTCCCAGCACTGGTCCACAGCCCAGCAGTGGCCCCAAGCCCATCACAGGGTCCCGGACTTCAGTCCACAGAGCTGATGCTTCCACAGAGGTAGCTGCTTCCATAGAAGCAGGCTCCACAGACTTCTTCACAAGTGTACCATTTCTCAAAATTTTCAGCAAACTCTGGTCAATACGCCCTGATGCCTCAAGCTGACTTAGTGTCTGCCTTTCTCATCTTACCACCCTTGTTTCCAGACCTTCACTTACGCCTGCCAGATACCCGGAAGTTCTCATTCTCCTATGAATTGCCTTCTTCCTGTCATGCTTGTAGTAGCTCTCAGCTCCTGACCAAACCCTAAAGGATACACCAATTCCAACCTGCTCCTCCTTCTTTCCTCATCTGACCAACATGTCCTTTCTATTTAAAGACCCATCACACTCTTTCCTACCCCTCATATCCAGTCAGGCACAAAGCCTCTCTCTCTATGGTACCTTAGAGACTTATTCTTTCCTCTTCCTCTCCATTGCCACCTCCTTAGTTCAAACACTCATTATCTCTGACCTGTCATTTCTTATCTGTTCAGCCCCCTCAAGGGGACATGGTCTATTTAATATCCCTCTCACCCTAAATCCAGAAGCATAACCAGGGTCTCACTCCCCAGTGCCACTTGCATGTGAAACAGCTCCCCTCTCTTGTTTTTGGCGCTTGGGTAATTTATCTCCATCACTCCTGCTCTGAACAAACCTCTGGTCAACCTCTCCATCAGTTGAAGGGTCTGTCACCCATTATACAACACCCATTTTTCCCCCACATCCTGTCACCTCCCTAGGTGACTTTAGTGTCCGCTGGGATGACCCATGTAAGCATCTGCCTTCTCAGTTCCTTGAGTGACCCAATTTCAACGATCTCCCTTCTGCTTCCTCTTCAGCTGCCCATCCCCTTGGCCAGAGTCTGTAAGTCTTGAATTATGATACCTCAGTCTTGCAGCTCTATCACTCAGTTCCTAAGGCTTCCAGAGTTCCGTAAACTCACTACACTAATCATTTGTACAATTTCTCCCTCTATCTCAAGCCCTAGCTGAGAAAAGGTTATGCTTACTTACCTCACTTACCTCCCCAACGAGATTAGATCCCGGGTACCACCACTTCCGACATCATCTCACACTCGTCAGTAATTCCCTCACCCGCTCCCTGTGGGTCACATATCCCAGTACAGCCCTGGTTTCCCTCTCAACATCTACACACAGCAGAGGGATGCTACAGAAAAATCACATACTTATACAGACTACGGTTTCCAAACTTGAATTTCCCGAACCAAAGATACCAACATCCCCAATCTGTGATTCCCTTCTCTGCTCCGCACCCCACTCCTGCTCCTGTAACCACCTCCACTATCAAGTCTCCCACCTCAACAACTACTTTCTCACTATCTACCTACTGCTTTAAAAAAGTCAAATATAAAGCCCTTCAGCTCTCTGTCAACCTGCTACAAACTCAGGCAAGCACTGAACTGGGCACTGAGAGTAAAAGAAGATAAACTAGGAGATGCAGACTGTGATAGGGTCTCCCAGTGGAGGAGACATGGGCTCAAACTCCACTCTGCTGCATGCCTTGCCCCAACTTCTGAAAAACTTTAAACTGAAAACGATTATGGGTAATGCTGACTTCTTAGGGTACTTGAATGAATTATATTAAATGAGACAACATAGAAATCTGCCTGTCTCCATGGTGCCTAATAAACATGGAGGCCCTAGTCTTGCTGTGGAGGAACTCATTGGTCGATGTGGTTGATGGAGCCAAATAAAACCACCACCTGCTGCACGAGACGTTTCTCTTGGAGGTGTGACCATAACAGTGGAAACTCAGCAATTCGAGTTACATGAGGGATCCCGCATATTTTTACTTTTAAATCCCTAAACCCTTATACACATGCATGGTGATTTGTTTGAGTTTGAGAGAGAATTCGAGGAAAGGGTAGAGAGGGCTGCAGCTCAAAAATTTGCAGGAGTTTTTATATGATTCAGTTCAGGGAGTCTCAACATATTTTCCTCAAGCAAACATAATGTGATTAATGTAGCTTATTATAGGAGGAAGAGCTCTCCTGACACAACTGTTCGTCCCCCTCAGATCCTGAGAGTTGCCCTGCAGGAATCCCATCTTGGCTGGCAATTCATGAGGAAGAAATGCATTTATAAGTGGCAACCTTGTTTATGAAGAATTCTCTCTGTCTGACTGAAGACAGTACTGCTCTACTTTATTAAATATTTTGTGAAGCACGACAGATGTTTTTAGAGGTACTGATACAAACCCTTTCTTTCTAGCTGTCTGGCTTCTCTCAGAGTCCAGGGTGCCTCAGCCTGCTGAACTCACTCCTCCATCAGTGACCTCCAATGGATCTCCACAGGACAGGCTCTATTCAAGGTACAGATGGTGACCAGAAGCTAGTTCTGCCCTCAGGCACTATATGGTCATTGTCCAGTGTGATGGATTTCATTTTTAATTGATTTCCAACATCTTACTTGGAACCTCACTAAAACTGATTGAAATCCATAAAACATAACAAAGAATAGTGGTTCTGATTGGAGCCAGGGAGTAAGACCAGGAACTGTCTTCTCTGGAGCAAAATTAGAAGGAAACAGGTCTGACGAGTGAGGGTTAAGATGCTGCCTGAATTTCGGAGGAAAAAAAGACACTGAAGAGCCTTCAGCAGGTTCCACAAATTAAGCTGTTGACAGGAAATAATCAAATCAATCTCAACCCTTGCATACCTTCCTGCAGATAGTGTCCCTTTTCCCCAAGTTCACTTCCAGAGGAGGAGAGTTGCTATACCATGTGAAACTCTCCATTCATCCCTCTCTGGCTTCTAAAGTTTGAAGGTTTACTGTATTTTCACTTTACTTGCCAATCTCTTTCTATCCATGTATGACCTCTGGATTCAAAAATCTGCTCCATGGAGACACAGTCTTCCCACTTCCTTCTAATGGTTGGGCCTGGGGTCTCTGAGGACTTCCATTGCATCAGTTTGCAGTCTATCTGTTCCCCCCTGAATATCACAGACCCTCCCACGAAAGCCCTAACCTTCTCTGAGGGCACTGTCATCCCACCAAGGTGATCAAACATCCACGTTTGCAGGGACTTTTGTGGTCTGTCAACTAACCATCTCACATTCTGGGAACTCGGACCTTTAACTTCTCTTCCGTGGTGTGAATCAGGAAAGTGGGATAGAACTCTCTCTCCTCCTTTCTCTGCCCTTGTTATCAAGCTACTCTCTTACCTCACCATCCGGAATACCCAGCATGAGCTCTCCAGTCCCGGTCATCAGGAAGAGCTAATAATATGTACAACATCTGCCTTCCGTCTTGCAGAAATCCTTGTGGAGAGAAGCACTGACACTGGTAACCGTTAGAGAACCAACAAAGAAAGGAAACCATAAGAAGACTAGTCTAATTAATCAACCTACCATATGCCCAAGTCATTGAGCACAATGGTAAAGAGTAACCACTATTATTTTTCCTGTGTGCCAGATGTAATCAAAGCAAAACAACACACGGGTCTGACCCTCAAGGGCCTCACACTGAGGTGAGAGAGGCAAGAATAGTGAGTGTGTGCGCTTTAAGTTATATCTGACTCTAAGTATGAAAAACCTTATCTGGCCTGGTATGTGCAAGGTGGACCACATATTTTGGAGTAGGGAAAAATTAATGGAAGAAGGGCAGAAGGTCTACGGCTTATGGGAGGCGACCATTTGCAGCAATCCGTGAAGCGCTCTGCTCCTCCGCCCGCATAGGTTCATATTTTGTGGTTTCTCCTCAGGGATCACTCCTGCTTACGTCGTTTCTGACAGACTTCTAAATCTTCCTTTGTGGTTAAAATGAAATTCTTCTGCCTGTCTGGAAATGAAACGGGAGGTTATTTCTCTAGATGCTCGTTTATTGATCTCGGAATGTGTTGTAGAGTTTGGGGACACCTCATCATCTATAGCTAATGGAGACGAGGTTTTTTAAAGTGGCTTGTTGTCTTGCACTTTTCTAATTAGGTCAATAAACAAATATACTAAAGAAATGCTATGTCTGCAAGCTTTTGTTAGCAGTGCATCTAGAGATTGCCCTGGAGACCCTCGCTTTAATTAGATTCAGTAGGGGGTCTAGACACTTTCGTTGTCTTCAGGATTTTTTGGTGTCCCACTTCAGCCATGAATTGAGGAAGCAGTGGCTGACACGAACTCCAAAATGAAGCATGTAACAATACAGATTTATTTTTTATCACTTGGACAGTATCTTTGCCAAAGCCCGGCTTGTTGCTCTGCTTTTCGAATGTGTATCTCTCAAGTTTAGGGAATTCTGTCCTGGTTGTCGCAACTTGGTCGATAAGAATAAAAATTGACAATCACCTAGATATGAAGCCCCAGACTATGGGTAGTTCACACACAGGCTGCAGTGCAGCCATTCAACACACAGATCGGTGCAGAAAAATCAACTGGCACAGAAAAATCAATTGGTAGAACAATATATATGTCACAGACCTATTTTTAAAAAATAGGGATAGACTGTTAATGACTGTTTTTGAATCTGAATTATGGAAATCTGATGATTTTCGCATATCTGGATATTCTATTTTCTGCATACCAGTGAGTTACTGGTTTGTGAGTAAGTGGCATAACTGAAACTAAATAAAATAATATAAATTAGAAGATAGAAATTATTTTCTGTTATAGCAGAGAATTTCTACTGACTCCAGTGCCCCCGTGGACCTGGAAAGTGACTCAGCATGGCAGGAGGTGCTGGAATCAGAGCACAGCAGATCCAATGGGACCCTGGAGACCCAGCTGCACTCCCTCATCTCATGGTAAAGAGCTAAAGCCGTAGCAGCCAAATGTCTTGCTCAAAACCCTACCGCTCATTAGTGCAGGAACTGGGTTTTCTGACTCACATTTGAATTTCTTTCACATGGCTCAGAGTCTTAATGAGAACTGATCACACAGAAGCCCATCAGCTTCTTGTCTCACACACAGTTAGATGCTTTGAAGAATATGGAATAAATTTTCAGTGCAGTTGCTACTCACAAATAAAAGGGTAGAAAGTTTTGGAAATCCATGGCATCAACCAGGCTTGGCTAGGTAGACTGATGCATGTGGGGTTGGGCTGAGATGGATGGGATGACCAACTCCTCTGTCCACACAGTCTCATCCTCCAGCAGGATGGTCCAGAATTATTCACTTGGCTCCAAGAACAGTGGGTGGGAACTGGAAAACCTCTTGAAGGCTAATTTTTCATTTTCACCTCATTCTGTTAGTCAAAGCAAGTCACAAGGCTAGCCCAGATTCGAGGTGTAAAGAAACAGACTGCTACTGGACGGTAGGAACTACAAAGTTGGGCCACGGTTGCCCTGTGAGGGCATTTAGACAAGGAGGGCAGTCAGTTCCAACAGGAATAATTGAATGTGATCCTATGTTTTTCAGGGCACCCAGACTGAAAGATGAGCCCGGATACAAAGATGAGCCAATAAATTTGGACTTGGGCAAAACAAGGCCAAAATGAGGCTCTTAGCCATAATTCTTCACCACTCAACTCAAAGAGCAGCTCTTCCAGGTTATTTCTATACCTAAGCCAAACACACCAAGAGTCTTCATTTGAGCCTCCTCAGCAGTATACGGTTCATCTTATCTTGCCTTCCTGTGTAGTAAAGTCGTGTTTCTACTTTGATCCCTGATTCTAAGTTTAAGCTGCTTGAAGGCAGGCAGTACC
Source organism: Lontra canadensis (assembly GCF_010015895.1). NCBI lineage: Eukaryota > Metazoa > Chordata > Mammalia > Carnivora > Mustelidae > Lontra > Lontra canadensis. The sequence continues at coordinate 20,446,271 of NW_022631014.1, read as the reverse complement.
ATTTCTCTACCACTGCCTCTCCCAAAGCCTCAGGCACAGCAAACAGAGGGAAATGCATTTGCTACACTTTAAGACATGTTTTGGGTTTTGGGGGGGTTTTTTTTGAGTGTTGTTGACACAAATGTTATGTTAGTTTCAGGTGTACAATAAGTGATTTCATAAGTTTGTACATTATGCTATGTTCACCACATGTGTAGCTACCATCAGTCCTAATATATCACTATCATTGTATATTTTATATATATATATAATCATATATATGGTATATATATATATATTATTTATATATATATATATTTTAAAGATTTTATTTATTTACTTGACAGAGAGAGAGAGACAGCAAGAGAGGGAACACAAGCAGGAAGAGTGGGAGAGGGACAAGCAGGCTCCCCACTGAGCAAGGAGTCCAACATGGGGCTTGATCCCAGAACCCTGGGATCATGACCTGAGCCAACGGCAGATGCTTAACAATTGAGGCACCCAGGCACCCCTATGTTTTATATAGAGAGATATAGATATAGATATCATTGACTATATTCCTTATACTGTGCTTTTTATTCCTGTTACTTATTTATTCCATAACTGGAAGCTTATACCTCCTACTCCCCTTCGCCCATTTTGCCCAACCCCCTCTCCCCCTCCCCTCTAGCAACCACCAGTTTGTTTCCTCTATTTATAGGTCTGATTCTACTTTTTGTTTCTTTATTCATATTTTTTAAGATTCCTCTTATGAATAAAACCATATGGTATTTGTCTTTCTTAGTCTGACTTATTTCACTTAGTGTAATACCCTCTAGGGTCATCCATGCTGTCTCAAATGGCGCAATCTCATTTTTCTTATGGCTGCATAATATTCCTGTGTGTGTGTGTGTGTGTGTGTGTGTGCGTGTGGGTGTGTGTGTGTATACACCACATCCTTCTTATCCATTTATCCATCTTGGCTATTGTAAATAATGTTACAATAAACATAGGGGCACATATGCATTTTTTATTTAATTTTTAAGTTTGTTTTCTTTAGGTAAATACCCAATTGTGGAATTATTAGATCATATAATATTTCTATTTTTAATTTTTTGAGGAATTTCCATACTCTTTTATAGAGCACTAGTTCACATTCCTACCAACCAGTGTGCATGTGTTCCTTTTTCTCCACATCTTCATCAACATTTGTAATTTTTTGTCTTTTTTATTTTAATCATTCTGATAGGCCTGAGGGGATACCTCATTGTGGTTTTGATTTGCATTTCCTTGATGATGAGTGATGTTGAGCATTTTCTCAACTTCCTCTTGGCCATCTGTATGCCTTCTTTGGAAAAGCATCTATTCAGGTCCTTTGCTCATTTTTTGATCAGATTGTTTGTTTGGTTTTTTTGGTGTTGAGTTGTACAAGTTCTTTATATATATAAGATATAATTCTTTATTCTATATATCATTTGCAAACATCTCTGATTCAGTAGGTTGTCTTTTTGTTCTGTTGATGGTTTCCTTTGCTATGTGAGAGCATTTTATTTTGAGGTCGTCTCAATAGTTTATTTTTGCTTTTGTTTTCCTTGCCTTAGGAGACATATCTTAAAAATTGTTGCTGCTTTAAGACATTTGCATTTATATTTATAGCTGAATTTGTTCTGTAGTTTCTCTTCCATTTTGCTGTCTTTGGCAGGCTTTTTAAACAATATATATATATGCTTTATAAAGATAATTTGGAAACTCCTTTTTTGTTATTGTTCACAAGAAAATTTAAATATCTTTGGAATTATTTCTTCCTTAAAAGTATACTAATATTCTCCTCTGAAACCTTCTGTACCTTATACCTTATAAGGAGGCAGTCTTTGACACCTTTCTCGATCTTCCTATAATAATAAACTTGTTCAAATTTTCTGTTTCTACTAGCATTTCTTTTAGAAATTTATATTTTTCAAGGCAGTAATCTTTCAGGTTCTCAAATTTATTGAATAGATATGAATGTAATAGTTTCTAGTGATTTTTTTCATTTATTCCCCCGTATCTGTGTTGGTTTCCCATTATTATTGCTAGTTTTTGATATTTGTGCACTAATAGTTGTCAGTTTTGCTATTTTTCCAGGTGAATCAAATCTTGCACCTACATATTAGCTTTGCCATGTTTCCATTTAATACAATACTTTTGTGCAATACTATAAAATATAATACTCATACCTAAAGGTGAAAGCTCATGAAATAATGTATAACTTCATGACTTATCATTCAATTAAAATTTATGTACCCATCACTTAAGTCAAGAAATCGAACATTTCCAGAAACCCAGAGCCCCTGACATGATCCTTCCAATTTCAACATTATCCCTCCCCCACTTAGAGCTAAACACACTGACTTTTGTGGTAATCATTCTTTGCTTTTCTTTATAATTTTAGCAACTATGTTGGCAACCTCAAAATTCTAATTTAGCTTTTCCTATTTTGGAACTTTATATAGATGGAATCACACAGTATGTATGCTTAGATTATTTCATGTAGCTGTGTACAACCAAAGACTCTTTTTTTTTTTTTAAGATTTTATTTATTTACCTGACAGACAGAGATCACAAGTAGGCAGAGAGGCAGGCAGAGAGAGAGGAAACAGGCTCCCTGCTGAGCAGAGAGCCCGACACGGGGCTTGATCCCAGGACCCTGAGATCATGACCTGAGCCAAAGGCAGAGGCTTTAACCCACTGAGCCACCCAGGCACCCACAACCAAAGACTCTTAATGTTATTGTTAAATAATATTTCATTGTATGAATATACTTTTTAAATCTATTTATTTTATTTTTTAATGAGATTAATAACCTTTCTAAATTTTTACTGTTACAAATAATCTTATGAAATGTAGTCTTTTAACTGTACCCTAATGCATACCTCTACAAAGATGTCCTTAACCCTTGGATCCATGGATAGAATTGAATGGGAAAAAATTACATCATTATGTTCACTAACTTCAATCTTAAAAGCAACATTTTTTTTCCACTACAAATGTAGACAAAAGAAAAACAATACTTATACCTGTAACTTTGTCACAGGTAACTTTGTCATTGACAGAAATAACAGATATTTTATATCACATCATGGTTGCAGATATCTAGAAATATCATTTGTGCTTATCACTATTTTGAAATTATGGTAGTTATTAAACCTACTACTTATTATTATTTAACATGTTAATAAAGATGGATAATTTTTATTATAGCACAGATTTGTTGTTTTAATATTTGACAGTGGTTTTCTGATGCAATTTTTTCCTTTGTAAATTCTATATATTTTACATATTTTAAAAAATCATAAGTTACTATGAAAAAGGATCCCTAGGCTTCACCAGACTGCCAAAGGGTACATGACACAAAAACAGTCTGGTACTTCAGGGAATGTAAGTAAGGAAAATGGAGTTTGCATATCAGTCAGGGATGAATTAGGCTAAGCTTTAGAAAGAAACAATACCTAAATCTCAGTAGTTTAACACCAAATGTTTATTTCTCACACGTTCTACATCTCGGTGTATCTATCTTAGGGAGCTAGGGACCTCACTCAGGAAAGTAGAAGGCTAGAGTTTCCATCATCTAAATAATGACTGGTTGCTGTGGCAAGGAAAGTGGAATACAGCAAATTATACATTCGTCCTTAAGGAATTCACATGAGAACAAGTAACACATTTTGCTTTTCCTCACATTTAATTGGCTAGAGCAAATTACATGACCAAACCTAACTTAAATGGGGTAGAAGCAAAGAATCTTATCAAGTGTCCAAAAGGAGGAAAAACTCAAAGTATTCGTAAATAGCTTTATTGGCTATGTGACTACACAAATCTTCAATTTTATTACATAATGTCCAACATGTTTCAAAAAAGGTTGTCAGTGTACAGTCCCATCACTACTATATAGAAATTCATCTTGCTTAATATATCCTCAACAACACTGGGTATTTGTCATGTTCTTTTTTTTTTTTTTTTTTTTTTCATTTTGGTCATTCAGGTTGTTTTAAATTTTCTTTTCATAGACCTTTTTTCATATGAGTATTAGCACTTTGTATATCCTGTTTTTTTAAAGTGCCTTTCAAATCCTTGCCCATTTTTAAATTAAATTGTCTATATTTTTCTTTTTTTTTCACATTTATCTAACTTATATTTTATCTTTTTCTATTGTCTTATCCTCTGTTCCTTATATCTTTTGTCTCTGTACTTACAGAGACAATTGCTTTGCTGATGGTTTTTAATTCATGAAGATAAATTTGATTACAATTTTCTTCTCTACCAGTGTAATACAAATATTTTTTATTTGTAATTTTTCCCATATCTTCAATCATCTATTGTGGTCATTGTTTTTACTCATAGTAATTTGTGAAGGACCTGTTTTGGGTCCTTTCTATTTATCGCTCACATTTGGATAAATCAATTCTTCCTGGACCAGCTAAAAGCAGTCAGTTGATTGAAAACATCATCTGATTTTAAGGAGTTCTATGAAACAGGATTTTGTGGATGCAAGTGTAAATTTTTAGCCTTAACTTCTTCCCAGACCACCAAGATTGACACCTGTGATCCCATTGTGAGCCTCTCTTTTTAAAATTGTCTCATGAATAGACAATTTCCTACATAAGAGCTCAATTATTTCAAATTCTGACAAGTGGAAATCAAGGTATATTCCTGCTTCTAGATCATGCACCCAGTGCCTGTTGTTACAAACAGGGGATTGTTAGTTTTGTACTTAAAGTCCTGGAACACATACATAGGGAAGTGCTCTGATTTGGCTTTTTCTGAGCACTATCTTTGAATCTTCCTATACCTTTGTTATGCTGTAATTGTTTAGCCTATTTGTGGTGTGAGTTTTTAGGTGTATCTTAATTCCGTCAAAGACTGAGGTTATCCTTCTATTTCTCATTGTCCTAGCTTTCATGGATACAAAATAGACTAATAATATCAACTTTACATCATGTTTTTAAGCCGGAAGTGCATCAAATGTTTAGAAATTAGTGATATGCTCAAATTTGTCTTTTTTGTTTGTTTGTTTGGTGGGAGGACGGAAAAGGAGAGAGATAAGCTTAAGCAGACTCCACACCTAGTGTGAATCCCCTTCCAGGGTTCTGTCTCACAGCTCATGACCTGAGCCAAAATCAAGAGTTAGATGCTTAACTGACTACGCCACTCAGATGCCCCTTCAAATGTGCATTTTAATAGTATTCACAAGGAGGTACATGAAAAATGAAGACAAAGTAATGGCCAGTTAAGAAACAGTGTCAGTACTCATGTCAGTTGATAATAATTTGTGGAGCTGGGCTATCACAGACAGCAATATTTAGATTGAAGAATCAATAGAAATTGAAGGACAATATAATGTGGGACAGAAGAATTCAAAGGAAAAAAATTCTCATGCTCATAGTATATTAGAAGAATCTAGATTTTTTCCCATTGTATGGTATTTAGATCAGAGCTCAGAGTATATTTCCATGTATACTCTACAGTCTTCTAAAACATGTGCATATCTCCTGATAAGATGTCATTACTAGCTAGGACCTGAGATGTTCCAATAAAGACAATGATATGAATTATAACCATGATGTTGAAAGAGATGTTACTTCTGTAACAGGAAACCCCTCTGTGGATTTCCTTCCTCAGAATTCCTGAAAGATCAATGATTCTCCCTCCATCTCTGGATACTCCAACCTCTGACAGTGTAACTACTTAAGTCGATCTCACCTCCATACTTACACCACATTAACACTTATATGTGCAGACATTCCATTTAAAACATAAAGTTTAATCCCATTTCATAAAGAGAGATGGGTGAATGCATAGATAAACCAATGGGAAATAGATCAAAGAGCTCTATAAATGAAAAGTGTGGACAAAGGTTATTTTAAAATTAATCCTGACACTGAGAATGATGGAATAAAAGGACCAGATATATATTGTTGCCTGAAATAATTGAAAATTAAAAATGAATACACAAACAAAATAAATAAAATGACAGTTTTCAAGTCACTTCTCAGGCAACATAAAACAGTGATCCTTAATAAAAGGAAAACAAGGGCACCTGGGTGGCTCAATCATTAAATGTCTGCCTTTGGCTCAGGTCATAATCCCAGAGTCTGGGATCTAGCCCCACATCAGGCTCCCTGCTTGGCAGGAAGCCTGCTTCTCTCTCTCTCACTTCCCCAGCTTGTCTTACTCTCTCTGTCAAATAAATAAATAAAATCTTAAAAAAAAAAAAAAAGAAGAAGAAGAAGAAGAAGAAGGAAAATAAATTAGTTGAGCCCTAGTTTACAACCTTGAGAACGTTTCTAGTCTGTGGTACAGAGGGGAATCCAGGCAGAGCATAACAGTTTCCCTAAATTGAAGGGATGGACCTGATATTCTGGAGAGATCAAGGCAGCTAGAGTTTGCAGGACAGAGCCACGAAGAGAGAGCTGCACAGACACAACTTAGAAACCTTACAAAGATCCTGTTCCCTATTCAGCAGAGATCACCAAATGCATGTGAGGAATATCAGAAGCCAGGGAAGAACGATTAGAGAGGATTACAGGAGAACCAGGCTCCCACCCAAGACTGAGAAGAGTCTGCCACAGCCCAGAGTAAAACTCATAATTCACACAGCAGTAGGCAGAGTACACAGAGGTTCTCACCTTGGTGATGGGGAAAAATTAGCTCTACATTAAATGCTGTTCTTTCCCATCCCACCTAACAAATCATGAAAATAAGACATAAAAAGATCAAACTGTTTCTGCAATAACTATGTCTCGGCACAAAGCTCAGGAATATTTACAGAAATACAAAAACAAACATCCAACACATACCTGGCAAGGTAAAATTCAGAATGGCTCACATCATTTCTAAGATTACCAGGTGTGCAAAAACAAGCAATTAAAACAGGAAAATATGACTTAATTGAGGAGAAAAATTAACCAATCACAACTTAAAACCGACAAAGATATTAGAAATAACAGAAAAGGAGATTTAAATTATTCTAACTGAATTCCAGGTTTGCAAAAAGGTAGAAAGATACATGAAAAATATTAAAAAATCCATATAAAATCTCTACAGATAAAAATCACAATGACCAAGATGAAAAAAATACTTTGAAAAGGTTTAATGAAAGATTCGATATTGCAAGGGAAAAAAAAAAGATTAGTGAAGTCTAAGACATAGCAATAGAAACTAATCAAAAGGAAATACAGAGAGATAAAACATCAAAAACTGAAACTATTTCCAGTAAGTTCTGTGGCCACATCAAGTATTATGATATATATGGAAGGAAAGGGCAGAGAAAATAAGAAAATTATTTGAACTGGTTCTTCCAAATATGATGAAAGCTGTAAAGATTTAAGAAACTCAATAAACTCCAAACATGAGAACATGAAGAAATCATAATCAAATTGCTGAGAACCAGTGATAAAAATAAAAAAGAAGCCAGAACAAAAAAAAAAAAAAAAGCACATTATACACATAGAAACAAAGAGAAGAAAGACACATTTCTCATTGGGAACTGCAATGAAGAATAACAGCTCCCCAAAGACTTCCATACCCTTATCTCCAAAACCTATGAATATATCCCTTTACAGTGACAAAAGAGGCTCTCCAGATGTGATTAATGTTAAGGTCTTGAGATGGTGAGAATATCCTGGTTTACCCAGGTAGGCCCAATCTAATTGCATGAATTCTTACAATCAGAGAAAACTTCCTGGCTATAACTAGAGATATGAAGTGAATACTTTAACCTCCTTTGCTAGTTTTGTAGGGAAGGTGGGAGACCACAAACGAAGGAATGCAGCGACTTCTAGTAGCTAAAAGAAGAGCTCTCAGTTCAGAGCCAGCAAAAAACAAACAAATTCCTCAAGAAATTAAAAATAGAGCTTCCCTATGACCCTGCAATTGCACTACTGGGTATTTACCACAAAGATACAGATGTAGTGAAAGGAAGGGCCATCTGTACCCCAATGTTTATAGCAGCAATGGCCATGGTCACCAAACTGTGGAAAGAACCAAGATGCCCTTCAATGGACGAATGCATAAGGAAGATGTGGTCCATATACACTATGGAGTATTATGTCTCCATCAGAAAGGATGAATACCCAACTTTTATAGCAACATGGACAGGACTGGAAGAGATTATGCTGAGTGAAATAAGTCAAGCAGAGAGAGTCAATTATCATATGGTTTCACTGATTTGTGGAGCATAACAAATAGCATGGAGGACAAGGGGAGTTAGAGAAGAGAAGGGAGTTGGGGGAAATTGGAAGGGGAGGTGAACCATGAGAGACTATGGACTCTGAAAAACAATCTGAGGGGTTTGAAGCGGTGGGGGCTGGGAGGTTGGGGGAACCAGGTGGTGGGTATTGGAGAGGGCATGGATTGCATGGAGCACTGGGTGTGGTGCAAAAACAATGAATACTGTTATTCTGAAAATAAATAAATAAATAAAAACAAACAAAACAAAACCCAAAATAAAACAAAACAAAACAAAAAAAACAGTGACTCTGACCCCCACCAACTACCACAAAGAACTTAATTTTACAAACAACCCAAAAGAGCAGCAAACTCTTTCCTAGAGCCTCCAGGCAGTAAAAAAAAAAAAATTTGCTGACACCTTGATTTTAGCTTGGTGAAACCATCAGAGTTATGACTGACAGACAGTACTATAAAATAATAAACTTGTGTTGTTTGAAGTCCAGACATTATTCTATTTGTTATGACAACAATATGAAACTGATACAGAAACAGTGTAAGTGATAAGAGAGGGAAGCACTATATTCAAAGTAATAAAAGGGAGGAAACACTATCAACATAGACTAATTCGATACCTGACAGAATGTTTCAAAAATGAACATGAAACAGATATATTCAGAGCATTCCATCTTAAAGCAACAGAATACACATTCTTCTTGAGTGCACATGGAACATTCTCCAGAATAGATCACATACTGGGTCACAAATCAGATCTCAACCTATACCAAATGATCAAGATCGTTCCATGCATATTTTCACACCACAATGCTTTGAAATTTGAACTCAATCACAAGAGGAAATTTGGAAAGAACTCAAGTACATGAAGGTTAAACAGCATCTTACTAAAGAATGAATAAGCCAGGAAATTAAAAAAGAATTTTAAAAATTCTTAGAAACAAATGAAAATGAAAACACATCTGCTCAAAATCTTTGGAATGCAGCAAAGGTGGCCCTAAGAGGGAAGTACATGACAATACAAGCCTTTCTCAAAAAACACGAAAGGTCTCAAATACACAACCTAATCCTACATCTAAAAGAACTGGAGAAAGGACAGCAAATAAAGCCTAAACCCAGCAGGAAAAGAGAAATAATAATTCTTAGAAATCAATGAATTAGAAACCAAAAGAACAGTAGAACAGATCTAGGAGCTGTTTCTTTGAAAGAATTAATAAGATTGGTAAACGCCTAGCCAAACATATCAAAAAATAAAGAAAGAGGACCAAATAAATAAAATCATGAATGAAAGAAGAGATCACAACCAACACCAAAGAAATACAAACAATTACAAGAACATATTATAAGCAAATATATGCCAACAAATTGGGCAATCTGGAAGAAATGAATGCATTCTTAGAGATGTATAAACTACCAAAACTGAAACAGGAAGAAATAAAAAACCTGAACAGACCCATAACCAGTAAGGAAATTGAAGCAGTAGTCAAAAATCTCCCCAAACCCCCCAACACTTGTTTCCTGTCCTGTTAATTTTGCTCATTCTAACGGGTGTAAGGTGGTATCTCATCGTGATTTTGATTTGTATTTCCCTGATGGCTAGTGATATTGAACATTTTTTCATGAGTCTGTTGGCCATCTGTATGTCCTCTTTGGAGAAGTATCTGTTGCCTTCTGCCCATTTTTGACTGGATTATTTGTTTTGGGGAGGTTGAGTTTGAGAAGTTCTTTATAGACCTTGGATACCAGCCCTTTATCTGTCCCATCATTGCCTAATATCTTCTTCCATTCTGTAGACTGCCTCTTAGATTTGTTGACTGTGCTTTGCTGTGCAAAAGCTTTTTATCTTGATGAAATCCCAAAAGTTCATTTTTGCTTCCCATATCAAAAGAAGTTGCTTCAGCATTGTCAAAGAGGTTATTGCCTATGCTCTCCTCTAGGTTATTGCCTATGCTCTCCTCTAGATCACATTGAGATCTTTCATCCATTTTGAGTTTGTCTTTGTGTATGGTGTAAAAGAATGGTCTAGTTTCATTCTTCTGCATGTGGTTGTCCAGTTTTCCCAGCACCATTTATTGAAGAGACTGTCTTTTCTCCATTGGATGTTCTTTCCTGTTTTGTTGATGGTTACTTGACCATAGAGTTGAGGGTTCATTTCTGGGCTCTCTATTCTGTTTCATTGATCTATGTGTCTGGTTTTGTGCTGGTACCATAATGTCTTGATGACTATGGCTTTGTAATAGAGCTTTAAGTCAAACGTTGTGATGCCACCAGCTATGGTTTTCTTTTTCAACGCTCCTCTGGCAATTCTGGGTCTTTTCTGATACCATACAAAACTTAGTATTGTTTGTTCCAGCTCCATGAAAAATGTTGATAGTATTTTGAAAGGGATTGCATTGAAAGTATAAATTTCTCTGGGCATCATGACATCATAGACATGTTTATTCTTCCAATCCATGAATATGAAATATTTTTCCATCTCTTTGTGTCTTCCACAATTTCCTTCATAAATGTTCTGCAGTTTCTAGAGTATAGGTCTTTTATCTCTTTGATTGGGTTTATTCCTAGGTATCTTGTGGTTTTTGAAGCTATTGCTGAGGTTGTGGAGAAAGGGCAACCCTCTTACACTGTTGGTGGGAATGCAAGCTGAGATACCTGCTCTAGAAGACAGTATAGAAGTTCCTCAAGATGTTAAAAATAGAGCTACCCTCCAATGCAGTGACTGCACTGCTAGGTATTTACCCCAAAAATACAGATGTAGTGAAAAGAAGGAGAATATACACCCTAATGTTCATAGCAACAACATCCACAATAGCCAAACTGTGGAAGGAACCAAGATGAATGGATAAAGAAGATGTAGTACATTTATACAATAGAATATTACTCAGCCATCAGAGGGGATGAATACCTACCATTTGCATCAACATGGTTGGAACTGGAGGGGATGATGCTAAATGAAATAAGTCAAGCAGAGAAAGACAATTATCACATGGTTTCACTCATATGTGGAACATAAGGAATAGAGTGGAGGACCATGGGGGAAGGGAAGGAAAACTGAATGGGAAGAAGTCAGAGAGGGAGACAAATCATGAGAGACTCTGGACCCCGGAAACAAACTGAGGGTTACAGAATGGAGGGAATGGGGGCATGGGGTAACCTGGAGATGAGTATTAAGGAGGGCACATGTTGGGATGAGCACTGGGTATTATATGCAACTAATGATAATTGTTAAACACTACAACAAAAACTTAAGATGTACTATATGTTGGCTAATCAAACATAAGAATGATTTTAAAAATCTCCCAACAAACAAAACTACAGGGCCGGATGGCTTTCCAGGGGAATTCTATGAAACATTTAAAGAAGAATTCATACTTGTTCTTTTGAAGCTGTTTCAAAAAAATAGAAATGGAAGAAAAACTTCTAAACTCTTTCCTGAGGCCAACATTACCTTGATCCCCAAACCAGACAAAGACCCCACCAAAAAGAAGAATTACAAACCAATATCCCTGATGAAATGGATGCAAAAATTCTTACCAAGATACTTACTAATATGAACCAAGAGTACATTAAAAGTATTATTCACCTCAACCAGGTGGGATTTATTCCTGGGCTACAATGGTGGCTCAACATCTACTAGTCAATCAATGTGATACACTACATTAATAAAAGAAAGGACAAGAACCATATGATCCTCTCAATAGATGCAGAAAAAGCATTTGATAAAGTACAACACCCTTTCTGGATTAAAACTCTTCATAGTGTAGGGATAGAGGGAACACACCTCCATATCATAAAAGCCATCTATAAAAAGCCCATGGTGAATATATTCTTAATGGGCAAATACAAAGAGCTTTTCCTCTAGGGTCAGGAATATGGCAGGGATGTCCACTCTCACCATTGTTCTTCAACATAGTAACAAAAGTCCTACTCTCAGCAATCAAAAAAACAAAAAGAAATAAAAGGCATCTGAATTAGCAAAGAAGAAGTCAAACTCTCACTCTTCACAGACGACATGATACTCTAAGAGGAAAACCCAAAAGACTCCAACCCAAAATTGCTAGAACTCATACAGGAATTCCACAAAGTAGCAGGATATAAAATCAATGCACAGAAGTCAGTTGCATTTCTATACACTAACAAGAAGACAGAAGAAAGAAAAATTAGGGAGTCAATCCCATTTACAATTGCATGCAAAACCATAATATACCTAGGAATAAACCTAACCAAAGAGACAAAGGATGTGTACTTAAAAACTATAAAACACTCATGAAATAAATTGAGGAAGAAGCAAAGAAATGGAAAAGGTTCCATGCTCATGGAATGGAAGAACAAATATTGTTAAAACATATATGCCACCTAGAGTAAAACTATACATTCAGTGCAATCCCGTCAAATTACCATCAACTTTTTTCACATAGCTGCAACAAATAATCTTAAAATTTGTATGGAACCAGAAAAGACCCCCAAACAGCCAAAGGAATGTTGAAAAAGAAAATCAAAGCTGGTAGTATCACAATGCCAGACTTCAAGCTATATTACAAAGCTGTAATTATCAAGATGGTATGGTACTGGCACAGCAACAGACACATAGATCAGTAGAACAGGATAGACAGCCCAGAAATGGACCCTCAACTCTATGGTCAAGTAATCTTTCAAAAAACAGGAAAGAACATCTAATGGGAAAAAGACAGTCTCTTCAACAAATGGTGTTGGGAAAATTGGACAGCCACATGCAAAAGAATGAAACTCTTATACCATACTCAAAAATAGACTCAAAATGGATGAAAGACCTAAATATGAGACAGGAATCCATCAAAATCCTAGAGAAAAACATAAGCAACAACTTCTGTGACGTCAGCTGCAGCAAGTTCTTGCTAGACACATCTCCAAAGGCAAGGGAAACAAAAGCAAAAATGAACTCTTGGAACTTCATTAAGATAAAAAGCCTTTGCCTAGCAAGGAAACAGTTGACAAAACCAAAAGACAATTCACAGAATGGGAGAAGATGTTTCCAAATGTTTTATCATTTATAATCATTGTATCATTTGGGCTAGTATCCAAAATCTATAAAGAACTTAATAAACTCAACACCAAGAACATATAATCCAATCAAGAAATGAGCAGAAGTCATGAACAGAAATTTCTCCAAAGAGGACATACAGATGACCAGTAGACACATGAAAAAATGATCAACATCAGTCGGCATCAGGGAAATACAAATCAAAACCACAAGGAGATACCACCTCACACCAGTCAGAATGGTTAAAATTAACCATTCAAGAAACAGATGTTGGCAAGAGTGCAGAGAAAGGGGAATTCTCTTATACTGTTGGTATGAATGCAAGCTGGTGCAGCCACTGTGAAAAACAGTATGGAGGTTCCTCAAAAAGTTGAAAGTAGAACTACTCTATGACCCAGAAATTGTACTACTAGGGATACAAATGTAGTGATCTGAAGGGGTAAAGGCACCCCTACGTTTATAGCAGCAATGTCCATAATAGCCAAACTATGGACAGAGCCCAGATGTCCATCAACAGTTGAATGGATAAAGAAGATGTGGTATATATATACATACAATGGAATACAACTCAGCTATCAAAAAAAATGAAAATTTCCCATTTGCAATGACATGGATGGAACTAAAGGGTATTATGGTAACCAAAATAAGTCAATCAGGAAAAGACAATTATCATATGATCCCACTGATATGTGAAATTTAAGAAACAAGGCAGAATCATAGGGGAAGAGAGGAAGAAATAAAACAAGATGAAATCAAAGATGGAGACAAATCATAAGGGACTCTTAATCATAGGAAACAAACTGAGGGTTGCTGGAGGGGAGAGGAGTGGAAGGATAGGGTAGCTGGGTGATGAACATTAAGGAGGGCACATGATGTAATGAGGACTAGGTATTATATTAGACTCATGAATCACTACCCTCTACCTCTAAAATTAATACATTATATGTTAATCAATTGAATTTAAATAAAATAATAAAAATTTTAAAAGATAAACATGAAATAAGGTATACTTCAGATATACGAAAGCTAAAAGAATTCATCATAAGTAGACTTGTGTTGTAAGAGATGTTGATGTAGGTTCTTTTTTTTTTATTAAGATATTATTTATTTATTTATTTGACAGAGAGAGACATAGCAAAAGAGGGAACACAAGCAGCAGGAGTGGGAGAAGGAGAAGGAGGCTTCCCACCAAGCAGGGAGCCCAAAGCGGGGCTCAATCCCAGGACTCTGGAATCATGATCTGAGCTGAAGGCAGACTCTCAATGACTGAACCACCTATGTGCCTCAACATAGGTTCTTCTTCCTTTTTTTTTTTTTTTTAAGATTTTATTTATGTATTTGACAGACAGAGATCACAAGCAGTCAGAGAGGCAGGCAGAGAGAGAGGAAGGGAAGCAGGTTCCCTGCTGAGCAGAGAGCCCAAAGCGGGGCTCGATCCCAGGACTCTGGGATCATGACCTGAGCTGAAGGCAGAGGCTTTAACCCACTGAGCCACCCAGGCGCCCTAAGTTTCTTCTGATTGAAAATGCAAACCAGCCAAAAGAAGAGAAAAGCACCAGAGATGGTAACTACCCAAGTAACTGTATAAGAGAATTTTTCCATTATTTAAATCTCTTTAAAATAAAGATGATAGCATAAACAAAAATAACAACATATTGTTTTTATGTTATTATATTGTGCATATAACATAACCACAAGTAAAATGTCTTGCAATGATAACATGAAAGCCAGGAGAGGGAAAATGAAAGTAAATTCTTATAAGTTTTTTATATAATATGTGAAGTGATATAATATCACTTGAGACAGACTGTGAATTCCACACAAGAGTGAAATCATATGGTATTTGTCTTTCTCTGACAGACTTGTTTCCACTTAGCGTAATCCATCCACATGGTTGCAAATGGCAAGATTTCATTATTTTTGATGGCTGAGTAATATTCTACATATATATTATATATTAATAGATATACATTATATTTTACATATAAAATATATACATGTATTATATATAATTTATAGATATAGTACCGCATCTTCTTTATGCATTCATCAGACAATGGACATGGACATTTGGGTTCTTTCCATTATTTCGCTACTGTTGATGATACATTGGGGTGTATGTACTCATTTGAATTAGCATTTTTGTATTCTTTGGGCAAATACCCAGTAGTGTAATTGCTAGATTATAAGATAGTTCTATTTTTAGCTGTTTGAGGAACTTCCATACTATTTTCCAGAATGCCTGCACCAGCGTGCATTCCCACCAACAGTGTAAGAGGGTTCCCCTTTCTCCACATCCTTGTCAACATCTGTCATTTCCTGTTTTGTTGATTTTAGCCATTCTGACAGGTGTGAAGTGATATCTCATTGTGGTTTTGATTTGTATTTCCCTGATGATGAGTGAAGTTGAGCATCTTCTCATGTGTCCGTTGACCATCTGTACGTTGTCTTTGGAAAAATATCTATTCATGTATTCTGCCCATATTTTTAAACTGGATTATTTATTTTTGGGGGGTGTTGAGTTGTATAGGTTCTTTATGTATTTTGGATACTAACCTTTTATCTGATTTCTCATTTGCAAATATCTTCTCCCATTTCATAGGCTGCCTTTTAGTTTTGTTGATTGCTTCCTTCACTGTGCAGAGCTTTTTATTTGGATGTATATAAGTCTTGAATCACTAACTTCTACACCTGTAACTAATATTACACTGTATGCTAACCAACTGGAATTTAAATAAAAACTTAAAAAAAAAAGAAGGTAGACTTTGATGTTATACTAGGATCCTAAAGCAATCAACAAAATGAAGAAAAAGTTGTAAGAAATCAATCAGCTCAGATAAAATGGAATCACAAAATGTAATCAATTGATCCAAAAGAAGGCAAAGAACAAAAAAAGGGGGGGGGGGAGGGGGAAGGAACAAAGAGAAGATGAGACCAAAAGAAAAAAAAAAAGCAAATGATAGCTTTGCACTTAATCATATCAATAATCACATTAAGTGCAAATGATCTAAATACCCAATTAAAAGCTAGATATTGTCAGATTGGATTAAAAATAAAGATCTAGTTAATAGTATTATATTGTGTATTTGGAAGTTGTGAAGAGAGTAGATTTTAAAATTCCTTATCACAGGAAAAAAACTAATCATATATGGTGATGGATGTTAACTAGACTTATTGTGGTGCTCATTTTGTTATATACCAAATCAGTTTATTGTAGACCTGAAGCTACTATAATGTTATATGTCAATTATATCTCAATTTAAAAAAATTTGAAAAAATTAAAATGTGGAGCTCCTGGATGGCTCAGTTGATTAAGTGGCTGACTCTTGATTTTGGCTCAGGTCATGATCTGAGGGTGTGAGGTCAAGGTGAGGAGTGCTCCCCACTCAGGTGGGAGTCTGCATGAGATTCTCTCCCCCTCCCTCTGCCCCTCCTCCTGCTCACATTCTATCTCTCTCTCTCTCAAATAAATGAATCTTTTTAAAAAAATCAAGATGTGCAATGATATACTATTTATAAGAAATGCTAAATATAAAGACATAAATGGATGAAAATTAGAATGAAAAACATATGCCATTCTACCACCAATTGAAAGAAAGTAAGAATAATTGTATTAATATCAAAGTGGATTTCAGAGAGAAAAAAATGTTATCAGAAATAAACAATGTAAAACCAAAAGCTGGCTCTGTGAGATCGATAAAACTGATTAATTATCTAACTGGACTGATCAGAAATAAAAAAAGAGAAAACACACAATACCCATTTCAGGAATGAGAGAAGTGATGTCACTACAGATACTAAAGATATTATCCATGCCCGCCTCCCAATGCTAAAATTGGCCCCCATGGCATACACGTAATCCATGCTGGGGAAGCAGTAAAAAATACCATGCCTTGAGGTGAGGAACTTCTCTTAGTCTCCCAGTGCTGTGCGCACAAAATAAGCAGTACTAATGTTGTTTACAATGAATGCATCAAACAGTGAACTGTTCCATACTGAGCCCCCAGCGAAGAACAGTATCGGGCTCACTGACAACACACTGTACTGACAATGGTAAGAGTTCCATTATGCACACTGCCCCTGGGCCACAAGAAGGGGGCCTAGCTGACTCCTGAGGAGGAAGAGCTTTTGAACAAAAAATGATCAAAGAGAGTTCAGAAGAAATATGATGAAAGGAAAAAGAATGCCAACATCAGCCGTCTCCTAGAGGAGCAGTTCCAGCCCAACAAGCTTCTTGCATGCATTGCGACAAGACCAGACAAGTGTGTCTGAGCAGATGGCGACCAGCTAGAGGGCTCTAGGAGCTAGAGTTCTATCTGAGGAAAAATCAAAACCTGGAAAAAATAAATCTTCTTCCCTCCTCTCTTTGGTCATGTAATAAAGGTGTTTGTTATTCAAAAACAAACAAAAAAAAAGATGCAGTACATAATATGAATAGTCTAATATCAAAGAAACTGAATTTGTAGTTAAAAATCTTCCCACAAAGCAAATTCCTAGGTCCCTGGCTTCATTTATATGTCTACAAAGTATATGAGGCAATGGTACCAATTCTACCCAAACTCTTCCAGGAAATTAATCAGGAGGATAATTATCCAAATGCCAATCAACTGTTACTAATTGTTATATAGTTACATAATGAAATACTACACAACAATGAGAACAGAGGATCTACAATGATATGCAACCTACTAATAATTCTTACAAAGTGTTGTAAAAGAAAGTAGACTTCATGTCTATTTTTACAATGTATGTGTGACATGGTTCAGTTCAGAAAGTATGCATGCAGCCAATGCTAATCTGTGCTGTTAGGAATCAGGAGAGTGTTACACTTGGGAGGTATACCATATCACCTGGAAGAAAGCACAAGAGGACTTATTTCCAAGAGTGCTGGCAATATTCTACATCTCGATCTGGTGCCAGTTGCATGGGTGTCTTCATTCTGTGAAATCTGGATAATGCAGACACTTAACAATAAATACATACACTTCTATGCATGTACATATGTTCAATTAAAAGCTTTTTAAGTGGTTGATTTGCACATCCTTTTTTAGTTTCAGATTTTCCCCCATTGAATTGTGACCAACCATGTTTGCATTTTTCTAAGTATAAGGCAACAGATTTTATATCTTTCATGCTGTACAAAGAAATAGGTTTTCCTTGAAAAAAAAAAAAAACATTTCCCTCATTATCTCTGTAACTAGATGATCTCTCACTCCACAAGCAACCCACAGAAAATTCTGTAACTTTAATACTTTTTTCCTTTTTCAATTTTATGGATAGTTTTATTTTCTTGCTTTGGCTCTGCAAGAGTTTGCTGCCACACAGCTGTGCTAAATCAAAGAGAACGTGTCTTATCTGCTTAGTAAACACAGACAAAACCACCACAGCTGATGTCCAAGTCTCACAGAGAGTGTTGTGAGCAAGAAATTAAAATCTAAAAATATGAAATAATAAAATTGTACATGAAATTCTTCCTATGGTTGATTGAAGACAAAAAGGAATGATTGTGTTTTCAAACAAACATTCAACTGTGGCCATACATATTTTAGCTGACTTACTTCGGATTTACACAGTGGTTTTGATGAAGAGATATTTGGGTCCCTTGCAGATTCTCAGCTTGGCTCCAAAGGAGAACTACTGTGGTCACAGCCACCTCCCCTCCACAGTCCCAGATCATATCTAAGTTCTATTCAACACAAATAGGTACAGAGGATTAAAGCAAGATCAATGTATACAACTATGTGGCTAAACGCCTTAAATCAGTGATTGATAAGCACTACTATTTGTGTCCGAACATTAAGGGCTATAAGTAAAAAGGTAGAATCATAGAAATACAATGTTGTCTTCATTCTAGAAGGTTTGCTCTTTCATTTTGACCTTACCATATTTTCTTAATATTATGTAATTGAATTTTTAATTATATAGTGGACAAAAGATTATTCATGAGTCCTCATTCTTAGCCCCTTTACAATAATTCATAGGAAATATATGTTTGATCTTGGGATTTCCTTGTATTTTGCTATACTTTGCACATGGTACTAAGGTGTTTCCACATAATTTCTGGATTTTACAATTAATTGGAATTTTCCTTGTTCTACAGTTCATAACCCATTTTTTAATAAAAAACCTATAAACCATTGAAAAAAAAAAAAACTTTTTTTTAGTAGACCCCAGAATTTTGTGTTAGTATTATGTGTGCACTTACCTCTTTTTTTTTTTTAAGATTTTTTTTTTTTTTTATGAGAGACAGAGCATGAGCAGGAGGGACAACAGAGAGGGGGCGGGGGGAAAGAAAGCTCCCCAAGGAGCAGGGAGCTCAAAACAAGTCTAGATTCCAGGACTGGAGATCATGACCAGAGTTGAAGGCAGATGCTTAACCAACTGAGCCACCCAAGAGCCCTGCATTCGCCTCTTTAAAATAATTATACAAGCCTCACTGAATTTGTTTGTCTTTCTATCATAAAGACTTGTGCTAATCTCCAAAATGTCAGCAGTGGTTTTATTAATTTATCATTTTTTCTGTTTTATGTGTTCATAGTCATTTTATATGGAAGACTTAATCCTATTTTCCTATTATTGTGGATTTGAATACTTGAACACCATATTTGAAGGTACAGTTTTGAAAATAAAATTCTAATTTGACAAAGATTTAAAAGGTGAAGCCTACTTTTAACATATTTATCTGGAGATAGTTAAAAGTAATTTTACTTCATTTTTGTCCTCTTTATTTATTCAGCCATATTATTTATTTACAAATCAAAGTAAATTTTACTTGATGACATAGACTCAAAAATATATAAAGTAAAAATTAACAGCTTTACTAGGAGAGACTAACAAATTTGCTGCCATAATGGGAGATTTTAAGATAAGTTTCTCAATAAATAACATATTATGAAAACCAAAAAACAAGCAAAAACCTTAAGTAGACAGTTTGAACAGCAATGTTGATAAGATCGGTCAACAGACATAGAAAATTGGATGCTCTACATTTTTTTTCCATACAATTTACAATGACAGACTGCTTTATACCACAGGACTAATCTCAGTGAAAATGTATGGCATTGGAACTGCTGTGTTCTCCAATCACCAAACAATTACATTTGACAATAATTTTTAGAAGTGTAATGAGAAAAAAAGTATATACACACACATTTATATATATTTGAAATTAAGAAATATTTTTAAATAGTGGTTTAAATAAAATTAATATAAAAATTAGATAGTTTTTAGACAAAATATATAGTTCAAATACTACATACCAAAAGATGGAATAGACATAAAGCTTACTTTAAAAAAAAAAGAAGAGAATATGAAAATTAAAAATTTCTTAGTGTAATTAGTGTATTTTTCAAAAAGAAAATATGAACCATTTCAATTGATGCAGGTGAAGCATTTCTGAAATGAGACACATATTCACGATTTTTAATTTTTTGGGAAAACAAGAATCAATGAAAAGAAAGCATAAACTTCAGGCTAAATTGTGTGTACCAAAGTTCACACTGAAACCCTAACTCCTGCTCCCACTGAATATGAATATTTGGAGATGGGGCTTTTAAAAAGGTGATTTCAATTTCGAAATGACGCTGTTAAGGTAGGGTAGATCCAATCTGATCAGGGTCCGTATCAAATGAAGAAATTTGGACACAAGAGGGGACTTCAGGGATCCTTGCAGACAGAGAGTGGCTGTGGAGCCCAGGGAGAAGGCAGCCCTTCGCATACAGAAAGCAACCTGCTCACATCTTGATCTGACTCCTGACCTATGACAAAATAAATTTCTGTTGCAGAAGCCATCCAGTCTGTAGTATTTGGTTATGGTACCCAAAGAAAACTAAGATGCCATGTGTTAAAAACAAAACAAAATAGAACAAATATCTTCTTTTATTTTGAAATGTCTAAAGCATTCCCTCTAGATTAGGAACAAAGCAAGGATAACTGCCATCAACCCTTTTACTCTGATTTTACCCAAAGTCCTTGTCAATGTCATAGGGAAAGAAACAAAATGGGCAATGATCAGAAGAGAAGACACAATGCTGACACAATCGCAGATGATAAGAGTTGCATATTTGAAAAACTCAAATTCAAGCAAGTTATTAGAATAAGTAAGAGATTTTAGCAGGACCGTTAACAATGTCATGTTTTATATGCAATTAAAAATTGCATGTAATTTTATGTAATTAAAATGTAATTTTAAAACATTTACAAATGCATCAAAAATATACTGTACTTAGAAAAAATATGATTAAAATTATTAATTGTTAGAGACAATTTTAAAACTTTAGTGAAAGTCATCAAAAAAGAACTAAATAAACAGTGAGGTATACTTTGGTTATGGATAAGAAAAATCAATGCCATCATGATGTCAATATGCCAAACTGTCTAGTGGAGTTGTACAATTCTAATCAAAATCCCAAAGCTCTGCCCCCACCCTCAGGTATTCAATAAGCTATTGTAAAATTTATAAGGAAAAACAAGAAGCAAGAACACACAAGACATTTTGCAGAAGAACAAGGAGGAAGACTTGTCCTATTCTAAATCAAGACGGATTTTAAAGCTCTAATAACTGGATCACCTGGGTAGCTCAGCGGGGTAAGTGTCAGACCTTTGATTTCAGTTTAGGTCATGATCTCAGGGTCCTGGGATCAAGCCCTGCATCGGGCTATATGTTTGGTGGGAAGTTTGCTTGAAGATTCTCTCTCTCTCTCTCTACACACCCCCTCCGCTCATTTACTGTCTCTCATTTAAGACAATATGCTAAAACTGTCCATATTGATAAATGGGCATTAGAACTGTATAACAAATAAACAAGAGGAGAGAATTAAGAGCCCATACATAGATTTACATATGTGAAAACTTCCCGAAATGCAGAGCAGTGAGCATTTCTGACCAGGGAGAAAATTATTGATTTCTTAATGGCCATGGGATAATTAGGTTTCTATGCAAAAGTTAGAAAATTGATTCTTTCCAAAAAAAAAAAAAAAAAAGAAAAGAGAAAAAAAAAGAAAATGGATCCTAGGGGCGCCTGGGTGGCTCAGTGGGTTAAAGCCTCTGCCTTCAGCTCAGGTCATGATCCCAGGGTCCTGGGATCGAGCCCTGCATCGGTCTCTCTGCTTGACAGGGAGCCTGCTTCCTCCTCTCTCTCTCTCTGCCTACTTGTGATCTCTGTCTGTCAAATAAATAAATAAAAGCTTAAAAAAAAAAAGAAAAGAAAATTGATCCTAATTATGTCACTTCAAAAAATACCTCTAAGTGGCTTATGTATATAAATACAAAAGTAAAATATGTTAAACCTACAGAGGTCCCTGGATAGAAAAGTGCTTAAGATACACACACACACACACACACACACACACGAACAAATCACAATGAAAAAAATTATAAAACCAACTGCATTAAAAATAAGATTTTCTATATAATTGTTGGTTGAGACTCTGACCCCCATACACATAGGGCAGGAAGAGATGAGGAAGCAGGCCACTTCAGATCAGGAGGTGGCAAGTTTAACAACCAAGTGAACTTACAAGGCCAGTAGATCTCTGCACCCAGTTCCAGAATCCTAAAGCTTTATATAGAGGGCTTAATGGGACTAAGCCTTATATACCATGCAGATGATCTCAAAAACACCTTACACTATCAAGGCCATGACCTGGGACAGCTCCTGGTGTGGAAGAGTTAGGCATAGCATACATGCCAAGGATAATGTAGCAGGTGAGGAGCCTGTGAAAGTCAGGGTCCAGCTCATGGGTCAACTGGGGTCATATTTTTTTGACCTCTTCCAACATTAGTAAAAAAGGCAGAGTATGTTTGCAAAACCAAAAATAGTATCATAATTAGAAAAATGTAAGAAAATATAAGAGGAAGTCAGGCAACTCAGAAGGAAAAATGTGTGTAAAAACAACAGATAAGGAAGTCCAAGGGCCAATAAACATATATAAAAAAAAGTTTCAGCTTCATTCATTCTTAAGAAAATGTAAATTAAAACCACTATGATACAATTTCACTCTATCTCACTGGAAGAAAATTTAAAGTGCGCTTATAAAAAAACTATTGACAAGGGCACCTGGGTAGCTGAGATGGTTAAGCATCTATCTTCAGCTCTGGGCATGATCCCGGGGTCCTGGGATCCAGCCCCACATAGGGCTCCCTGCTGGGCAGAAAGCCTGCTTCTCCCTCTTCCTCTGCTCCTTCCTCCTCTTGTGCTCTCTCTCTCAAATAAATAAATAAAATCTTAAAAAAAAATTATTGACATCCTCTCTTGACATATATATCTTCAAACACAGTCACAACCAGCTACATATACTATTAAAACTTCTAAAAGCATTCATTGAGTGAGATGTATAAGAATGTTCAAAGCAGAAAAAAAAAAAATGGAATTCATCCAAGCATCTATCAAGAGCAAAATGGATTAACAAATTTTCGTATATATGAAAATGAATGAACTATAGCCACAGGCATCAATACAGATAACACGTTAAAAAGGAGAGTAAACAAATACACATCATAGAGGATGTATCTGGTTTCATTCCATGTATATAAAGCACAACAGCAGGCAAAGACTGAGCAATATTTAGCTTAAAGATACAAACACATGTGTTAAAACCGTAAAGAAATCAAGGGGATGAATAACACAACATTTAAGAAATTGTTAACTTGAGACAAGGGAGTAAGATAAAATTAGGGAGGCACATATGTGAGCTAAAGTTCTAACATCCTATCCCTTAATCAAGGTCATAAGTACACAGATATTCATCTTATTATCTAAAAAATATTTACAAATTATGAAAAAAGGTAAAGACCAACTGCCAACGCTTACAAGGCAGAGAGAATTTAGGAATTTAAATACACTCAGTCTTTAAAGGAAAAGACAGTGCAAACAAATTTTTTTTCCGGAATATCCAAAGAGTAATAATGACCTCCCTTAAGGTAACAATACTCAGGCAACACCAAACACATACCCAGGCACAGTTTAACAAGCAGTCTGTTTTTACGTCGATAACTCAGTTGTCCATCATATGCGTTTAGCCTTTCTTTTGAGTTATTGGTTTTTGTTTTTGTTTTTTTTTAATTTTTTGTAATCCCATGTCTCCATTTCCATAGTAGCCTCATTGGATTGTTTCATGGAGGCTCTACTTTCCTGATATGCTCTCAAGATTCCATCTGGAATGTTTTTAGGACCTATGAAGTAGCAACCTTACAAGTTTTGTATAATAAGGAATTTCGAAAAACAACTTTTAAAAGAGATGTTGAACACCAAACGGGGAGGTGGAAGCATGGTTTCAGAGACAACCAAAGAAAAGAGTCTGCAGCGCCCTCTATGTGATTTTGTCTTACTTTCTCAAAGCCACACTGGCTGCCTGGCTTTCTTGCTATTCAGTATCAACGCAAGTCCTAAGCCTTACAAAATAAAGGTAAGATGACAGGGAGAACAAATACAACAAGATAATAACCAGAGAGGAGAGCTTAAAAAGAAACAAAACTGTCAACTGAAAATAAAATAGAAAATTAAAATAATTAGAAGAGAATTTGAAAAACAACCAATGTGTAAGCCTAATGGCAAAAATAATATTAGTAAAACTTTAGAAAACCAGTTAAAAAGCTGATCAGGTAAAAGCATATAATAAGAAAGTGAAAGCAACAGAAGATAGAATATTTTTATCTAGAATATTAAGAAATAGTAAATTAAAAGTGAAGGATTAACAAGCAAAGGGAAATGCATTATTTTTTAAGTGAAAATGAAAATACAAGTATATCACGGGTCCCCAAAACCATGCTTAGGCTTCATGATTCCCGAGAATGATTCCTGGGACTCAGAAAAGCTGTTGTAGTCATGGTTATGGTTGATTATAGTGAAAGGACACAGAATAAAATCAGCAAAGGGAAATGTACATAAAGTCCAATCTTCCAGTTGTTCTCTCCCAGTGGAGTTACAGCGATGGGCTTAATTCTCCCAGCAACAGTATATGAAGACAGGTGCAAAGGTGTCTAGGATTTTTACTGGGGCTCAGCATGCAGCACCTATATGACTGACCTTAGCTATCCTGTGAGTACCAAGACCTCAGGCATACAACTACACACTCATCAGGCAGAATATCCCAAAGGCTCAGAACTCATTCTCCCAGGAACCAGCCACTGGCCAGTCCTGAAAACAGGTCTTTCTTGAGAATGTGAAAGTCTGGAGCAACCCTGGCGGGCTGAGTTAACCCTTTCCTGCACAGGATGGTAGGGAAAAAAATATATAAGAAAATGGGGAAGAAGCAGAAAAATTAAAAACCCAAGAGCTAGAAGAATTAAGTGATAAATCTAAAAAAAAAAAAAAATGAAAAATCACCGTCTCAGAAACTGAATCTATTAAATCATGCCAAGATTCTCAATTGAAATACTAATAGAGGGAAACTAAAAGAAGAAAGAACTGAGGGACACCAGCTATAGGCAAGCAAAATGCTCCTTGTTTCCACCTCTCTCCAACTTCACATGCCCAGCATTGTCTGAAGTTCTACCAGCACCCACCAAGGTGAACACCCTGGTCAAAGAAGCCACCCTCTCCAGAGAGGCTCAGCCAGCAACCACCAGCCCATGCCCTGTGGTCCTGCCATATGCTGCAGGTGCCCACCTACCACTAGGAATGTTGCCAGCTCTCCTGTGCTTGGAAATTAGGCAGTACATTCATGTAGGCATCTTAGATCACAAGTGCATGGCTTATTCCATCACTAATCACCTTAATTACATCTTGGCCCTTTCCTCATGGTGCATCACCTGTTAGTCTACCCATCTTCCCCCTCCCCATGTATCTACATATTGCAGAAATCCAGCGATTGACCACTTAGGACAACAAAAAGCCTAATGAACATCATGTCACAGCAAATAGCCGATGTCTAAAAGCTTCCATGTTAACCTGTAGGAACAGGACGACGGAAGGAAAGAGAGAGTACCACAGGCTTTGAGAGCATGTTATACTCCACTGCAAAGTGAAAAATGCATTTGCTGAAAGCAAACTGTCACCACTTATGAAAAGCTATCAGGGCTCCGAGTCCAATTAGAAAGGGAAAAAAATCAATAGTGATTCACTTCCTTGTTAGAAGAATTGATTTTCCTGATAAAGTTCACAATATTCTTAGAGTTTGTCTTAATCATTTTCTGGCAGAATGGCACAGCTCCAACTCTCCCCAAATTGTATAGTTAAATTGAGATCAGTGCTTTAGCAATTCATGGAGTTACAAATCAATCTCATCAAAGAGGACAACACATCCCTCAGACAGAAGGTGAGCAAAACGCCAGCCAGTCCTCCTGCTCTTGCCAAATATTCAGTTATTTATTTTATCTTTTTTAAGAATCTAGGTAAAGACCACTAGCTCCCAGTTTCCATTCAGAGTTTAATATCAAAATGGATATGTGGTTTCATTTTTCCTGTGCTAATAAAGAACTCTGCCCTTGGATTTAGAAGAGCTAAGTCTGCATTCCAGCTCCATCTCTTGCTGGCCACATGACCTTGAGAAAATCATTTCACTTCCTTGAACTGCTTCTCCATCTTTAAAAAAGAGGTTGGATTTGACCGTGTGTGTGTTAGATATTTATGTGGCCCTAAAGCAGTTACACATTTTCCCTACTGTCCAAAAGAAGAGCATTCCTATGAAATCCTTCATAAGCTGAAATAGCGTAAAGCCGAGTATCCCTTGCTTTTTGTTTTTGTTTTTGGGTTTTTTTTCCCTTGCTTTTTGAAAGTTCACTTTGCTTTTGCAAAAGATCTTCATTAGTAAAGGAACAGCTTTTTCCACCAAAGTGAAAATCCTCTTCGGATTTCTTTTGGTTAGTGAAAATAGGTACCAATGTACCTGTATGTGTAATTTAGCAATTACATATAATTAAGCAATCACATGTCACATGCACTGGGCTAATGCATCAACTCATTGAACCCTTCCAACCACCCCCATGAAAAAGCTATCATTGTCATTCTTTTTTATAGGCAAGGACACAAGGGCTTAGAGAGGTTTAGGTACTTTGCCCAATCTTCACCCTCATCCAGGGTGACATGAAACACAAGCTCTTGACCATGAGGCTCCTAAAACAGGATTCTAGAAACACCCCAACCTATATTATCCTTTTGGCAATTTACATTTCACATTAGCTTATGAAAGTTTCTGGGGGGTCCTGAAGCAAAGGCACCAGTTCATCCCAGCATTTCTCAAGTCGTTGGGTTATAGAACTTGCTTTTTCACGTACATTCTAGCAACATCCCAAAGGGGAAAGGATACTGGACTAAGAATCAGAAAATATTTGAGTCTCAGTCCTAAACATAAGCTACTAAATATATCACTTGCAAATTGT
The DNA here is from genome assembly GCF_010015895.1 of Lontra canadensis. Taxonomy (NCBI): domain Eukaryota; kingdom Metazoa; phylum Chordata; class Mammalia; order Carnivora; family Mustelidae; genus Lontra; species Lontra canadensis. The sequence goes on along the minus strand of NW_022631014.1, from coordinate 20,418,757 downwards.
TTGAACTTTATGGATTCCTATCTCACATTTAGGTCTTTCATCCATTTTGAGTTTATCTTTGTTTATGGTATAAGAGAATGGTCTATTTTCTCTTTTTCACTTTTGCATGTGGCTGTCCTATTCTCCCAGCAGCATTTATTGAAGAGACTGTACTATATGTTGGCTAATTGGATTTAAATTTAAAAAATTGCTTAAATTTTATAAACCTGGGATTTCATTATTGAATCAGTGGAACATCTACCTTAGGAAAGCTGTACATAAATCAGATAGGATGCTATATGGAGAAGTTTTTGTAAATAATAAACTACCTCACAGATCCTAGGTGATAGTATCATTAATTCAGTTTTTTGAACATGAAACGTGAGGAATGGTTTCCCAACCACAGGCAACACTTGTCACTCAGTCATTCATTAGACTTCTTTTATAAGACCCATTTCTTCCTTTGTCTTTTATTTTTGTAACCATCCAGTCCACTCCAAAACATCCAAATAACAAAATAATTGAACCTCATCAAAGGCTTTTTTCTCTTACACTCATTGACATGAATCTCTATTCAATCTTGATATTTTAACTGATTGCCCTAAAAAACTAATTCCATAAAACCCTATTTTATGCTATTTGAGACTAAGTTTTAAAGTAAGCACAAACGGGTGGTGGGCATTAAGGAGGGCATGTGATGTGGTGAGCACCGGGTGTTATATGCAACTGATGGATTGTTGAATGCTACATCTGAAACTAGTGATGTACTAATAGTACTATAGGTTGGTTAATTGAGTTTAAATCTTTAAAAAAGTAAGCCAATACATAAACCCTGTATCATTCCAACAAATGGATTTACCCATTACCTGTGGATGGCAAACTCTGTTCCAGCAGCTTACCACCTCACATGCTTTATTATGTTGTTCATTACTTGGTATTTCCCCCCACATCATTGCTATCATGTTTTACATCTCCTATACAACCCATAAAATACTGCAAATTCACTATGGTGTGATACATCAAGATTGAGAATTCAACATGAGAAAAATCTCTCTCCAGACTCAAGGAGTTTAATGTTCAAAGTACCATCAGGCATTCCGTGTGTGTGTCAGTGTGTGTGTGTGAGAGAGAGAGAGAGAGAGAGAGAATTATGGTCCACAAGCCAAACCAAATCCTACATCCTCCTATTTTTATACAGCCTGGGAGTTAAGAGTAGTTTTTACATTTTTAATGGTTGAGAGGGGAGAAAGGAAATATGTTGTGATAAGTGAAAATGATATGAAATTCAAATTTTAGTGTCCTTAAGTGTCACAGGAGTGAAGCCACACCTTTCAGTAGAACAGCAGAGTTGAGAAGTTGGGACAGAGAGTGGAAGGTTTGCAAAGCTGAAATATTTACTATCTGACCCTTGACAAAAAAGTTTGCTGACCTCTGTCTTATGCTCAGATTTTTCATCCAATATGGTTTAGCTGAGAAACCATAGTTACTCCACTGAGCAGACATCTGGGGACAGATTTGGGGAATAAGCTTAGTTAGCTTTTTAACTTGGCTTACAAAGGAAGGCAGTATGGGTTAGCAGAAATCTCAGGGCTTTGGGCCTGGGCGAGCACCTTGACTCTGGTTTTCCTAGCTGTCTGTCCTAGGATTACGCTGTTTGAATATCCCCATTCTCAATTTCCTTATCTATACAGTCAGACTCATGAATGTAGCCCAGGATCTAGCACAAAGCAATCTTCCGGTAAATGTCAGATTCCTCTCTCAGGGTCACAGTAAGAGCTCCAGGGGACACATTACAAATGGACCCCAGCAATTCATTTTGCAGTCGAGGCCACACAACAATTGAAAAGGAAGGAGCAGACCACCCCCCAGATTGCTTCCTGCAGCTTATTCATAGCACTTCTCAGGTCCAGCCAACTGAAAGATAACATAATTCAGACAGATCACTTAATTTCGCCCTTCCTTATTAGAAACAATTACCAAGCTACATGGACTTCTCTGGAAATGGGCTTAACTCTGGACCTCCAGCCAGCACCCTCCAACAGCCCAGCTCAGAGCAAGAACTGGACAACACTGGTGTAGCATCCCTACAAGTGGGGAAAAGGTGGGAGGAGGGCACAGCCAGAGAACTGGCCCCCTCAGTGCTTAACCCAGTCAAACGAGAGGTACATTCTTTCTCTGCCCCAACCTGCTCAGTGCTGGAAATGAAAGAACACAAGGCTTTGCCTGGGCACTCAGCTCGAGTATGTTTACACCTACCTACTCACCGGATTCATGGCTGTCTTCCAACAGGGTCAGAAAATGTAAGTGTGGTGACTCCCCCAGATCCTCTCTGGCAGGATGATGTCTATCCCCAGACTTCTGGAAGTGATGGCTGTTGCTAAGGGACAGAGGTGTCCCTGCTCAGGAGAACAGCTCTCGACCGAAAACTTGTGGTTATGTACTCCCCTTCTCACCCAGAAGAAACACTGAGCCAACACATAACTGGTACAGACAAAAGGCTGCCCCCTTGCCTCACAATGGGACAACTGCACTTCTCTGTTCGCTCCAAAGCCGCCTCCCATCATCCCGGGGCATCAGGCCAGAGCTAGACATTTCCTGAAGTCAGGTCCTTGCTCAGCTCCTTCTGCTTTCCTAGCTCACTGCTTTAGTCTCTCCCTAAGGGATATTTCTTTTTTTTTAAGATTTTATTTTTTTATTTGACAGACAGAGATCACAAGTAGACAGAGAGGCCAGCGGGGGGTAGGGGGGCAGTGGGGGCAGGGAAGCAGGCTCCCTGATGAGCAGATATCCTGATTTGGGGCTCCACTGAGCCACCCAGGCGCCCCTTCCTGAGGGATATTTCTGAAAAGTCCTCCCTCCCAAAGTCACAAATCCCTGTCTCAGTCCCTACTTCTAAGAGTCTTAACCTGAGGCACCTTGAGACGCCCAAAAAGCACAGACTTAGACTAATCCATGCCTGGGAGGGTGAGGCCACCAGGACAAGCCCCGGCACTGGAACCAGCAGAGTGGGCTGCACCCCCGAACGCTTCACTCAACATTCACTGCACATTGGATTGACAATGGGGCCAGATTCAGACATGGGTGGGCTCAGGAAAAACCAGGGGATCTCTAGGGATGGAATTCCAAGATTATTCTCTGAAATTATAATCTTAGCGTTAAAAGCCTAGAAAGGTAATAATGGTTTAAAGCTGGCCCAAAGAGAAAGATGACCCTTTTTGCAAAGCGAGGCCAAGATGAGGGCCAGGAGAGTAGGCAAATCAGAACAGCCTTGGGAAGAGATGAATGCTTGAAGAAATTCTGCTTACCCCATGATCAACCTGTGATGCTATTTGACCTGAAGTGTAGCACTAACCTGGTTAAAAAGGGGACTGTGCCAAGTCCATCAGGAGCTTAAGAGGGTAGAGCCAAGAGGGCATTCTCCTTCCCCTTCCTTCACCGGGGGAGAATGATGGGAAACAGTGAGGCGACCATGAGGACGAGGAGGTAGCCACCACATCATTATGACAGTGCCATATACCTTCAGTTGCCAGCCTCACTGGGGTGGCAGGAAAGGCGGCTGGCTCTTACTCCACAAAGGTAATTTAAAAGCCTGCAGGTGAGACACTTGGCCAGATCAAATGGGTTTTACTTCAGTGACTTAAGGCTGATCAAGCAATCGGGGAGTAGAGGAAGTTTAAAGAGGATGAAAGGGGAGTTATGGAAATAATTTGTCATAGTAAAAGGAATTATGGCTTCAAAGGCAAGTCAGGGATGTGTCTGCGAATCCAGGAGAACCATGCAGCAATGGAGACTGAGCCGTGATAGAGGACTTAGGTGGGAGAAGGGAAGAATGAGAAAATGCAAAGAGTCCCCTGGTGTCACCGAAATGGGGGAAATTGACAAAGCGCCGGCTCGTCAGGAAAAACCGAACTTGCCTGGTGGATAGAATGTGAGTTACAAGGTAAATTTGTAAATCTAATTCTATGTAACAAGTTTCTACTCTAGATTGCAAAGGGCAGGAATCTTTTGGGAATGTGAAAATATTCTAGTTCTTAATGGCAGGTAAAGATTTGTCAAAATTAGATACCTGTGCACTTGAAATGTGTCATTTTTTTAAAAAAGTGTCAATTTTATGGTATGTGAATTATACCTCCATAAAGTTGTTTTTTTAAGTTTGCACAGTGAATATATACTGGAAATATACTAATAAAAGGTTATTTCTCCTAAAACATTGATAAATTAATCAGTTACTTGGTATAGATTAAATCTTGGTCTTGAGATCACAGAATGGTACAAATTGCACTGCTAGAGCTAATTGAGTAAAAAAACTAATTTTCAGAGATATCAGTTCATTTGAGTGAAAGGTGCCATTTTCATTTTTTGCAAATAAGCTACTTTTTCCTAAGACTTCTTTAGGAAACAATTGTATATATGTGAACTGGCAAGAGAAATAGTTTGCAATGTTTGGACTAAATGGGTGAGAATTTTGAAAACTAAATTTTATTATTTCCAAGATGGCTAATAGTCCTCAAACATACTGAATTGCATTGGGGACACAATGGAATTAAGTAGGGCATCATTATTTATCACATTGTATTTTTTTTTATTATAAACTCTGTGTGTTTTCAATCATTATTTCCTGTATTTCAGGAATAAATTTGTTTTGGAAAGCAATTTGTTGGACCAAAGCTGAAAGAGACAGAAAGAGCATATAGATCAGGCATTAATAAATGGCATTGTGTTTTGAACAATGGTTGTCAACATGATTTTTTTCCTAGCTGAACATTAGGAGGAATTTTTCCCATTTTTTGGCCTGCTTTAGAACCTCATACTGAAGTCCAAATTCTGTGGCTTTTCTAGGAAAGGCTGATTTTTAAAAAGCAAAAGTTTTACAAATACAAATTGGAACTGTGTTCTATTTGGAGACCTAACATTAAAAATCTTTTCGTGGAAACCAACAAATTAAAAGGTATTGGAAATATGTGTATTATACAACTTGGCGAGGTAAAACTAAGAAATGCTTTCTCTTACTGTTCCAAATTGGATTAAGAAAAATGTTTTTTGGCATGTTGCCAATTTTTTGTGGGCATTAATCTGTTAAAAGTAAAGTTACTGCAGAATATAAAATTGGAAGGACTCTAAAACTTATTTGACTTTTAACCTTAAATTATTTTGCTCTTAGGTGGCATATTAGCCACAGTTCTCTAGAGAAAAAAAAACAACAAAATGTATGTATATATAGAGAGAGAGGTTTATTTTAAAGGAATTGGCTTCTGTGTTTGTGGAGACTTGGAAAAGTCCAAAATCTTCAGGGTAGGCCAGCAGGCTGGAGACTCAGGAAAGCATCTCAGTTCAAGTCCAAAGGTGGTGGTCTGCTTGCAGAATGTCTTCTTGCTCAGAAGAGCCATACTTTTTCTATGAAGGCCTTCAACTCTCTGAATGAGGCCCACCCCCATTATGAAAGGTAATCTGTTTTACTTGAAGTCTACTGATTTAAATGCTTATCTTACATATATAAGAGTACATTTATAGAAAAGTAATGTTTGGCCAAATATCTCAGTACGGAGTCCCAGCCAGACTGACACATAAAATTATCCATCACAGGTGGGAAAGAAAGAAAAAAAATTGAAATATATCAAAAATGACTGGGAATCACACATAACAGTATCAGGGGATAGCTAGGTTTTAGGTAAATGTGGAAAGAGTACTGAAATATGATATAGCCACTTGTCCTTGAACTTCGATGACATGTTTTTGATGGAATACTGCAGAATCAATATTGTCAAGGTCACAGTTATAAGTTGTGTTATGAAAACATTCCCAGCCAGTCTTCTCATTTTAATACAGGTTGTACTTCTCTGAGAGTGGAATAATAATAATTCTATTATCTCATACTTTCAAATTTGGAATATTTGGCAGAGTGAAAGCTTAGGTAATAGTTACTCTATATACATATATCAAGGCCTCTGGAAATTTGAAATTCAACACTTAACAGTCTGCGATAATTATTTTTAAAAACTTGATAGTAATCGTGGCACTAGTTAAAAGCAAAACAAGGATGTGGAGGGAAAGAGAGGCAACAGGTACCGAGGTGGCTCCATTAATTATCAAACCCAGGCAATTGCTCAGTTTTAAAGAACCTTCGTCAGACAGACCATGTGATTCCTGTTCCTCACAGTGGACCATGAGAAAGGAGAGAAGAATTTATCTGCCAGTTCCCATCTCCCTTTGATCAAGGGTTTAACATAAAGCCATGAACTCCCCTGCACTTCCAGCTCATGTAAGTGTGGGTGCCAGCAGGCACCCATGGAGTCTCATGTCTCCACGGCAACCGGAAGCCAGGGGCGGCAGGCAGCGTGCGGGAGAAGGTGTGTAGCCAGGTGTGCCTGGAGAAAGTTGCTCAGAGCCCATGGAGTACCTGTCACAGGTTGGGGTTCCTGGGAAAAAATCCGGAGATGGAGGGGCACCTGGGTGGTTCAGTGGATTAAGCCTCTGCCTTCAGCTCAGGTCATGATCTCGGAGTCTTGGGATCGAGCCCTGCATCAGGCTCTCTGCTCAGTCGGGAGCCTGCTTCCCTCTCTCTCTCTGCCTGCCTCTCTGCCTACTTGGGATCTCTCTGTCAAATAAATAAATAAAATCTTAAAAAAAAAAAAAAAAAAAAAACCTGAGATGGAGATTTTTCATACAGGTCGAATGTTGGGGGTGTGGGTGCTCTTAGGAATAAGACTGGAAAATGAGTGAGGGAAGCAGGGTAGAGCTGGGGGGGGATCTGGGCAGCTCGCCACAGCCTCCGTTTCAGTAAGCACTGCGGTGAAGGGCCGCGTCAGTGCACAAGCTCCTGGAGTCTGGTAAGGCTGAAAGAATCTGCTTTTTTAGCATTAAGGGATGTGTGAAGAAACCAGTCCTAGGTCTTAATTGCAGGTAAAGATTTTACACGAATGGTGTAAACCTTTCGGATATGCTCATATTCCACCATTGCATCTGGCCCCTATGCTATAATATTTAGGGCCTCTATTTTTTTTTTTTTTTTTTTTTAAGAGAGGGAGGTGGGGAGGGGCAGACAGAGAAGGAGGGAATTTTAATCAGGCTCCACACCCAGTGCAGAGCCCCATGCAGGGCTGGATATCACAACCCTGAGATCATGACCTGAGCCGTAATCAAGACTCAGATGCTTAACCGATTGAGTCACCAGGTACCTCACGGCCTCTATTTTTGATAGAACATACAATACTTCTTCCCTGAAAAAATAGAATTAAGCAGCCCTAAGGTTGACTTAAAGGTTGTAGACAACCTCAGTCGTGTAAAACAATGGAATTAGTGGGAATAAGAGCTACAGTTCTTGCTGCTACAGCATGTCCCAAAACTCTTCCCCACCCATTCTGGATGTATTTAATCTCATTTGAGCACTTCTGCTAGCCTGAGTTGCTTGCCGGTGGAATAAACCAGAACTTAATCCTGAAGGGGTTTGAGCCTTTGGTTGTTGTATCCTTGTCAAGTGGTGATCATCTTATTTCTCAGCTGCCTTTATTGTTTTTAATATTTTATTTATTTATTTGAGAGAGAGAGAGTATGAGAAAGGGGAGGGTTCGAGGGAGAAACAGACTCCCTGCCGAGCAGGGATCCTGATGCAGGACTCGATTCCCAGACTCCAGGATCATGACCTGAGCTGAAGGCAGTCGCTTAACCAACTAAGCCACCCAGGCACCCCCCTCAGCTGCCTTTAACTTAAAAACACAAGAGACATAGCAGTGAACTCTGGGTTGAAGACACAGTCCATCCAACCCATCTCTGCACCAGCACGCCTAGCCTAGCCCTTGCAGAAAATTGGGTTGAATGCCTCTTCACAGAAGAAAGAGACAAATGAAAACATACAGAAGCCTGAGTCAGGTTCTACTAGCAAAGACAATTCATTCTGGCTCCTAAACAAACTGAATAAACAAAACAGACTCTCAAAACTCTGTAAACTCCTCCAGCCATCTTTCAAACAATCTATCAATTAGCGACCTACAATAAGAGGCTCAGCGTTTCTTCAGACCATGTCAAAACAATTACCAGTGAAAAAATAAATTAGCAAAAGGCTGAGGACCTGGCTTCTTTTGATTGCAAACCACTCCTGGTGACTCCTGGCTTTGCCCCCCCCCCCCACCCAGCACCACCACCACCCAGAAAGAAGAGGCAGAAGCATACCAGGTAATTCTGGCATAAACATAGTGTGCAAAAGGAAATGAGCAATCCTAGCAGTGTGGTTGATCACCAAGAAGAATTCCTCCCAGTCAAGCTGGGTTTTATTCTTTCGCATCAGCTCACAAATCATTGGCGCAACTGGATGGAAAATAAAAAGTTCAAATTACTTGAAGAAGGCCATCTTTTTAAACAAGTAAGTTCAAGACAAAACAAAACAAAAACAGAAACTTGAGTCAGGAAAACTGAACACAGACATATTATAAGAAAGTAGCGTGTGTTCAGAGATGTGTGACCCCAAGCAGAAGAGAGGACCCACAGAGGTCAAAGAGTGATAATTTCGTCATAAAAAAGAAAATAATTATTACAATCAGAGGTAATAAGTTGAATTTTATGAAGGAGATATTCATCCATAATGATGTCAAAAAAAGAGAGAGGAAGATAATTCAAAATGAGTTAAGCAATGTAAAGTCACAAATTCTTGATACTGTTCACTAGGTATGTTATGAAGAGGCAAACCCAAATTATGAGTTCTATAGTAGTTATACCCCAAGAAAATGTTTTACAAAAAAATCTCAAACATAACAAAAACTTGTAAGAATTTTACAGTGACCATCTGTATACTTGCTACCTAGATTCTACCATTAACATTTTCCTCTACTTAGTTTATCATGTATCTATCCTTCAATCCCCTGTACCTCTAACATGACTTTGCTAGGGCCACCAGAACAAAGTTCCACAGACCAGGTGTCTTAAACAACAGAAACGTGTTTTCTCACAATCCTGGAGGCTAGAAGTGTAAGATCCAGGTATTAACAGGGTTAGTTCTTTATGAGGGCCTCTCTTCTTGGCTTGCAGATGACTGACTTTTCTCTGTCTCTACACGGTCTTCCTCCATGCGCTATGTCTTAATACACTCTTCTTATACCACCTTAGAGCCTACCTAATCAAATGACCTCTTCAAATCCAAAGGCCCTGTCTCCAAATAAAGGTGTATACTGAGGCACTGGGGGTTGGAACATCAACATATGAATTTGAGAGGGACGTGATTCAGCCTGTATTTTTTCAAAATAAATTGAAAGCATCAAAACTCTTTCTTCTATGATGGACTGTTGACCTAAAACTAGCTTAACAAACCCAAAAGGGTTTCACGTGGACCAAAACCTGTTTCTTGCCTTTTACAGTTTTTTTCACTTCTCTGATACTACCAAGCTTCTGCTGACCCTCCTATTTTCTCCCTTTAAAATGCTCAGTCACCTCTGTACAAGTCAAAATTGAGTTCATTCATGCTACATGTTATGCAATAACATAGTTATTAATAACATACAATAGTTCATACATGCTACATCTTTTCACTATCGTAGTAGTATATTACTAACTAAAATCTGTGCCTATCACTTTAACTAGTGCCCAGCTGTGTTTATCATGGACAGAAGGTGAGTTAACAGTTAACAGGTTCTGTCATAAACATGGAGTATGCTATTATTATACAAGAAAACAATACTGGGGGCTGATGTTGGGGAACAGTAAGAATAGATGAGAAACAATCATAAATAAAATTGTTTTTATAAGGAGAATAAATCCAGAAAAACATGGAAAAATTAGTCCTGTTGAAAGGGCCGTGATAATCAAATGGGAATTTATTTAATTGGAGGAGGAGGAGAACTTAAGATCACTTAGTAAAAGTTAAGTTCAAGGAAATGGGTCGGTGTGTTCAGAAGAAAATGTGCAGGTCACCATGGGTGATGTGACAGACAGAACTGTGTCCTTCCCAAATTCGTATGTTGAAGTCCCAACCCCCAGTGCCTCAGAATGTGCCTATAAACAAAATAAAAAAGGAGTGTTGTAAAGGGCTTTCATTTTTGTGACCACAGTAGTCAGATGCGCCAAGAACAGCCTAGAGACGACAAAATGAAGCAGAGGGTCCAACTGAGGCAAAACTGAGGATACAGCTCAACTGATTGTATGCAAAGAGCCTCCTCCCCATGCTAGTAACCACATAATAAGGGGGAAAACACTAGTCCTGGGGACTGGATTGTGTACCCTCAAAGTTCTCACACTCGTGTGCTAGGATCCTCTCAGTGGTGTCTTGTTCTTAAACAGTTGTTAGTAGTACTCCTTGTGAGAAACAGTGAAGTTAGGAAAAACCTATGTTGCCATGTTGGTGGCATCACTCTCAAAAGTCTTGATTGTCAGTGTTTCTTTCCTCTAGCACTTTGAATATGTCATTCCACAGCTTTCTGCTGAGAAGTCAGATGTTAATCATATTGGGCTTCCCTTGTTAATAATCAGTCATTTTTCTCCTGCTGTACTTCCAGATTTTCTCCTTGTCCTTTGCATTCAGTGTTTTTGCTATGATGTGTCTACTTGTGTATCTCTTTACTTATTCACTCTACTTGGAGTGTTTTGAGCTTCCTGGATGTGTTGGTGGTTTTTGTTTTGTTTTATTTTTTAAAGATTTTATTTATCTATTTGACAGACAGAGATCACAAGTAGGCAGAGAAGCAGGCAGAGAGAGGGGGGGAAGTAGGCTCCATGCTGAACAGAGAACCTGATCCAGGGCTCGATCTCAGGATCCTGAGATCATGACCTGAGCTGAAGGCAGAGGCCTAACCCACTGAGCCACCCAGGCACCCCTGGTGGGTTTTTTTTCTCAATATTTTCCCTTTTCTTATTTTCATTTATTTATTTTATCTTGTTTACTGTTCTATTTTTGGTACTCCCCTTATGTAAATGTTGGCACACTTACCACACCAATGTTTCTCTAAGTCTCGTTCATTTTTCTTCATTATTGTTTCTCTCTTCTTCAGATTGAGTAATCTCTATTGATCTGTCTTCAAGTCTGCTCATTTTTCCTTCTGCCAGTTCAAATCTACTGTGAAGCCCTTCAAGTGAATATTTTATTTCATTTATTCTCCTTTTAACTCAAGAAATTCCTTTATTATGCTTTCTAGCTTATTGTGGATATTTTCTATTTGATGGACAGCTATCACCACACCTTCCTTTATTTTGTTAATCATGGTTTTCTTTAGTTCTTTAACATATTCATAACAATTTTTAAAGCTTTTATTTATTTATTTAACAGAGAGAGAAATAGCAAGAGAGAGAGAACACAAGCAGGAGGAGTGGAAGAGGGAGAAGCAGGCTTCCTGCTGAGTGTAGAGCCTGATGTGGGACTCAATCCCAGGATTCTGGGATTGTGACCTGAACCGAAGGCAGATGCTTAACAATTGAGCCACCCAGGTGCCCCTCATAACAAATTTTTTAAAGATTAAATTTATTTATTTAAGAGAGAGAAAGTAGGAGAGAGCACAAGTGGTGGGGGGAGAGGAAGAAGCAGGCTCCCCACAGAGCAGGGTGCCCAAAGTAGGGCTCCATCTCAGGACCCTGGGATCATGACCTAAACTGAAGGCAGACACTTAGCTGACTGAGCCACCCAGCCACCCCTCACAACAACTTCTTTAAAGTGATCTTCCATTGTATCTGACATCTGGTCTCTCTCAGAAGCAGTTTCTGTTACCTGAAATTTTTTAGGTCTACAGGTCAAACTTTCCTGTTTCTTTGCATTCCTCATAAACTTTTTTGTTGGAAACTGGATATTTTAGATAATAACAATTCTGGTCACTGGTATTATCCTTCTGGGACTTGTTATTGTTATTTACTTTTTTGTTTGTTTAGTGATGATTTTAATTTTTTATTTTTTTTTATTTTTTTTTTTTTTTAGTTAGGTCTATTCCCACATCTCACAGTGTTGGTCCTCTGATATTGAACCTTAGTGGGAATGAAGAATTAGATACACCCCAAATTGCTCTGGAACAAGTGTGATTTTGGCAGGTCTCTCTTTGTCTCTTTCCCTGACCACACCCATGAGCCTCATGTGTGTCAGACACATTCTAATACAGGGCATTTCAACATTGCTTTTCCCCCTTCCTGGAAGACTCTTCCTCCAGATATTATCATTTCTTACTTTCTTATTTCATACATATCTTGTGTCAAATGTTATTTCCAAAGAAAAATCTTCTCTGTCATATCTGTAGAAAATAGCAGTCCCTCTTGGAATTCTTCCTTGTTTTATTTTTTTCCCATAACACTTATACTGACTGTCATAATAACATGATTTATTTTTATTGTCCATCTCATATACTAGAATATAAGATTCACAAAGCATGAATTTTGCCTGCCACATTCACTGTTATATTATTTCTAAGGCCAAAGACAGTCCTTGGTGGAGAGTAGGCACTCACCAAATATTTGCTAAATAAATTATTTTTCAATTAATTAATAAATATTGTCACCCTATACTAAGCATTGAAAGTGGAGGGAAGTATGCTCTGAGAAGAAGACTAAGAAAGAGAAAATTCTGGATGCAGAAACACCAAAATCAACCTTCTCACCTCTTCCTTCTTGGTCTTGCTCCTCCTCTTGCTCCTGTTTTGGGGGAAATTATTCCTATTACTTTACTCTAAAATTTTACACACCTCAAGCTGCAAGGCAGGAGAGAGGAAGAGCTGGTACAGAAGGAGAAAATAATTTGCATATGATTAATTTTTACAGACATACTCATTCCCAGGGTTAGAAAAATATGGACAAGAACTCAAGTGCAAAGGGCCACAACCAAGCAGGGGGAAATGTTATATGCACATTTTTCAGAATGCTTACATAGAGCTCTATGCAATCAATTCACTTCTCTGGTTCAAATCCTTCAAATATTCCCCTATTTCCCCCAGAATAAAGACCCCAGATCTCTAATATGTTTAAAAGATCCTATAGGAACTGGCCTCAGCCTTCCTCTCTCAGTGTCTATCAATCCACCTGCTTCCCAGGCTTGCTGGGCTTTCTTCACATCCCCAGATGGTTTCCCAGCATCAAACATACATGATCTTGCACCCTGAAAGCATTCCCCTTCAGGCATGGCCTGGATAATCTTAATCATGTTTCAGGTGTCAGCTCAAATATCACTTCTACCAGGCTTCTTCTGACCATAATCTTAAATAGTCTCCTATGGTATTTAGGGTATATCCAGCTGCTGTAACAAAAGACTTCAACACTAGAATGGCTCAAACCCGTAGAAGTGTGTCTCACACAGGTAGCAGGTCAAGGATAATTCAAGCACACAGCCTGATGTGGTCTCCAACTTCTTCAACACAGGGCTTCTAGGATCCCATGATTATCTCCATTCTGGTCAGTTGGGCCAGGGTAAGACTATAGAGGAGCATATATGGAAGGTTTTATGGGCTAACCCAAAGTTGGCATACCACACATCTTCTCACATTCTCACATCTTTCTCACATCAGTCATGTGACCATGCCTAACAGCAAGAGAGATTGGGAAATGTAGTCTAGCTGTATTTCCAGAAGAAGAGGAGAATTTGGATTTGGGCAGAAAGGTAGCAGATTCCGCCATAAGGTCCCTTTCTCCTCCCCTTCCATTATTTTATAGCACTTGTTATTTCTCTATCACAAAGCTATATAAAGTCTACAAAGGTGGGGAATACCTCCACTATATCCCTTGCAAGCCTAGCACATGGCTTTCAATATACATTACATTGAACTATGTGAAATTGCTGTTTTGTTTGTCGTAAAATGTCTAATATCAGTGATTTCAAAGCACAACCTTTGAGGCACACCTTTGACAACCAGTTGTTCAGCAGAGCCTCTCCCACAGGTTAATGGAAACTCAGAACTCGAAGGCTTTCCCGCTTGCTTCTTTCCTCTTGTCTTAAGCCTTGTTGTGTAATTTAACTCCTTGCCAGGGAAATGCTTATAGAACAAAGTGTTCTATGGACGACCTCTGAGGCCATGTAGCCTGTGGAAGCCCAGGGGAGGAGCAGGGGACTCACACGCAGACCTCCTCTTAGGCCCAGCAAAATGCTTTGTCGTGCATGTTAATGAATGACAGACCTTCTGTTCTATCCCAATTAAGCAAACATTTGTTCAGCATCTACTATGTGCCAGGCACTGGATCCAAAGACAAGGACACAAGGACGATTACTTCCTTTGAAGAGCTTATGGACTTGCAGGGGCTCACATTCAGTTTGTTTTGGAAATACCCCTTTGGCAGTTTTCAGAAGAACAGGCAAGAGAGAAAGGAAAACCATCTGGGAGATGATTTTAATAATCCAGGCAAGAGATGGCCTCGCATATTGTTTTCCTTCACAGCTTTTTTATTCCTGTTTTTCCCTCTGGGGGAAAGGGGGTGGGAGGAGAGGTGGTCATGGGAAGGGTGAAGGGGCTGGGGAAGACAACCAGTCAGGGAGAAAGGCAGTGGTCCTTCCCCTGCTGATGAGGGAGCGGGTAAGTAACAGAAAGGGGCCGCCACTGTCTAGATAAACTTTGGGGATGCCTGTGCCTTGTGCTTCAGCTGAGAAGTTCCCACTCCTTTCCAATCCCTTTAAATAGAGACATCTGCTTCTAAAATTCGGAAAAAATTGGGATCACAGTGACATCAGCAACTGAGGCAGTACAGCCTTTCCTGGCATCCTTCATCCTTGGACTCCACCTTAATCCTTGTGAATGTAGTGTTGGAGAAATAGGAAGGAAAACCCACTCCAGAGTGTGTGCTTTCCATCATTTGTCAAGCAGGAGCCGTCTTTTTGCTGGGTCTTTTTTGCTCTCAGGCTCAGAGCTAAAAATAGACCTTCCAAAGAAAGCTCCCTTTAGGTGGTCCTACCAAGGCAATTTACATTATCAGTTCCTAGCTTCAAGACTAATTTGGAACACTCCTGCATTTGATGTGCTCCATTTTTTTTTTTCAGAGGTGGCTGCTTTTTCACAACAGACTCCAAGGAAGTGCTCACCACAGGGATCTCAAATCTTGAGTCAAGAATTAGGACAGGAGGTCGTTAGCACACTTCAGGTGTCTGGTAGACTCCGTTTGGATTCCCTGCACAGGGCTATCAAATGCTTCTATCCATTTTTTCTCCTAGGTGAAGGTTAAAAATATCTGCCCAAATAATCATATTCCTCTAAGCTTTCTACTAAACCCAGTAATTTCGTGGGGTACCAATTCCCTTTTACCTTGCATGGGATGACGGGTTAGCTGGAGAGCAGTCTGCAGTTGTCACTGTCAAAGCAGAAAGAGGATTCATGTCAGAGTGCAGAGATCCTCAAGACTGTCCTCAGATTGAATGGCACATCCTATCCAGGTCATTCCGAGCGTCAGGGAGCCTGAGCCTGAAACCTGGCAGCACGGCCACCTGCATCATTGTGGAGAATATTTTGGAGACTGTCATGGAGACCATGGAGCTGGACAACAGCGGGGAAGTGCCTGAGCCATCAGGAAGTAATAAGCTGTCACTGTTGACCCTGCCCAAGTGACCCCTTTGGTGGTCTCTGACACCGACTCTGACAGGCCTGACTTCTCTTCCCAAAGGGCATGTGTATAGCCTGTCACACTATAAAAAGAGCTTTCAAAGCCAATTTTATTAATTAGCCATTTTGACACCTTCATGGAATGACTTAAACTCTATATTAAAGATGAGGAAATGAAAACTCGGGAGGGTTAATTGACTTGTCCGAGTTCAAACTCGCCCAAATCTCAAGCATCAGAGTACGGGAAATAAAACTGATGCTTGTTTTAGTGACATTCAACATCTATTCAGCAATAATGTCTTACCACCCAGAAGCAAGATACCTGTCACCATCTATTAAAATCTCAAGTTTGTCTTCCACTTACTGACTCAGAAGCTACTAGACTAATTGCAGTGTTTGTGTGTCAGGCACGTAGTAGATTTTGCTGTTATTGTTCTACTTTATTTCTTTCATTATACATAAGTTCTGCATGATTTTATAAAGGCTATTTCTTAATATATTTTTAAAGTATTCTTGCTGTTTGAATGTGATCTTGTTTGCATTATATTTCTCATTTACTCCAGATAGAGAGGAAAGCTACTGCCATTTCTGCTTTAATTTTCACACCACTGCCCAATTGAGCTCCCTAATGAGTTTTTATAGTTTCTAAGTTAGTTCTCTTGTACTTTTCAGCTATGTTATCTGAAAATAATGATTTATTAATTTAAAATTGTCCTAGATCTTTCCCTCTTACCACCTTCTCTTTCTCTCTTCCCTAACTACCTTCCCTAATTGGACTACCTTGAATTGGTAAAAGTAAAGATGTTCTATGTTGGAATGAGGGTAATTGGGATTCAGAGAAAAGTTCCAAGTTTCAGTAAGTCAGTGGCTTTCAGGAGTTGAGAAGAGGGCCTATGCCTGCTGTAGCCAGGTTCTGAAAAATAAACTTAGAGAGGAAGGACTTTGTGGAAGAGCTAGAAGCAATAGCCTATTTTGGGTTCAGTTCTGACAGACCAGAGGACAATAAGGCCCTGAGCTATTGCTGCTCCTTTCAGAACCAGAGAACACCCATCCACTATGCAGACAAACTCTAGCAACAGCAATATGTAGGACCACCCAGTAAAAGAGCACACCCTTTGCCTAGCACTACACAGACCACCTCTTCAGGTGTTCATATCAGTTGGCTTATCTCCTATGTCTCTTGGTGTTGGCCCACAGGATTAGAACCACCTTCCAGGGGTATCTGGGTGGCTTAGTTGGTTAAGTGTCTGACTCCTGATCTCAGCTTAAGTCATGATCTTAAGGTTGTGAGATCAAACTCTGCCTTTGGCTCTGAACTAGGCATGAAGCTTGCTTAAGATTCTCTCTCCTGCTCCATCTGTATGGGCTCAAATGCTGGCCTCACTGATCCCTGCCTGTGAGACCACTTGGGAAAATAACCCTTCTGTGCCTAATTTCCTTAGCTATGAGATGGTACTAATACTTACACCTACCTTCCAGGGCTTTAGGAAAGACTAAATTAGTAAATATATGTAAAATGCTTACATATATATACAATGTATATATGTATGTACATATGTGTATACATATATACATATACATATAATGTATATGTTGCATGTATATATAATATATATTAATATGTATATATCATATACATATAATGTATATATGTATACATATATGTAATGTTTTGTGTATACATATGTATATACTTACAAAATATATGTAAAAAGACTGGCTTTTAGAATGTGTCCAATAAATCTTAGCTAGAATAGTACGTGGTGAGTGAGTCTCTGGCATGCTCTGGTGGTAAGACTGCAGGAAAGATGCTTCAAATTTCCAATTAATCTCTCTGAGCCTCATTTCCCTCATCTGTGGAGTTAAGAACACCTTCTTTGTTTAACTTATAGGAGAATTATTTCAGACAAGGTATATAAAAACAGCTGAAATGACAATGACCTAAAGTTGGTTTCCTTCCCATTAAATATCTTTATTATGTCATAAGTTCCATGAGGATGGAGACTCACCTCTATGCCTAAATACATCAGGGACTTAACTAGATCCAAAGAGAAAGCAAGGTTCTGCAGTAAATAAGCTGTAGGATTAAATTCCATCCATCCTTCACTCTACAACAGAATCATTTATTTAGAAATACTTTGACCTTGGTCTTGTCAGTGCTCTTTCAGTAGGATAATTTAAGAAGGATCAATTTACAAAGAGACTATTTACAAAGCTATAATGATATTTGAGCCTCTTGCAGAGAATAAGTAACGTAGGGCTGGTAAGGTGAGTAGGGCTATTTCTTTCCCTCAGCCTACAGAATCAAAGGGAAGCTCTGGTCCCAAGTACCTGGAAGGAGGGAGTCCCTAAGAAAGAGTCTCTGTGAGAAGCACTGAGCTCCAATCAAAGAACAAAGCCAGGCCAAGTTCATCTCGTACAAAGGGAAGCAGAAAAATAAATATTTTGAACTCCCTCCCTGATCTTACATCAGTCTCCTGCTAGAACTCCCCAGTAGTGAAATTCAACCAGAAACCAGGTGGGATGAAAGTAGGGTTGCCAGATTTAGCAAACTGAAAATGCAAGACACATAGGTAAATTCCAGTTTCAGATAAACAACCAATAAATTTTTAGCATAAGTATATCCCAAGTATTTCAGAGGATATACTTATACTAAAAACTTACTGGTTAGTTATCTGAAATTCAAATTTTAACTCTTTACCTTGCAGATGAGAGATCATTGATGGTTTCCATATAGGTCAGCCTCCCTAAGCCGAGAACAGGATGGAAAGGGATGGAGGGTGCATTTTGAGAGGCAAATGCAAAATAGTCTGACACACTCATTAGCTCACTTCTTTTGCTCGAACACATCCAGTATTTTTTCTTGTCTTGAAAAGTTTGAAACTCTAATACAGAAAATACATGAAATCACAGAACTGCCAAGTCATCATTGGGTCAATTAGGTCACAGCCCTCTCTAAAACTAGCATGGTTTTCTATATACTTGTTAGTATGAAAAAATTGACTTACTCTTTGATAATGATATGAGAATAGTGTTTTAGTCACTCACTAAATTTCAATATCATAAATTTTAGACTGGAATTCATAAAACTTGGATTGCAGTTTGGGAGTGAGTTTAGAAACAAAGAATATACAGAAACATACATATTTGAAGCACAAAACAATTGTTTATTATCAATATTAAGAGTTCTTAACAATGTGTCATTTTAATATATTCTATGGTTATAACATCATTATATCACATGTGTTTGTTTCAAATTAATAAGCTTGAAATATCTGATAAATTTAATAGTATAGTCTCTCTTGATCTTATGGTTCTTGCAAACAAAAGATAAATTCTAAAATTGCATATCCCCAAGGACCATAAAGTAAGAATTACAAGGCCAAACAGTTACTAGCATTTTAGTTTTAGTTTTAGAGGTTATGTCTACTTGTTGAACTTACAGGATTTTACATATCATCTTCTGGGAATTCATCACTGTCTCTATAATTTTGGCAGTGCTAATATTCCATTTATGTGCTCAGTGAATGAATACCATAATTCAGGCACCCACAGAGAAGAATTCTAAAGAATTTTGATAGCACTTTAATGTAGTTAACTAATAAGAAAATGGGCACACAGGAGGCTCACATGGGGAATTCTCTGTGATGACACTGAAGGACTTTTCTAAGATTTAAGCTAGACAATTCACAAAGTAGATAGTTGTGGGTAGAGAATACATCAAGGACCATGTAGAGAATCATAGTGCAAGAGGGATGTAAACAATATCAGAGAACATCTCTTTGAAGGACCTGATTTAGCCAGTAAGGAAGCAGGTGCTTAAGACAGTGAACAAATGTGCCAGGCCATGGTGATTTTTTCTGGCTTTATGTCCAGCTCTAAGACCCTGTCTAGAACCATTTCAACAAGAGTGACACATGTTCTGGTGAGATTTTAATAATGCCTGAAGAAAAGACTTCCTATAAAATAGGAGTGTTTGATCTGGTGATACTTGGATATATGAGCTCCAGGAAAAAGAAAAGTGTACTCCATTGAAAAGAGCACTTATTCCTAAAGTGAAGGGTAGGAGATTCTCTGATGTTTTGCTGACATGCTTCTTTTTCCTGCTCTTGGTCTAATCACTGGGGTCAGGCTTATCTGGAAGATTTGGGGCAGTAATGGCTACCATAAGTTCCTACAGGTGACACCAGCAGATCCCATCAAGATAAGAGGCTGTGCCCAAGACACATGGCCAAAGCCAGTTTTTTTTAAATTTTTTTAATTTATTTTCAGGGTAACAGTATTCATTGTTTTTGCACCACACCCAGTGCTCCATGCAATCCGTGCCCTCTCCAATACCCACCACCTGGTTCCCCCAACCTCCCACCCCCCGCCCCTTCAAAACCCTCAGATTGTTTTTCAGAGTCCATAGTCTCTCATGGCTCACCTCCCCTTCCAATTTCCCTCAACTCCCTTTTCCTCTCTAACTCCCCTTGTCCTCCATGTTATTTGTTATGCTCCACAAATAAGTGAAACCATATGATAATTAACTCTCTCTACTTGACTTATTTCACTCCGCATAATCTCTTCCAGTCCCGTCCATGTTGCTACAAAAGTTGAGTATTCATCCTTACCATTCTTTTACACCGTACACAAAAATAAACTCAAAATGGATAAAAGACCTCAACGTGAGACAGGAATCCATCAGAATCCTAGAGGAGAATATAGGCAGTAACCTCTTCGATATCAGCCACAGCAACTTCTTTCAAGATATGTCTCCAAAGGCAAAGGAAACAAAAGCGAAAATGAACTTTTGGGTCTTCATCAAAATCAAAAGCTTCTGCACAGCAAAGGAAACAGTCAACAAAACAAAGAGGCAACCCACGGAATGGGAGAAGATATTTGCAAATGACAGTACAGACAAAAGATTGATAGCCAGGATCTATAAAGAACTCCTCAAACTCAACACACAAAACAGACAATCATATTAAAAAATGGGCAGAAGATATGAACAGACACTTCTCCAATGAAGACATACAAATGGCTATCAGACACATGAAAAAATCTTCATCATCACTAGCCATCAGGGAGATTCAAATTCAAACCACATTGAGATATCACCTTACACCAGTTAGAATGGCCAAAATTAGCAAGACAGGAAACAACATGTGTTGGAGGGGATGTGGAGAAAGGGGAACCCTCTTACACTGTTGGTGGGAATGCAAGTTGGTGAAGCCACTTTGGAGAACAGTGTGGAGATTCCTCAAGAAATTAAAAATAGAGCTTCCCTATGACTCTGCAATTGCACTACTGGGTATTTACCCCAAAGATACAGATGTAGTGAAAAGAAGGGCCATCTATACCCCAATGTTTATAGCAGCAATGGCCACAGTCGCCAAACTGTGGAAAGAACCAAGATGCCCTTCAACGGACAAATGGATAAGGAAGATGTGGTCCATATACACTATGGAGTATTATGCTTCCATCAAAGCCAGTTGTAAAAGCGTCCAAGTGAAATAATGCAACAACATAGCATGGCAGCCCCAGTGGCAATGTTTGCTATGAAGGAAAGGAACTCAACAACTGTGACTTTCTGGAAAGGGGAGGTAGACTGAAAAGAAGACCAGAGCAGGAGCTAGAAAATCTAGATTTTTAGGTTCATCTCAGTGTTTCACTGGATTCGTAAGATTGAGTAAGGCACTTGGCTTCCCTCCCTGAGTGTCCAATCAGGATAAGAATGCTGAGAATAGGCTTGTCACAAAATAAGCACTCAAAAGTGTTATTTATAATCATTTGGATTTTATTATTATAATCTTGAAAGACTACTGTGTTACATAAAAATGCATATATGGAAAATTGCAATGCTTTATGTACACCCAAGGAGCTCCATAATTTACTGTAGATTGTGATGCTGGTATCCTTTCTAGCAGTTGTTACTTGGACCTTTAAAATTCAGGTGATTGAAATATTTTTCAGGATATAAAACTAGTGAAAATTTTAAGACATACACCAGAATTGTTTCCTTCCCAATGACTGCGGCTAAGGGGGGGGGGGGGCCTTCTATGTGTATAGACAAGGAATGAACAGGAACATGGGAAAATGACAGTAATTGGATTTGTTAACAGTGGTAGAAATGTGACTATCCTTTTGTGTTTTTATGTATTTGAATCTGTTCTTTAAATTAAAATAGCTTTAATTTGAAAATAATGAAATGCAGGAAGCTAAGCTAAACCTTGACATTTACACGAGGGAACTCTGATATCCTAAATAATACTAATATAACAGTAGTCCATCTTACTGAGCACCTCTCATGAGTTGGGCATGGCGCTGAGTGCTTTCAGTGCACAGATCTGTCTCATTTTCCCAACAACACTGTGAACTGTAGGAGACACATAAGGAAACTGAAGCTCGCAGATTACCAGCTTGCCAAGGTCTCCCAGCTGGCAAATGTAGAGTACAGAAGCGCTTTGTGTGTAACAGTTCGGAATAAATATTGGTCCCTTTAATCCAGGGAACACAGATGGGTTCGCGTTCTACCAGCTTTTTGGTGGTATTTGGAGCACTGAAGAGAAGGTTAAGTCACTGATCATGAGTATTTTTCACTTACGTCTCATTCCCTAGTGTGGATGCACCAACTTCCCATGGCTTCCTGGTTGCCTGCACACACTTACAGAGTGTGCAATGACTATTCGAACAACAAATGACAGATGAGGAGCAAAGCCCAGAGAGGGAGGAGTCTGAGCTGGGGGGCAAAAAAGAACTGAAATGGCTTTGGAGGTCTCCCGGAGCCAACATCAGCTGCTAAAAAGAAGGAAAACACAAGCAAAGCAACGGATCTAAATTTAGCCATGGAGCCCTCCAGGCAGTATTTCACAAGGGCACTGCTATTTCTAGGAAAGAAGGAGGGGGCTTCTGAGAACCTGTTTCTCTTAAGGTGCTGCAAGCATCCTTCTTAAGCAAGTGCAGACAAATTAGGGAATCTCGGCTACACCCCATCCTTGATGTCACTCAGCTGGATATAAAGATGGTTCAAAATGCCTTTCTTGCTCTCTGCATCTAATTTGCATTTTTCTAAAAATTAATGTTGCTAATATTATAGTAGATATCCTATAAAAAGAAATCGAGTACTCTTCTAAAATTTGGGAATCAAAAGTAAAATGTTTATTATTACATTTTTTCCAGGGATTTGAGGACATTTAACAGAAGGTGATAACAGTAAGCATGGCTAACTGTTCTGTGATGTCAGTTATGACTGAAACTGATTACCAGTGGGTACATTATCATGACTTTTTTCAGCATGTCGTTTTCAAGCACAAAACCTGTACCAAAGCATCAGGGCTATAGATAATAATTAGACATAATCCCCGCCTAGTCTAGAGAGTGAACACTGTATGATGATAAATGATTCATTATAATGTGATAAGTGCTCTGTTGGATGAATGTGCAAAACAGGGGTGCACAGAGAGTACCAGTGGGAGCTGGAGCACAGCAGGGTTTGTCAGATAAGGAGAAGGTAATGTCCTCCAAAGTGGGGCATTATTCTTAAAAACTATGAAGGGATCCTTTTTTGAAAGACACTGTAGGATCAGTATTGGGACAGACAGAAGTTCTGGAATCAGGGTTCAGAGCCAGGCTCTGTCACTTACTAACTGATGTAGCAGATTTCAAAATGCAGCCCAAATCTTTTACTTCCCTCACAACGTGAAGCTAACTCCAAACAAGGGGAAAGTCTTCTTGACTCCTTGAGTCTGGCTTCGCCATGTCACTTCCCTTGCGATACAAGCAGAAGTTTGACAAGCCTTGAGCATCGCATCGTGTCCTCTCTGGGTTTGTTGAACCCTGAGACCAGCACGTGTGCAGCCTGATTACCCATTGTCGGATAAGGGACTGTGAGACCTGGCAGGGGACCTCAGATGTATGAGTGACCCCAGGAAGACTAGCAGAAGTGCCTGGCTCAGCCCACACCAACTGTCTACCCACAGACTTCTGAGCTGAAGAAATGATTGCTATTATAAGCGCTAAGTTTGGACATAGTTTGCTATAAATAAAAACTAATTGGTAGATTCTATGGCTCTGGATAATTTTCTTCACCTCTTTAAACTTGGTTCCCTCATCTATAACATGGAAATAATCAGAGTAATTGTCTCGTCGGTTGCTGAGAGTATTAAATAAGATAAGGCATACAAAGAACTTACAATGCCTGGCACCTTATAATGCCTGACTAGATAGATAGTGACTAACCGTATGATTACATGCTTATAACCAGAAATGGATTTTTCCAGAAGTCAGGAGGGGCCCTATGGGATGTTATATGCTCTGTAACAACTAGAACCATAACATTTCCTGTGACATGTTTTAAAAGTAAACAATGGGAGGGGTGAGCCTGAGTGGCTCAGTCCTTCTGCTCGACTCTGGGATCGAGCCCCACATCCAGGCTCCCTGCTCTGTGGGGAGTCGGCTTCTCCCTCTCCCTCTTCCCCTGCCCCTCCCCCTGGCTTGTGTTCTCTCTCACTCACTCTGTCTCTCTCAAATGAATAAATAAAATGTTTTTAAAAATAAACAATAGAGATTTTTGTTTCTTTGCTTGATCTTTCAGTTTCTTTGGGAGTTTCATATACCAGTTAATAGGTTTTAAAATGTTATTTGGTGAAGTGCTATGTATTTTTTTTTTTTCTAAATCCAACTTTTACTTTTTTTTTAACCATTGTCTCTGCACCACAATGTTGAGCAGCTGAATCTTCTGCTTTCTCCAACTTCAGTGGCATATAACATCTTCCTGATTCATCTCTCACGGAGCAGCAGGGGGAATGCAATACTTAACTACATCATAGGAAGGATATGTGGGTTTGCTAATGGTCTCCTGAAAAAATTAAGTGTTAAGTGGTTCGATTCTTTCTACTTCTCTATTTTAAACATCAAGTCTAACAGAATTAATTTCCTAAAAATTAAAACTCTCTCCTAATGGAACACAATTAGGAAAATACATGAATGTACCCTTTTCAATAATGTGTTTTATATTGTTTAGATTCTAAGTGTTTATATTCTAACTGAAGTCAGAAATTGACATAAATTTAAACTCGCTGCAATTACTGTATAATACTCACATTTTGAAATTGTGCCTTTTTGTAATTAGTCGTATGCTAGTATTTCACACCTTTCACCTGGGTTCCACCTGACCCTCAGTTCTCCCCTCAACCTTGGTAACCCTTAAATACAAAACCTTGCTCAAGGTGACATGTTTATTCCTCCTGATAGAACTAGCAAAAGAATCTTCAGTGATGCCTTTATGAATGGCTATTTCCTGGTAGGCAACAGCATCATGACATCTCCATTCTGAGTTCTATCTGAACGTAAAACGTGAATGTTTGTAAGAACATGCATCAGGGCTACAAAAATCAAACCACCAGCCATTAAGACACTTAATGAGGGAGTTTTCAATAACAGTCATGTTTCTGTTGGTAGCATCAGTTCCTCCAATTTGTTTGAACTTATCTATATCATAGCCTGTAATTATATGGGCCTATAAATGAAAGATAAGGTGTTTAAGTCACAAGGATATGCTTGATTTTTCACTTGTATTTTCAGTCCAGCAAGGGGCTCAGGTTGGAGGCAATCTAACACATGAGAGCTTGAGTCTATAGTCAGAATGCCTTCACTTAATAGCTCTGTGCTGGTCCACAGGGTCCTCACCTGCAAAGTGGAAATAATAATATTTCTTCCTAGACTTCAGTGAGGCAATGCACACAAAAGCATTGGAGGGGTGTCAGGGTGGCTGTCAGTTAAACATCTGACTTTGGCTCAGGTCGTGATTTCAGGGTCCTGGAATCCAGCCCTGTGATGGGCTCTGCATTCAGCAAGGAGTCTGTTTGTCCCTCTCCCTCCCCCTCTGCACCCCACCCCCACGGGAAACAGTGTCTGGTGCCTAATAGCCCTCAGTACATGATTTTTGAATTTGACCTTTGTGGAATGTTTCTTGTGGTGGAAATGGCATGGCTTAGATCACTGTTTATGAGTAAGACACAATAGTCAATGTTAGGGCTATATACATAGCTCCCTTTTAATAGAAATAGTATTTGAAACCAAGATTTGGGCACTCAGTGTGTTTGTTGCTGCTGAGGTGTGCTTTCTTATAGGTCCTCTACAATAGCGAAAGACAAATATGTGTGCATACCACTCATGTATGTGTGTGCGTGTGTGTGTATGTAACAAATATATATATTTGCATATTAATAAGGTATATTTTGGGGCACTTGGGTAGCTCAGTCTGTTAAGCATCCAACTCTTGGTTTCGGCTCAGGTCATGACCTCATGAGTCATGAGACTGAGCCCCTCATGGAGCATGTCATCCAGCTCCAGGCTCAGTGGGGAGCCTGCTTGAAGATTCTCTCCCCCTTCTCCTCCCCCAACTCATGCACGT
Organism: Lontra canadensis; assembly: GCF_010015895.1. NCBI lineage: Eukaryota > Metazoa > Chordata > Mammalia > Carnivora > Mustelidae > Lontra > Lontra canadensis. The sequence continues at coordinate 20,392,912 of NW_022631014.1, read as the reverse complement.
GAGTGCACTCTCTCTCTCTCAAATAAATAAATAAATCTTAAAAAGCTAAGGTATATATTAATATAAAGTATAAGGTATATGAGATGTGTGTATATATATATATGGTATATATATAATATATAAGGTATATATATTAATATATCTTTATATATTAGTATTTCTACATGTAGCCATCCATGTCTATATTAGGTTACATATGAGTTCAGATGTCTCCAACTTTTAATCCATTACCATGTGGATCATTCTCATCTCCACCTTTATGCATCTCCCACCAGCAGTGGGAAACTTGCTCCCACCAATAGCTGTCATCTGCTATCCACTGATGTAATTGTTCAGTTTCAGTATGCACATATATCCGTATAGAACTGTTAACCTCTCCTCCTGTGGGATCAGCTGATCTGCTAGAGCACAGGGCTTATGCCCTCCCCTCCAGTTCAGACAGGGTTCTAAAAAAGTTGTTTCCCTTGGTGTGTTTGACTTTGTTATGGAGATTGCTCTGGGCCTAAGGCAAAATAGTTATTTTTCAGTCTCCCTGCTCAAAACATGAGGAAGTTTTCCTGTGATCTTCACTGAAGGGATCTGGTGAGTTTCCTAAAAGTAAAGCTCATAAAAGTGTAAAGTCCCCCCAACACTGGGTCCCAGGAGTTTCTCACTCTGAAGCTAGTCTACCCTCATCCTCCAGCAATTCATAAAAATCTGTTTCTAGTCAATATTTCTACAAGTTTATGGTTCCAGTGGCTTTGGCTTCCAACCTTAGTTGTGTATAACATTTTTAGTGCTTATTCTATGTATTGCATTATATATGCTTGACTTATTATAGACTACTGATGGTGTCATTTTGCCAGTTTGAGTGAAATATTAAAACCTTACCTTTTTTACATCCACATACCCTCCCCCATTCATAATTATTGTCTTAAATATTACCTGTACATACCTTTAGAACCATACTCAGTGTTATTATCTTTGCTTCAGCAGTCAAACAGAACTTACAAAACTCAAGAAGAGATTCAAAGCCTGCTCTATTTACTGATCAATTTTGCTTACCATGTTTTTTTTCCTTCCTCGTGCATCATACTTGCTTCTGTTATCATTACATTTCTGTTTAGAGAACTTCCTTTAGCCATTATTTATGGTAACCTTCCAGTAACATATCCTCTTATTTGTTTTTCATCTGAAAATATCTTGATTTCCCTTCAGAACTGAAGGATATTTTCAGTGATCATAGAATTCTGGGTTGATGCTTCTTTTCTTTCAGTACTTGAAAACAGTGTTATTTCTTTTTAGCTCTCATGATTCCAGATGAGAAATCCTTGGTCATCTGAACAAATTTTTGAGTTTTTGTTTTATTTTGTTCAGTTCTCCTATGGATAAGGCGTCAATTCTTCTCTGGATGCAGTCAAGATTATTTTTTTTGTCTTTAGTTTTCAGAAGTTTAATTATGAGGTGTCTTGGTGTGGATTTCACTGGATTCCATTTTAGGGAAATCTCTTAGCTTCTAAAATCTGTAGGTTTATATCTGTTGCTAAATTCGGTACATGTTCAGCCATTGTTTCCTAGAGTACTTTTTTAGCCTGACTCAATTTCTCCTCTCCTTCCAGGATTCTGATGATGCGACTGTTAATTTTTTATATAGTCCCATTAACCCTGAGGCTTTCTTCACCTTTTCCATTTATTTTTGTTCTGTTGTTCGCACTGGTCAATTTCTATTGTTGTAGCTTCCACTTCACTGATTCTTCCTTCTTTCTCCTTCTTTGTGCTGCTGAATCCATGCATGGAACTTTTTTAAAAAAATTTTTTTAATTCAATTTACCTAACATGTAGTGTATTATTAGTTTCAGGGATAGGATTCAGTGATTCGTCACTTACATATAACCTCCCGTGCTCATCCCAACAAGTGTCCTCCTTAATGCCCATCACCCAGTTACTCCATCTCCCTAACCCCTTCCCCCCCAGCAACTCCCAGTTTGTTCCCTACAGTTAAGAGTCTTTTATGGTTCACCTCCCTCTCTGTTTTTATTTTATTTTATTTTATTTTATTTTATTTTTACTTCCCTTCCCCTATGTTCACCTGTTTTGGTTCTTAAACTCCACATATGAGTGAAATTACATGGTATCAGCCTTTCTCTGACTGACTTATTTCTCTTAACATAATACCCTCTAGTTTCATCCATGTCATTGCAAATGGTAAGAGTTCATTCTTTTTGACAGTTGAGTAATATTCAATTTTGTTTCAATTTGAGTATTTTGTATGTCTAGAATTTCCACTTGGTTCTTTTTTATGTCTTCTATTTGTTTACTGAGATTTTCTATTTCTATGCTAAGCTTCCTACTTTTCATTTGTTTCAAACATGGCCATATTGGTGTTTGAAGCATTTTTATTGTGCTGTTTTAAGATCTTTGTCAGGTAATGCTAATATCTCTGTCATATCACTGTTGGTGTCTTTTGATTGCCTTTTTCCTTCCAGCTTATTATCTTCTAGTCTCTTAATATGATGAGCAACTTTCTGTTGAAACCTAGGTGTTTTTGCATCGTGTTACAAGACTGAATGTATTTAAACCTTCACTTTGAGCTAGTTTTCTCTGTCCCTCCTCTTGCAGAGGAAGTGGGGCAGGGTACCCCTTATTGCCAAGTCAAAACTGACCTCTAGAGCCCTAGGGCCTGTTGGCCCTTTGTTAATGCTGAGTGAGAGTGAAAGCCCCCCACCCCATGTGGTCTCCACCAACACCACTGAGCATGGGGAGGGGGGAGCTCATTAGCAGCTGATAAAAATTAAAGTCCCAGATCCCTACTTCACTTTCTGACACCTGCCCAGCAGGAATGTTGGGACACCTCCTTCACAGCCTTGTAAGAGTGGAATCCTGGGCTCCCCACTTGGTCTTTGCTGACATGGCTTGGGGTACAGTCTCAGTTTTTTATGTGGCATTGGCTGCAGGAGAGCAGTTATTGTCTAAAAACTGTCTGCACTGTTGGGTTGACCCTTTCTTGACACTTTAACTAGAAGAAGCAACCTCTGGCTGGCATTTTCCCACACTGGTCTGTCCCCATTGGCATTTCTGGTTTGCAACCTGTTCAGTTCCAACACTGGGATATATAAGACAAAAAGAAAATTAAGAGAACTCACCATGTGTCATCCCTTAGGTCCAGAAATATCAAGCCATTCTGCCTCCTTCTCTCCACTTTTCAAAGTATTCTTACATTGGGTTTACATAAAACATTCAGAGGTTTTAGTTGTATCTAATGGGGAGACTAGGGAAAAGTATATCTCCTCTATATTCTTATAAGTGGAAGACGACTCACTTTTATTTGGACTGTTTACCTTCCATTTATAAAATTCTTCTATGCTTTATTGAAACATAATATATGGACAGAAAAACTCACAGATTGTTCACATATAGTTCAGTGAGTTACCACCACCAAAGGTGGAGAGCTCCACTGGTAGGTACCCCCGAAAGTCACAGTGCTTCTTTCTAGTTATGAACTGTCTTTCTTTCCTAAATATGGCCATTGCCCTTGAACTTTACATAAATTATATAACATAGTATGTACTCTTCTGTGTCTGATTTCTTTTTTTCTATTTTGTGACAGAATCTGAATGTCCAACAAACATATGACAAGGGGGTTCAACTTTAGTAGCCATCAGGGAAATGCAAATAAAGCTACCATGATGAAATAAAAAATAACGCAGTATCCATGTTGGAGAAAACAACTGGAACATGTAACTGTGCTTACACATCAGCACCAAAAGTCATACACAAGAATGTTCAAACAACCCTATTCGTGATAGGGAAGAAATGAAAACACCCTAACAGTCCAGCCACACATAATGGATTAAATAAATTATGGCAGATTCATACAATCAAATTCTATACAGCAAGGAAAGAGAACAAATAATCTGCATATTTTACTTCTAAGTTACTTTAAAAAAAATGAAACTGTTTTTCCTGCGATAAATTAGAAAGAGGAAATATGCCATAGTGTAGGATGCCTTATGCAACTCAAAACAGTTATACACACAAATTAATGGCATATATTTCTCAAATAAGCATACATGTCTAAGATAGCTATTTTCAAAACATGATAGTGGGTGTCACTGAAGCAAGGGTATTTTGAGCAGGATGTGGGTTAGGTTTGGGACAATTAAAAAACAAATTAAAATGAGAAAGAAGAGTTACAAGGAGTGATGGTGACAATTCTAGGTCCCTCCACTTCTCCCTGAGTAACAATAGTAAAATAAATAGCTACAGAAAATATAAGTAGAAAAATAGACTCATATTGAAATGTGAAGAATGGCCTTCCCCTTTTCCTCTTGGAAAATTGCTTCTTTTCTTTCAATAATAATGTTTTTCCCCTTGGTGAGCCTTCTCCTAGCTCCTCAGTGGAATTAGCATTTTCCTGCCCTGGTGGCTATGACCTCTCTTCATACTCGTGGTTATCATTTGTCCCCAGTTCTGTCTTCTTCAATGAGGTGAATTTCCCTCTAGGTTAAGAAAGAGACATATATCTCTCTCTATCCCTGGATCTAATAAAGGGCCTGGTACATAGCAGTTCTTAGCAACTATCAATAAATAAATCAGCAAATAAAGTGAGGGCTTCATTTATTTAGATATCTCTGCCTTATTTTTTAATGATCTCAAATATCTTAAGCTGAGTAATGCCTTATTCCCAGGACCACAGAAGCAGTAGAAGCAACAGGACATGGTGACTCACTGCATAAGATGGTTGAGGAAAAGCAAATGGTAAAATGCTGCAGATTTTATTTAAAATCTGGGTGTTGGGATGCCTGGTGGCTCAGTTGGTTAAGCCCCTGCCTTTGGCTCAGGTCACGATCCTGGGGTCCTGGGATCGAGTCCAGCATGGGGCTCCTTGCTCAGCAGGGAGCCTGCTTCTCCCTCTGCCTGCTCTGCCTGCTGCTCTCTCTCTTGTGCGTGCTCTCTCTCTCTCCCTCTCTTTGACAAATAAATAAGTTAAATCTTTAAAAAATAATAAAATAAAATCTGGGTGTTTCTCTAATTCACACATCAGCAGCTCTACCTGCAGTCTAAGGAACTCAGGGATTCCATGTCATATAAAACTACCATCCAGGTTGGGTGACCTCAGAGCCCTAGGCCATTGTTTGGTAGAGTCTGGCATTGTGGCAGCTTGCATTTTGGGGAGGAAACTGGATAGAAACAGCCAACAACCCCTCTGAGTGTTTGTCTGAATAACACCACCATCAATATTAACTCCTACTCTACTCCGCACCGTAATTACCTGCATCCAGTTTCATTATTAACTGAGGAGACAAAATGGGCCAACTCTACAAGAATAAAGACAGATGAAACAGAGATATGTTTCCTAAGTCCAGGTTTTGTGGGTAAGTTGGCCTCAGCTATGGAGGGAAGAAAGTAGCATTTAAAGCTTAAGGTCTGAGTCATCTTTTCCAGACCAACTGTCAACTGCCTGATGGATGGTTCATGGCTGCCAAGTGAGTTACTGGAGGAACAGAGAGGGTTACAGAAGGCAGAAGGACAAAGAGGTAATATAACCCCTCTCTGGAAAACGGTTAAGAGAATCTGTGAGATTCATTTGCCCCCAACATGACACTACAGGCTTTTAGAGTATATTTCAAAGTAAATGCAAAGCTTTAGAGATAAAGAGCAGGAACTATTATCCATTTTTGCTGGAGTTCTTGGTTTTCATTTTTTGAGAGTCACTCTTTACTTCTCATTTCTAGGGATGTCATTTAAGATACAGAAGGATTAACTGAGCATACATTGAATACCCATAATCCTCTACAGATTGTAAGTGTACAAGTGACACGTGTGTTTGAATTTTAGAGCCCTGCAAACAGAATATGTTCCTGCCTCAGAGGGAGCTATAGCTCTCCGTGTCTGGCTACCAGGCATTGAGAATCTATGTGTGTCTCTCGGAACTCTGGATGCTGGCTCTTCCTTACTCTGTGACCCTTGAAACCCTCCAGAAATCCTCATCATTCTTTTTCTCCTCCCTTTGTTACTAACAAGGCTGTTCCTCCCAGGCTGACTGGGATCCAACTTTCCCCATGGACCATTTATAAAGGTACTTAAAATGATTATTCAAATGATTTCTCCAACATTTCACTTTTTTTGAGAATCATGTGTGTCATCTTACCCACAAAGAAAAGAAACTGTAGTTTTCTAGGAACCAAACCTGAACAGCCCTGCACTAACACACTCCTTGTCTGTATGGACACTACACATTCCGCTCAAGATTCCTTCCACCAGGGGCACCTGGGCAGCTGGGTCCATTAAGCATCTACCTTTGGCTCAGGTCATGATCTCTGGGTCCTGGGACCGAGTCCCGCATGGGGATCCCTGATCAGTGGGGAGCCTGCTTCTCCCTCTCAATCCCCTCCTCTGGCCCCCCAACTGCTCATTCTCTCTCTCTCTCAAATAAATAAATCTTAAAAAAAAAAAATTCCTTCCACCAAAACCATAGTCATCTTTCAATTTCCACAAGAACCTTCCTAAACACCCTTTCCACTGATGGACTTCTTCCTCCCCTGGCCTGTGCTCTCAGATCATGTTGCTCAAGCCCCTTATACAGCAGTGATCCCACTGAGTTTTTACAGTTTGCTTATGTGTGGCAAGGAGTCTGAGGTTTGGAGTCTGAAGGTGGAGCTGGAATCTCTACTCTACACTTGCCATTTACCATTAGGGAAAGTCATAAAACCTCTCAGGCTTCTGACGACCTCATCTGCAAAGTGGGTCTAATGATACTTACCTTGCCAGGGTGGCATTTAGGAACACAAGAGATAAATGAGCTTTTAATTGCCCTCTAACAGTTCCTAAGAAAAACATAAAAGCTCCTTCATAAATAAATAATGGCACATCTATACAATTGGATACACATTCATTAGAAAAAGGATAATGTATAGTTATACTTATTGACACAGAACTACCTTTATGAATTATCATTAAAGACACGAACCCTTGGTGTCCTGAGATCATTTTATGTGAATATATATATACATTTAAAATATACCCATACATACATGTGCTTTGAAAAGGCAGCTTACCAAAAATCTAACAGTTATTACAAATAGGTGGTAGAATTCGGGAAGATTTTTTAATTTCCTCAGCATTCTTTTTGATACTGTTTTAATCATGATGAAGGTGCTGTTTTGGAAAAGAGTATTTAGAAATACTTTGCATAAGGGCAAAAATGAACTATTAGGACTTTATCAAGATAAAAAACTTTTGCACAGCAAAGGAAACAGTCAACAAAACCAAAAGATAACCAATAGAATGGGAAAAGATATTTGCAAATGACATATCAAATAAATGGCTAGTATCCAAAATCTATAAAGAAGTTATCAAACTCAACACCCAAAGAACAAATAATTCAATCAAGAAATAGGCAGAACACATGAACAGGTATTTCTGCAAAGACATCCAAAGACACATGAAAAAGAGCTCAACATCAACTTGAAATCAGGAAAATATCACAGGGAAAACCACAGTGAGATACCACCTCACACCAGTCACAATGGCTAAAATTAATCATTCAGGAAACGACAGACGTTGGCAAGGATGTGGAGAAAGGGGAACCCTCCTACACTCTTGGTGGGAACGCAAGCTGGTGCAGCCATTCGGGAAAACAGTATGGAAGTTCCTCAAAAAGTTGAAAATAGAGTGACCCGATGACCCAGCAATTGCACTACTGGGTATTTACCCTACAGATACAAATGTAGTGATCCAAAGGGACACATGCACCTAAATATTTATAGCAGCAATGTCCACCATAGCCAAACTATGGAAAGAGCCTAGATGTCCATCAACAGATTAATGGATAAAGAAGATGTGGTATATATATACAATGGAATACTATGCAGCCATCAAAAAACTGAAAGCTTGCTATTTGCAATGACATGGATGGACCTAGAGGGTATTACGCTAAGTGAAATAAGTCAATCAGAGAAAGAAAATTTTCATATGATCTCACTGATATGAGGAATTTGAGAAACAAGACAAAGGATCATAGGGGAAGGAATGGAAAAAATAAAACAAAACAAAACCAGAGAGGGAGACAAACCATAAGAGACTCTTAATCTCAGGAAACAAACTGAGGGTTGCTGGAGGTAAGGTGGATGGAATGGATGGGGTGACAGGGTGTTGGACATTGGGGAGGGCATATGCTGTGGTGAGTGCTGTGATTTGTGTAAGACTGATGAATCACAGACCTGTACCCCTGAAACAATAATACATTATATGTTAATTTTTAAAATGCTGTTAAAAAAAGAAATATTTTGCATAAGATAATAAATTTGAAGACTCAGGAAAGAAACACATGCTTTTAGTAGTTTGATCATGTGTTCCAAATCTGAGTACAGCAGTGAGCATTGAGATTGGTAAACAAGTAAACAGACAGTGTTTCATTGTGCCACATATTAATTAACTTGGCACAGTATTTAACCTTTGTGAGTTTTGAGTTTCCCCTCTACAAGAGTTTTTCCATCAGACCTGTAAGTTGCTCTACAGGCTGGCATTTTATCTTTCACTCATTTAACAAATACTCACTGAGCACCTACTATACGAGGACCTAAGCTCCAGAAATAGATGATGAAGAGGAGACATGAGGTCCTCAACGTCACAGAGCTTAGATCCTGAAGGACACCAAATAAGGAAAGAAAGAAACAGGATTCTTTAGATGGTGGGCTCTGAGGTCTGAAACTGGAGGAAAGCTGTCCGTGGGGAACAATGGTAAGGGATTTTCAGATTCAGAAAATAGCGACAAGCACCAAATCTGGAAGAAAGAATAGACCAGGCATTTTGAGAAACAAAAGGGCCAGGGTGAAGGGGTTCTCACATCTCTGAAACTATTACCCTGAACCCACAGAAGAGGATATGTGAAGGCACATGCTAATTACTAATCAAAGGACCAAATTCTGTAGGAAACTGCATCTGAAGTTTCCAGGTAGGAGTTGTCAACAATTTTAGAAATGTGATACCTCCAGCTTGTTCTTCTTTCTCAAGGCTGATTTGGCAATTCAGAGTCTTTTGTGGTTCCATACACACTTTACACACTTTAGGATTGTTTGTTCTAGCTCTGTGAAAAATGCTGCTGGTATTTTGATATGGATTTCACTAAATCTGTAGATTACTTTGGGTAGTGTGGACATTTTAACAATATTGGTTCTTGCAAACCATAAGCATGGAGTATCTTTTCATGCTTGTGTTGTCTTTAGTTTCTTTCCCCAGTGTTTTATAGTTTTCTGAGTACAAGTCTTTCAACTCCTTGGTTAAGGTGATTCCTAGGGATTTTATTATTTTTGGTGCGAATATAAATGGGATTTGTTTTTTAATTTCTTTTTCTGCTATCTCGCAAATAGTGTATAGAAATTCAACTGTTTTGACATTGTACATGCAGTTGGTTGTAATGAGCAGAAAACCCAACTCAAAGTAACATATTTGAGCAAAAGCATACAACTAATGATGATGATGATAGTAGCAATAATAATTAGCAGTATGAGACTAGTTTTGACCAGGCCTTTAATCCTCTGATCCTTACAGAAACTCTATGAAGTAGGGATCATTATCTCATTTTCGACTTGAGGAAACCAAGATCGAGGCAGATCGAGTCAATTGTCTGAGATCTTGTTGTTTTTAAGTGGAAGAGCTAGGATGTTGGAACTTCAGGCTCATGGCCCTTCCACTAAATGTGAAGATTCAAGTCCCCCTCCATCTCCCAGAGGTTAGAACCAACTAGAAGCAGCCCACACATTTACTCTTTAGAGAATAGAGGCAGATCTTAACCAGAAACTAGCTCTATGAGGCTGCCTTTTCCAGGTCCTTCCAGTGGGAGACCATTCCAATGCCATCAAACAGTGCTATTCAAATATAACCTACCATCATTGTTGCTGTCATTATTATTAATTGGCATGTCCAAAAACAGGTTAAGAAGGCAGTACAGACAAAAGGTTGATATCCAGGACCTACAAAGAACTTCTTTTTTTTTTTTTAAGATTTTATTTATTTATTTGACAGAGAGAGATCACAAGTAGACAGAGAGGCAGGCAGAGAGAGAGAGAGAGGGAAGCAGGCTCCCTGCTGAGCAGAGAGCCCGACGTGGGACTCGATCCCAGGACCCTGAGATCATGACCTGAGCTGAAGGCAGCGGCTTAACCCACTGAGCCACCCAGGTGCCCCTACAAAGAACTTCTTAAACTCAACACGCACAAAACAGATAATCATGTCAAAAAATGGGCAGAAGACGTGAACAGACACTTCTCCAATGAAGACATACAAATGGCTATCAGACACATGAAAAAATGTTCATCATCACTAGCTATCAGGGAGATTCAAATTAAAACCACATTGAGATACCACCTTACACCAGTTAGAATGGCCAAAATTAGCAAGACAGGAAATAACATGTGTTGGAGAGGATGTGGAGAAAAGGGAACCCTCTCACACTGTTGGAGGGAATGCAAGTTGGTGCAGCCACTTTGGAGAACAATTGTGGAGATACCTTAAGAAATTAAAAATAGTGGGGCACCTGGGTGGCTCAGTGGGTTAAGCCTCTGCCTTCGGCTCAGGTCATGATCTCAGGACCCTGGGATCGAGTCCCGCATCAGGCTTCCTGCTCAGCAGGGAGCCTGCTTCCCCCTCTTCCTCTGCTGCTCCCCCCACTTATGCTCTCTCTCCTTCTCTCACTCCCTGTCAAATAAATAAATTCTTTAAAAAAAAATTAAAAATAGAGCTTCCCTATGACCCTGCAATTGCACTACTGGGTATTTACCCCAAAGATACAGATGTAGTGAAAAGAAGGGCCATCTGTACCCCAATGTTTATAGCAGCAATGGCCACAGTCACCAAACTGTGGAAAGAACCAAGATGCCTTTCAACAGATGAATGGATAAGGAAGATGTGGTCCATATACACTATGGAGTATTATGCCTCCATCAGAAAGGATGAATACCCAACTTTTGTATCATCATGGATGGGACTGGAAGAGATTATGCTGAGTGAAATAAGTCAAGCAGAGAGAGTCAATTATCATATGGTTTGACTTATTTATGGAGCATAACAAATAACATGGAGGACATGGGAGATGGAGAGGAGAAGGGAGTTGAGGCAAATTGGAAGGGGAGATGAACCATGAGAGACTGGACTATGAAAAACAATCTGAGGGTTTTGAAGGGGCAGGGGGTGGAAGGTCGGGGGAGCCAGGTGGTGGGTTTTATGGAGGGCACGTATTGCATGGAGCACTGGGTGTGGTGCATAAACAATGAATTCTGTTACACTGAAAAGAAATAAATTAAAAAAAAAAAAAAGAAGAAGACTTGCACTGGGTCTTGTCTGCCCTAATAACAGGAGTCTCCAAATAAAATGATTAGCTTTGATGCTGAGGAGGGAACAGTCAGGAGTTGTTGTGAGGACTGTAGTCCCACATTAACCATTGTTCAAAGCAGGGGCTGGTGGGGCTGCTGGTAGGACTCTGGGCAAGGCGTTGGGTTTCTCTGGCTTCCAGGCAGGTCCCTCAGGCAAGGTGGCCAGAGGTGACAACTAATGCCCCTTCACAGATTGAATGACAGCGGTTGGTGCCTCCTGCCACATTTGTCTTGACTTCTTGGCTATCACCTCCAAAATGTACACCCGGTGATTTTTCACTTTTAAGATACAAGAATGGAGTGGGCAACTCTCCGTTCTTTGAGGACTCTCGCTATGTTTCTCCTAGGCTTCTGTCTGTCAATCTATGTCACTCTTCTCTTTAAGGCCTGCAACCTCTTCACCAAATCTGGGTTCCACATATGTGCAAGGGATAACAGAACAGTGTAGCCAAAACTTGGCCCAGGAGCAGGATATATCTGAGTTCGAGTCCCTGTTCCCACACTCACTGTAAAACCTAGCATAATTATCTTGCTAAATAAAAGATTAAATGAAAAAAACACAAAGAAAATTTTCTAGCATAGCAGAAGCCCAGTGGAGGTTAGCAGTTATTATTATCATTGATTTAACTGCCACACTCCATACCCTTCATATATCTCATTATTCACAATAACCCCATGCATCAGACATGGAGAACCAACTTATTGAGACCCCTTTCTCCTTTACCCTTGTCACTTCCCCATTCCCTGGTCATTCTGCTTATCTTCTCACTTCCTTTCCTTGCTATTCTTTTTTGTACCCTTCCTAAGTATGGCATTTTAAAATTTTAAATAGTCTTAATATCTTTCTACCAAATGGCTCCAGAAGAAGCCAAAGCCCACAGAATCAAAGTCTAAGCATTTTCTAAAATGAAGGGTGAGATCATACAGCTGGCCTTCAACTCTTTAAAAAAAATAAAATAAGATCCAAAGGTGAAAAATTCTTTGTACTTAAGTTACGGTGTGCTTACCTACCAAGATTGGAACTGCGCATGATCCTGGGGGCCTTCACTTCCTCCAAAGATCCTTCTCTGGCCACACACTTGTTCAGTCCTCGCCTTTGTTCATAGTCATTAGATTCCTATATTTTTCTTTATCACAGTTCATAAAATCTGTGTGTGTGTGTGTGTGTGTGTGTGTATGATTTATTTAATCTCTCTCTCTCTCTCTCACCCGGCTCTCCATTCCAGGACAACAGACTAAATCTATTAATATTTTCTCTCTGCTCAATCATTATTTTCTAGCACAATGTCTGGTACAGAGGAGATGCTGGATAAAGATCCGTTGATACTGTTGTCCCTGTCATTGTATGCTCTGGTTGTTGCTCTTGTGATTTTGGCTATTAGAATTTTGTATCTAATGAGCAACTAGGAATTGTGTTTTGAGAAGGAAAGAGCTGTGGCCATTTGAGTTAGCTAATCTGGCCTGGTAAAATGGAGCTAAGGGCCACTAGGGTATTTGGAGCTCTCTGAGAGCCAAATGCCCATTAAGAGCCTGGCACTTAGAACAGGAGCTTTCAGTTGATGTCCAGGATAGAGAGGGTAATAGGTTCTTTCCAAAGACATGAGCTAAGGCAAACATGCAGGACTAGATATATAATTCACAGGGTCCAGTTCAAAATAAAAATTCTGGGCCCCTTGTTCAAATATTATTAAGAATTATAAACAGAACCATAAATACAGAGAGAACAAACTGGTGGTTGCCAGAGGGAAGGGAGGTGGGAAGATGGGCAAAAAGGGTGAAGGGGAATGAGAGGTACAGGCTTCCAGTTACGGAGCACATAAATCACAAGAATGAAAGGTACAGCACAGAGAATACAGTAAGTGGTATTGTAATAACATTGTATGGTGACAGATGGTAGCGACACTTGTGGAGAGCAGAGCATAATGAATAGAGATGTCGAATCACTATGTTGGACTCCTGAAACCAGTGTGTAACACTGTGTATCAACTAAACTATAGTTGAAAAAAAATTAAAAATAAAGGAATTTCAAGATGGTGATGGAAGAGCATCAAACCAGGTACAGGGTCCTGGGTGAGACTGCACAGGTTGCATACCCATGAAGCTGGCCTTGCAAAAGTTACAGATAATCAGGAAAACCTGGAACATAATGTTGCAATTTTCTGTTAGACAATTGTGGGAGTTTTGTGTTTATGAAAAAATAAGATTTTTTTAAATATCCAAATGTATTTCCTTTCTCTGCATACTTAACATAGGTTGTGTCTTCAAAACATAATAGATCCTTCTGTCCCTTTATTCAATGGGGCCATCTCTCTGTTTCCAAAGGTTCTATTAAGGCAGACTGGTCTGCCCCTCCGTGACCAGCCCTGAACTCCTTGCTATGCAGAAACACCCTGTGGGGTGCTCAGCCATGACGAGCTGGCCTCCATCTGAGGCCTCAGAGTCCAAAGGGCATGGGTTTTTCAGCCAAAATGGGTTCCAATCCACTATTTATAGTTCAGCGACTTAAAGCAAATTACTTAGCCTCCCTAGAACCTCAGTTTTCTCGTCTATAAAATGAGTGATGCTACCCAGCCCAAGAGGTTGGCCTTGAGGATTAAATAAGGTTAAAAAAAAAAAAAAAAGTCTAGAGGGCTGAGCACAAAAAGCAAACAAAATGAGGACACAGCCTCTTTGCATTTCGCCTCTGCTTTAGTCCAAGGCTGAATGGGGGAGCGCGGAGTGCCTTCAAACAGGGGAACCCCAGCTCTCCCCGCTCTCCGTCACTGAGCCCTATAAATAACTTAGCTAAGTCACCGTCTCCCTTGGAGTCGCTGTTCCTTAGGGTGCGGAATGAGGGTGGTGTTGCAGGTGGTCCCTCTGGGCTAAATCCTTCCCGGGTTTTGTCTGCCTTCCACTACCCCCTCCTGGGGCACCCCCTCGCTCGGGTCGGCGCGCGCGCGCTTGAGGCCGGGCTGCAGGACCCCTCGGCCGCGGCCCCCACCCCTCTCCCCACCCCTCTCCCCACCCCTCTCCCCACCCCCAGCCTCCCGGCGGCTGCCGCTCAGCCCCGCCCCGCCCCGCCCCGCCCCGCCCCGCCGCCCCGCCTCCCCCGCGGCCCGCTAGCTCTCCCGAGCCGCCGGTCCGCTGCCGGCTGCCAGTCCCGCCAGAGCGCTGGCCGGCGAGGGGCGGCGGGCGTGCGGGACCGGCGTGCGCACAGGCGGAGTCCGGGGAGGGCGCGTGGGCGGCTGGGAGAGGATGGGAATCCCTGGGACCCGCGGCTGAGCTAGCCCGAGCGGCGGGAAGGCCAGCCTCGCTGTTCCACCGGGAGCCCAACACCGTTCCCGCGCCGCCAGGATGATCCCCCCGAGCGGCGCCCGCGAGGACGGCGTGGACGGGCTGCCCAAGGAGGCGCCGAGCGCCGAGCAGCCGCCCTCTCCTGCATCCACCAGCAGCCAGGAATCTAAGGTACCGCGCACACTTGCCCCAAGAAAACATGAACTCACTCTCCTGCCCTCTCGGTCCGCCTTCGTTTCCCTGGAACCGGCGCCGACGCCGGCGGGAGACGTACCTTTAGTACCCTCAGGGCTTCCCTGAGACTAGAATGTCAGGCCGGACTCACTGTAACGCTGCTGGACCACGTCGCGTGGACCCAGCCTCCTGCCCACGCAGACCCGAGGCTGCGCGGGCTTCTCCCCGCAAGCACACGCTGGTTGTTGCGCCCTGACTCCAAGCTCAGAGACCGCTTTCCTGGGTGCTTGGTGGTTTGGTGGTTCTGTGCTTTCAGCCAGCTGGTGCCCAAAGCACGTGGAGGTGTTCTGCTGCTTCTGAAGGATGAAGTGTGATAGCGAGGGATCCGCCTTCAGAAAAGCTAGGGCACTTGTGGCCAGTAGAGGGGTGTTTGTGTCACAGGGGTCCCCGAGACTCTGTTTAATTTAAGGGCTCACCCCTAACTTCGGAAAAGCTAAGCGAAAGGAAAAAGCCGCGTTCGTGGGAAAGTTGAGGTTCCTCTTGTGGAAGTTAATACTTGGAGAACTTACACTTGTTTTTTGTGAGTTACACTAACACACATACACAAAGCCAGCCGCGCAGCACTTGTGCCACCGTTCCACTTCCTCTGAAACTCTCGTGGGGGCCAGGCACATGTTTGGAAATCTTGGAAGAGGAGCAAGTAAAATGTGGACGTTAGCAGTGACATGTCAAATGGCATCTTAGCTTGGAGTGAAAATCCTAAGATGTAGTTTGTGGTTATATGGATTTCTTTAAGTGCAGGGCTTCTGGTTCTTTATACAGATCTCCTTGTGAATTCCCCAGGCATCTTCGGAATTCTGGGCGGTTCCTGTATAGGAGTGAAGGGAAGGGGTATGCCGGTTTGGAGTGCAGGGCAGATGGGACCAAAACAAGTCCCATCCCTCTCTCCTTTTAGGTACATCCCTAAAAGCTATTGACAATCAGCAGGATCAAAATCACAGCCAAGTGGCTCTTGGTTTAAGTGCTGCTGGACACTATACACATCTCAGCCTCTGGAAGTTAGCCATCAAAGAGAGCTTTGCATTATCTTTATCTTTTTTCCCCCCTGATAAATGTCTGATCTGGGGCATGTGTGTGTCAACTTTTCTAGAACTCGGTTGGAAATAGGGGCACGAGACGCTTCTTCCAAGGTCACTGTGAAGAATAGGTAAAATGACCCAGTGCAGTATAAAGACTCAATCCGTGTTTATCCTTTTTCTTCCTGAGATCAAGGGGCTCCACCCCACTACAGATACCCATTCCAAAGCTGTTTCATAACCTGCACACACATACCTACCACCTCTTTTTTGACTGGAAGTTTCTGGGTGTCTCATCATTGTCTATCGTTGACCATCAGCCACCCAAGGGGTATGGGTTAGGGGCCATCTCAAAGATGGTCTCATAGACTGTAAATGAATGCAGCAAAACTCAAGAGTGAAACCGGTACTAAACTTTTTGAATTGGGCCTGTTGCTCTGCATTCGGTGTGTTCTGGAAGGGGCTTAGCATTTGCGTACACCATGGCACGGTCTGGTTTAAACACACTATATGGGTTTGCTATTTATAGATATCCTGATGCAAATTCTTTGGCAGAGCAAAAACTACATATGTAATACCCATAATTATCTACTGATTTCTCTGACTAGGCTTTCAAATTTGTACATGGCAATTTTTCTCCAAGTGGGCTACACACCTGAAGGGCGTGTATATATGTTCTGAAATTTGTCATGGCTTCGGTGTTCTTAATCAGTGGAGATGGCCCAGGGGTGGCAGGGGATGGGCCATGAACGCCAGGAAATTGAATGCAAAATAGTGTGCCCGAATGTGAATTTTTATGGTGTGGCATTGGTGATGTTCTCAAAGGGGTCCAACCCCCTCAAAAAAAGCTTAGCTGCTGGCATGGAGGAACACGTGGTAAGGGGGTTGGAGGGCGTGAAACAGGAGCAGAAGAAGGTTCTATTTATTCTTCACTAGGGGTGCCAGATCTGAAAGTTCACTGCCATTTATAGGGATTTTCTGCCCTGAAGATGAGAGCATAAAAAGGAAAGCACGAACAAGGTAATAGTAGTTGTTTCACCTCACTCTGCTTGGACGGTCTGTTTATGAACCTATCACATGAGTTAGGCCTCTCTGGGCATTAAACTTCCGCAAGAAAGATTTTTAAAATTACCTTCTAAAAGACTTTTCTTCTCTGATTATAAGGGTAGCAAAATACTCTTTGTAGAAATTTGAAAAGCCCAGATAAAAATAAAGGAAAAAGAACCCATTGGCTCACAATCCAAGGCAACTACTGATAATATTTTGATCTATATTGTACATCTTTTTTTAAGATCTATTTTTATATTTACACAGTTGAAAGAACTCTGGTCAGCATCTACTGAATGTGTACTCTATGTCAGGTACAACTTGATTCTTCCCAATAACCCTATGAGGGAGATTGCCTGTTTCTTTGATTTTATGAATAAGGAAGCAGAAGCTCAGAAAGGTTGGGCGACTTGCCCAAGATCATACAGCTAGTTGAGTGACACAACCAGGACAGAGTGCTGGGCAGCAGAGCTCCGGAGCGCAGCCCCCCACCACATCCTTTCATCATGCTTGTGTACTCTTTCACTTGCTCCTCGTTCGCATCATATCCTAACCACATAGCTCCCACGCCACTCAAAGTCATTTACAGCAGTATTTTCGTCTTCTCTTAAGAAATCTTTGAAAACGAGTTGAGCTGCATGTGAAATGATTAAAGACCGAATTTTGTGGCGCTTCTTTGGTTTGGTTTTGCTACTCTTCCTCCAAAAATAGACTTATGGAGATAATTAAATGTAATGTCACAGAAATATCTAGAAAAGTAGACCACAATAAACCTTTTAGAACAGAGAGTCCATTAGGAGTGGAAGAGGATGGTTCCATGCCCTGAGCCCGTAGCATGTTTCTGGAAGTCCATTTCCTTTGAAGGTTCTTTGGAATGCAACATCATAGCTTATTGGAGTTGGAAACACGAGCGATCATCTGCTTGGAGTATTTTTTAAATCAGGGATAATTTTTGTTGTGTAAATTTATTTTAGTATGGAAAATTTCAACAGGCACGAAAGTAGAGGAAACAGTATAAGGAATTGTCGTGGAACTAATTACCTGCCTTCCCCAGCGACCAATTCTTGGGTGATCTTGTTGCATCTGTTATTTCCGTTACCACCACCATCCCTCCCCAGATACACTGGATCATTTGAAAGTAAATTCCAGACATCAGTTCATTTCATCCATAAATATTTCAGGTTGTCTCTCTAAAAGATAAGGGCTTTTTTAGTGAGCATGACTGCAGTTCCCTTATCACATGTACCAGGTGTTTTCATCAAGGGTTAGGGTGTTCTTTGGGGGTCCACAAACGGTCTTTGGAAGATGCATGCACAACCAGAATCTGCATTCAAAATTGTGCAGTTATGCACAGAGGTCCATCACCTGGGAAAAGGATCCACAGCTTGTCTGAGATCAGTCCAGTACCTAGAGCCCTCAAAGTTTGCTGAAATGTCTTCTCTTTTCTCTCTTGAGGAAATCAAAGCCAAGAGAGAGACAATGACTTGCCTAAAATCACACAGATTGTTAGTGTTGTTTAAGAACACTCTTTTGGGGTGCCTGGGTGGCTCAGTGGGCTAAAGCCTCTGCCTTCTGCTCGGGTCATGGTTCCAGGGTCCTGTGATCGAGCCCTGCATTGGGCTCTCTGCTCAGCAGGGAGCCTGCTTCCCTTCCTCTCTCTCTCTGCCTGCCTCTCTGCCTCCTTGTGATCTCTGTCTGTCAAATAAATAAATAAAATCTTTAAAAAAAAAAAAAAAAGAACACTCCCTTGGACCTTGGATACCCCAGGACAATTTCCTGAGAGCATATGCCTGTGAACCGAAGTAGTAATGTGGTTTATGTGGTTTTCTTTTTCATAAAATTAGTTGAAGTGAAAGAATGTGAAAATCACTGATGAACCTCACCCCTCTATCTTTCCACTAACTGTTCCAGAAAGACCACAATCTCATTTGTTTTTTAAGTATAGAGACTGTTGAATACTAAGAAAAATGTCATGTTTCAGCATCCCTTATTTCAATGAATATCCCTTCTCCTACTGACTTACTGACAGCATAGAACTCTAGCTAAGGTCTAATAGGAAGGTTTTGTGTGGATACCCTTTGACATCACTTACATGACCCAAGAGGCTGTGAAGAGATTATAGGTTTCCAGGCCAAACAGAGAAGAATTGAGATCTTTTCTTATTAGTTGCCCTGTGACTCTGGGCCAGTTGTCTAGCCTCGCTGAGTCTCAGATTCCTAATCTCTAGAATGGGGATTCTAATACCCAGTTGACATGGGTTTTTTTTGTAAAGCCTATAACCTAGTATGTCGTAAGCATACATGAGCATATAACGTTATTTACTTTCCCTTCCTGCTTCACATTAGATGGCTTCTATCCCTAGTCAACCCCACATGTCATCACTGGAATCATTTCAGTAACCAAAACTGATGTTCCAATAGTATAACTGAATTTACCTCCTTTTGGACTTTACTTATGCTGTTGAGTGCTGAGGGTTTTCGCCTTAGCTGTTTTGCACTCCCGACGAAGATAAGCCATTGATTTACCAGCCTATAGCTTCAATTTTGGAAGGGGGATATAAGCCACCCCGTAACCCATAGGAGCCATGGACCAAGGAGTCCCCTCCTTCCATTGTTCTCTCTGAATCTGGACTACCATCCAAGCTAGGGTGAAGGTATCTCTTAACCCTAAGGATGTGCGCTGCATCTTCCAGAAAGGTGTGTGTTCACCAATCAGCAGCTGTTTATCGAGTGCCTCCTTTGTGCCCAGCGCATCTCATACGTATATGTGAAGATATTATTGATAAGGGACTTAACTGCTATTCAGGGAAGATGAAAGAAAATGGGACCTTGGCTTCGCATTCAGATCCCTTGGGGAGTCCAGTCCATCAGTTAGACTACGAAGTGGAAATCTCTGAATGAGGGTTCCAGGGATCAGTATTGTCGTAGAGATTCCTTCATGATTCTATTGTGCAGCCAAGTTTGCAAAACACTGATTTAGACTCTAAGAATTGTAGACTGTCGAAGAAATTAAATAGAGAATAAGAATTGAATAAGAATGGTAGACTGTCAAGATCCTCGTCTTTCTAACCACAATACGTGAAGGAATCATTTGTAATTAGTCTCTCTTCTTCCCCTTCCTATTTACCATTCAGTCCAAAGGAATAGCTCTGGCAATAGTGACCAGCTGTTGACTTCCATGTTACCAAATAATCTTAAGCATTTCTCAGACGCAGCTGGTTTTACAACAGTAGCTATGTCCTTACTGAGTTATTGTCATAATCATAAAAATAACAAGTATTCACTCTAGAAAACTGGAAAACAGAAAAATATAAAGAAGAATTTCTTTATCACACAACAACCTGGAGATAAGGATGGTTACGTTTCTTGCTGTATTTCTTTCATTTACATTTCCTTTATGCATGCACACACACCCTTGAAACAAAATTGGAACAGCGTATATACATAAATGCGTGTTGTACTTTTTCTTCCACTTGATGTTATGCAGTTTCCTTATACTCTTAGATAATCAATAACATGAATATTCAAAATGGTATAATATTCTACTTTGTTGTTACACCAGATCTATCCCAGAAGTCCCTTCTGACTGCATATTTAGATTCTTTCTTACTGTTCACATATTTTAAAATATTAAAATTTATGTCTTGCTACATAAACCTTTTATTATATTTCTGACTAGTTTCATGGGAAGTAGAATTGCTGGGTCCAGATATAAATACCTCTAAGGTCCTTTATTCTCATTGACACAGTGCCCTGAAGAAATATTATACCGTAGCTTTTTACTTCTTAGTAAAGTTTGACTGAAATATGACATCATACCAAAAAAGGCACACATTTCAAGATTCCAGCTTAATGAATTTTACAGAATATAAACTTTTTATCTGTCTGCAGTCGATGCAAAATCAAGAAATAGGATGTTACCAGCACCCCAGAATCTCCCTCAGACCCATTTCTATTTCTGCCTTCCCAAAGATAAATAATATCCTGACTTCTAACAACATAAATTAATCTCAGTTATTTGAACTTTATGTAAATGGAGCATATACCGTATATTCTTTTATGCCTGGCTTCTTTCACTTAGTATGTTATGAAAGTCATCTATGCCATTGCAAGTAGCACTAGTTTTCCTTTTTCGTTGCTGTATAGCATTCCACTATATGAATAGTTCACTATTGATCTACTCTTCTGATGGTGGACATTTGGATTGTTTCTTGGGTTTGGCGGCTATAAGTGGTACTGCTGTGATCATTTTTATGTATATCCTTTGTGGCACATCTTTTGGGTGTATACCTAGGAACAACATTGCTAGGTTGTGGGGCATATGTATAGATACTGTCAGCTTTCTAAAGTAGCTGTACCAATTCATACTCCCACTAATGGTTGTTATGCTGTGTTATGTTATGGTTGTTAAGCTTTTCTATGCTCTATTTATGAAATCATTGCTTACCCCAAAGATATGAAGGTATTCTTCTATATTATTTCCTAGAAATGTTGTTTTGCCTTTCACACATAGATTTATAACCCATTTAGAATCACTGTTTTGGTATGGTGTGAGGTAGGGGTCAAGATTCAGGATTGCACTGCTGCCTTTGCTCTTCTAATAACATATACCACTCAAGAGTGTTTGCTTCTGGGATGCCTGGGTGGCTCAGTCAGTTAAGTGTCTGCCTTTGGCTCAGGTCATGATCCCAACGTCCTGGGGTGGAGTCCTGCATCAGGCTCCCTGCTTAGCAGGGAGTCTGCTTCTTCCTCTCCCTCTACCTGCTTCTGCCCCTGCTTGTGTGCATACTTTCTCTTTCTCTATCTATCTCTTTCTCTCTCTCTCTGACAAATAAATAAATAAAAATCTTAAAAACACACACACACACACACACACACACACACACACACAAAGAAAAAAAGAATGTTTGCTTCTGCAGGTATCCCAGGGCATCACTAGCTGAGAACCTAATTTTATATTACTTTTTCGGTTTGGAGGTTCCCAGACCAAATTGTGTTATATAAATTTGAGCCTTAAATCTATGTGAAGGCAGATCTGTAATTATGAATTCTCGGGAAATATGTATATATGTATGTATATATTCTGCTTTATGACTATGTTAAGATTTCTTTATCATGAACCTGAGCTGGTGAGAAATTTGTTTCTAGTTCATTCTTTCTTTCTTTTTCAAGTCTCTATTCTATTTAGGCATCAAAATCCAACCACCTTAGTTGTTTTTTTTTTTAATTTGTGGTAAAATATACATAATTTATTATTTACCATTTTTACCATTTTTAAGTGTACATTTCTGTGACATTAAATACATTCTCATTGTTATGCAACTATCACCACCATCCATCTCCAGAAATTTTGCATCTTCCCAAACTGAAACTCTGTCCCCATTAAAGAGTTATTCCCCATCTCCTTTTGCCTCCAGCCCCTGACATCACCATTCTACTTTCTGATTCTCTGAATTTGACTTCTCTAGCTACCTCATCTCAGAAGAATTCCATAATATTCATCCCTTTGTGATTGGCTTATTTCCCTTAATGTAAATCTTCAAGGTTCATTCATGTCTTGGTATGTGTCAGAATTCCCTTCCTTTTGAAAAGCTAAATAATATTCCATTATATGGATATATCACATTTTTTTGGAGCTAAGAAATTTTGCTATATTTTCAATAGGATAATATTTGATATCATTCATAATTTATTATTTTTTATTTTCTCACTCTCTGAACTTCTTTCCCAGTTACACTAATTCACTTACCATCAAGGGACATTTGGGTTGCTTCCATCTTTTGGCTATTATGAATAGTGCTGTTATGAACTTAGGTATGCAAATGTCGGTTCAGGTCCCTGCTTTTATTTCTCTCAGGTGTATGGCATGAAATATGATTGCTATATTATATGGCAATTCTTTTTTAATTTTTTGAGGAATCATCATATTGCTTTCCCCACTGGTTGCACCGTTTTAGATACACATCAGCAATACACAAGGGTTCTAATTTCTCTACATCCTCTCCAACACTTCGTATTTTCTGTTTTTTTGTTTTGTTTTGTTTTTGTTTTTGTTTTGTTTTTATTCTAATGGGTGTTCAGTGGTATCTTATCCTGGTTTTTATTTTGTATTTCCCGAATGATCAGTTGAGCATCATTTCATGAGCTTATTGGTCATTGGTATATCTTCTTAGGAGAGATGTCCATTCAAGGCCTTTGCCCATTTTTTAACCAGATTGCTTGGGTTTTTTGGTTAAGTTGTAGTTTCATAGTCTTTTAACTCAGAACATTTGAAGGACAAAGATATATGGAATTTTTCTTATTGTTTTAATTACACTTATTTACACAAGGATTATTTTTATGTTTTAAAAAATATTTGTCTTTTTTCTTATGCATATTATCTGATCATATTATCTGTCCTTGTCCATTTTAATAGAACATTCATCCATTTCCTATTGATTCTTTAAAAACTTCTTTATAAATATTAAAACCATGATCTTTCATATATGTTGCTAACCTTTTCCCACACTGAAACTTGCTTTTTTGATTTTATGACATTTTCAGTATAGAAGATTTCTTTTGTCATGTTGTTAGGTGTCTCAGATTTATTTAGCTATGGCTTCTTTTTTCCATTTATATTTAGAATGGTCTTTGCCACCCTGGAAGCAGATAAATAATAACCTGTTTGTTTCTCTAGATCTTTAATAAATACTTGTTACTTTTATCACCTTAATCCATCTGGCTTTTTTGGTGTTATGTGGTATGGGAGAACTCTAATTTTTTTTTCCCAATGATTACTGAGTATTTCTAAAACCATTTATTGAATAATTCATTCTTTTTTCACTGACTTGAAATGTTACACTTATTATGTAATAAATGCTAATATGTACTAGGTTCTCCTTTAGAGTCATCTGTTATATTCTAACGATTTTGCATGTATTACTCTACAGTACTTTGGCATGATTACTATAACCTTTTAATCATTGTAGCTTTTTAATAGATAATTGATAATACAAGTACCTTCTTGGGAGTTTTATTTATTTAGCTGCACACATTTCTGTTTTTCTACCAAGTTATAAAAATGATATTTTAGAACTCACTGCATGAAACTTTTAAGATCATCTCAGTGAAATCTTTACTAGTAATGGGGTTTCTTATCCAGGACATAGTATGTATATCGTTAGGTATTAACATGCCTTTTATGACACTCATAAACACTTGAGAGTTTTCCTCAAATCCTTTCTGCCCAATTCTATGTTAGCTCTTGTCTGGGTGTTTTATACTCTGGGTTGCACTTACAAACCATCTCTTTTATATTTTCTGATTGCTGAGAGCTGATATACAGGACATTTGTTTTATATTAATTTTATAACCTAAGATCTTCCACATTCCATTTCTTATTCATCAATAAAGAAATATAGTCTTGCTTAGCGGCTCAAAGCATGGGCTCTGGAGTCAAAAATAGCTGTGTTCACATCCACAGTACCACTCTGGGACGCCACTTAATACGCTTCCCTATCCTTGGTTTTCCTGAGCTTCACTGTTCTTTCTGTAAAGTGAGCATAATAATGCCTTCTGCAACATTGTCATTAGGATTACATTAATTAGTGGATGCTAAGTGCTTAACACAGTGCCTGGCACATAATAAGTAAATGTGAGCTATCATTACCAGATTATCATAATATCTGCAATAATAATTTCACCTCTCTAAATATAATTCTCATTTTGGGAGGTGGGAGATTAGGGTATGTTTGGAACAGGGGCTTACTGCACTCCCAAAATACGGTAGATATTAGTGGAGGTATTGAGCTAATGCCTGGCTTACTTTAAATGCCAACACTGTTTTGTCATAAGTGTACGCCCTCTGTAAGTGTGCATTGTACAGTGTTGGGTGCTAAGGAGTGGCCTTAGCTCTCTTGTTTATCAACCCATTGTGGAAGCCACTGCAAATTTACACACTCAGCCTGAGAAGCATAAGGTGGTGCTTTGCAAAGGAGGTCCTTAAGACCTCTTCTCTACAAATTCCAGACTTCCCACTCATGCTCACAATTAAACTGAGACAGTCTTTCTTGTGTTAAGATGGGTAATGTTCTTAGCTTACTAAGAATTTCCATCAGGAATGGATGTGGAATGGTTTCAAATGACTTTGGCAAGTATCAAGGTATTCGTGTGATTTCTTTTCTTTTCTTTTTTATTTATTTTTTTGTCCTTTGGCCTCTTTATGTGATGGATTATATTTATAGATAGCCTAATATTAAATCCTTCTTACATTCCTGGAAAAAGTCCTACTTGGCCATGAGGATTTTCTTTTAATAAACTGCTAGGATTTGATTGCCAATACTTTATTATTTTTTACATCTATATACATAAAGGATATTATTCTATAATAGTTACTTTGTGTTCTTGGTCAGATTTTATTTTTAAGGATATGCCAAGTTTTAAAAAACAATTTGGGAAGATTTCTATAGAAGCTTTCATTTGTTTTGTTTTTGTTTTTTCCATGGAGCAATTTGTAGAACCCAGATCCCCTCGCTCAAAAAAGAGAAAAAAAAAAAAAGAAAAAAATTTGTAGAACCCAGATCCCCTCTTTCAAAAAAGAGAAAAAAAAAAAAAACCTCCAATAATATCTAACACCTATTTTAAAATAAATTTTGAGAACATTCCTTTGATTTTATTATTCTATTCTTTTTTTAACGAATTGGCATGATTCGGATTTGTTAATTTGTATTTTTCCATAAAATTATTCATTTCCCTTAAATCTTACTAACATCCCTGGATGGGTTATTATAAAACAGCTCCAGACCTTCCTTCAGTCTCTTCCCATTCTCACTTTCTCTAGTGGGGTTCCCATGTGTGCACACCCTGTTTTGTAGTTCTCTGTATTTGTATAGCATTAGTCCCTTAGATCTGGGAATCAGAAGAGTTAAACACCAGTGCTCCCCCCCTTAAATCTCTCACTCCATTGATTCCCCTCCTACTGCTGGAACAATTCCTCTCTGGTCCTTTGGGCTATCACTTTCTCCTCCAGTGGTCACTCAAATGTTGGTCTTCTCTAGCATCCTAGTGTCAGCCCTCAGCTCTTCTCACTCTCCATAATCTCTCTACATCTCTACTGGGATGTGTTACCTATTTTAATTTCACCCGCTAGCCGATAACTTCCGAATCTGAATCCAACACAAATCTGAGCTCTAGACTGATCTATCCAGCTGCTTTTTGGACCGCCTGACTTGAGGCCGTCCATGCCTTTTAAATTCAGCCTATTCTCAACCAAACCCATCATGCTCGCTCGACTCAAGTGCCAGCCCAGGTCTTCATGTGTTCTCATCCATTGGTGAGCATAATCCCTCAAGTCAACTGAGCCAGAAAACCAGAAGTTATCCTTGATAATCCCCAGAGGGCCAGAGCAGAGAGGTGGCTTGGCAGCAGGTGGACGAGGGACAAAATGTCTGTCAGCCCCCAGAGGGTGCTTCACTGATCTGAAAATGCAAGTTGTCCATGCTGCCTTTTGGTAACAGCCCCATAGCTGATGTTCCAGTCTGCATGTTTTCCTCAGGTCTGACAGCAGCTGTGACCACAGCATAGATGACTGAGGTCAGACACAAGAGAAGGGGGCAAGAGGAGGGATCCAGAACACCCTGGATTCCCAGGAATGCCACCATTTTGCCCTCAAAACCAACATGAGGGAAAGTAGTAAAAAGAGATACTAGAAATCCATGTGCCCCTGGAAGGGCCTCCCCTCCATCTCCAACACTCTCAGTTTTATCAGAACAGAGCAACATGGAGAACTTGGAAAAGAATCCCAGCAACCCCCTTCCCCAGTAATGTTGGTCACCAAAAGAAGCACAAAAGATGGCGGAACCCTGTCCTCTCACAGTGCACCCTCCACACAGGTCTGCACATTTGCTAATCCAGCCTGTCTGCCACCCTCCCCAGGGTCAGCATTCCCAGTTCTACCCTCTGCAGCTCACTCTTCAGCAAAATCTCAGGCAATGGCTCTTGTCTCCTTCCCTGGGCCTGATAGTTGGTGGGGGCACCCTCAGTACTGCTTCCAGACTCTGTCTCTCCTCCTCTGAAACTCAGTTTTAAAATCCATGTGCTCAGGATCCTCCTCCCACCGCCAGCATCCCCAGTCAGCTGCCAACCCCAGTGGGTCTCTCTGTTCCCCACCATGATAGAGCCATACCCTCTCTCGCTCATTCCAACATCACTCCTGCTCTGATTGTTGGTGACATTCATATACTGCAGATGATTCTGCTAAATACCTTGGCTTCTGTATCCCTTAAGTTTTTCTCCTCCTAATGTCTTCCATTTTCTTGCACATCGCCACCCACTTCCATGATCCTTCCCAGGAGTTTGTCTGAGTAGTGGTTTTATCATTTCCAGAATCTCCCTTGCAAGCTTCCCATTCTGGAACCACCATCTGGCATCTTTCCATCTAATTCTTTCTGACACCTCTATTCCAAGAATATTTCAACTGCACCCAAGTATGAAATCCATTAACTGGGGAGCTTACCACCTTTCCTTGTCCCCCCACCCACATTAGGTTCTCAGATTCCTTTTTGTCATAATTGTATTTCCTCCCTTGCAAACACCCCGAACTCTCTTACCCTTCTGTGCCTTTGTTCAGAATCACCTAGAGAAACCTCAGCTCTGCCTGAAGGCAGTTTCCCATCTACTCCATACCCACACTTCTGGAGAAAGTAGAGAAGACAGATAATAAACAAGGTGAAAACATGTGTATATTTCAGGCAGTGATAAGGCCACTTAGAAGAGAACAGTGTGGAAGCAGGGAGCATGAGGAGCTATTTTACTTCTGTGATCAAGGAAGGATTCTATGAAAAAGTGACTTGAGTCAGAGACTGGAATGGAGTGAGGGTATGAGCTGTCATTTCAAGATTGAAAATAAGAAGGGAGTAGGGGAAAGATCTGGGCAAAGCCCCAAGGTGGGCATAAGTTTGCATTGTTGAGGAGCAACAAGAAATCTTCAGTGCTTGTTGAGTGTTGAGTCCAGAAAGTGAGACTCACCTTTGAAGAGTCCAAGCACTAGAACTGTGCAGTCCAATATGATAGCCATTAACCATGTGTGTCTACTTAAGTTTATATTTATTAAAATTTAAAGTTTAGTTTCTTGGTCATACTAGCCACATTTCAAGTACTTATAATCATCTATGGCTAGTGGTTACTACATTAAACACCATAGACCATTATTCTCAGTGTAGAACATTCTTAGACAGCATCAGCTAAACCCTATGGACTTTCCATGGCTGTGCTAAGGAATCTGAATTTTGCTCTAAGGTTGAGAGGCCACCACTTGAGAAAGCCCAGGAGGAAATGGATCTGGACAGTACATGGTTTACATTTTACCAAGATTTCTGTGGCTACTCCCTATAGTAGGACTACAGCATATCAAGAATGGAAGTAAGGAAGCCAGTTAGAAAGCTGTGGTGGTCCAGATTAGGGAGAATGGTGTGTTAGACCAGGTATTAGTGAAATAGTTAAGGAGTGATGAGTTTCAGGATATATTTTGAGAGTAGAATCCATGAGATTTGCTATGAATACACAAGGTATGAGGGAGAAAGAAGAACCAGCAGTGCTTCCTAAAAAGTGAGAAGGGAGGAGCACAACATTTTATGATCCGCAAAGCCCTGTGCAAACATGACTGGGTAGTAGTCACAGTAAACTTCAAAAATATGGGGCATGAATTTAATCTTGTGGATGACCTTTCAAAGATGGAGGCAATATGATTGGCTTGACTGATTCTGAATACAGGGATGTTGATGGGGTCAGATTAACATCTTAGAAGCAGGGCAGAGGGAATAAGATTTGAAGAGTAAAGACGAGAGGCACCATTAATGTTGCTTCAGTAAAGTGAAAGATGGATTGGCATGGAGAGAACCTAAACCAGGGAGATGGGCCATCTAGGCCTGAGAAAATGCAGAGGAGAAATAGGAAAGAAGAGGAAAGAGCAAGAATGGGAGGACTTTCAAAGACAAGGGAAAGTGCCTGGTTGCTCCAAAGAGAGCTGTCTTCACAGAGCTTGCACGGGGTTGGAGGCTGGGTTCACCCAGGAGGACCCTTACCCAGCCAGAGACTCCACAGTCAGAGCAAATAGCCAGAATAATTGTAGCAGTTCCACAATCAGAGCCAGAAACATGGAGATGGGGACCATCCCAAAGTGTGGGATTAGCAGGAAAGAGAGTATAGAGCTGATGCTAACAGTGAAGAAAATCAGACGCAGGATGGAATGAGGTCCAGAGTCATTGAGAATCAAGATTGTGGACCTCACTGCTTCACTGAAGCTCCCCTCTGGTGCCTGAGCCATGGAGGATATCAGACAACCATTAGTTGTGAAGTTGGTTGTTAGTCACCGTGATCTACATTCATATTTCGTCATGTGACAAGACGATCACCACAATATACGATGGAATATGACTCAGCCATCAGAAAGGATGAATACCCACCATTTGCATCAACATGGATGGAACTGGAGGAGATTATGCTAAGTGAAACAAGTCAAACATAAAAAAGCAATTATCATATGGTTTCATTCATATGCAGAATATAAGGAACAGCATGGAGGGCCACAGGGGAAGGGAGGGAAAACTGAAGGGGGGGAAATTAGAGGGGGAGAGGAACCATGAGAGACTATGGACTCCGGGAAACAATCTGAGGTTTTCAGAGGGGAGGAGAAGGGGTTGGGTGAGCCCGGTGATGGGTATTGAGGAGATTACATGTTGTAATGAGCACTAAGTATTATCCAGAAATAATGAATCATGAAACACTACGTCAAAAACTAATGATGTACTAAATGGTGACTAACATAACATTAAAAAAAAAAAAAAGAATACCACAAGGGCCAGAGTCATCCAACAAGAAAACACTTTGATTTTTGACTTCCATAAGCATGGGCCATCTCGCTATAAAACTAAAAGCCAGGTGAGGGGCAAGGAGATAGACCTTGGATTCGAGAAATTTCCTTCAGTCAGGGAGTCTTTCTGGTAAATAATCATTATTATCTCTGGAATAGAAAAATCTCCCTGATTATAGTTTCAGCAGAAGCCTATTTCTACCCTTCTCCATTAATCTTACTCTAAAAGCTCAGTGGACATCTCCACCCTGAAGTTGAATAAGCTTAACACGATTTTTAGACTGGTTTCTTTAACCACATCATCTTTTTAGAAGATATGAAACCAAAATTTTGTCAAGTGGGGTACAGGTGACATAGATATATGTACAGAAGCCAATTATAAATTGTATCTCTGCTCATTGAACGAAATTTGAGATGAAGTTTCTTGGAAAAAGAACACTAAAAAAAATCACATGATACACATCCAACCTTTTAAATTCTATCTCCTATTGAAAAGGGCTAGGGATGATTTTCTGATAACATTACCACTGTTATGCAAAGTTAGTTACTACTTTTTGTTCCAGAAACATTTTCTTGGAGCTCCATATTTTGGGAGAAGTGTGTTCCTTCCATCTCAAAACAGCACCAGGAAATCTTACCAGGCACAGACGCTCAGGAAAAGAGTCATCCTGGAGAGTCAAGCCTTCCTTATAACAGAGAACATGTCCTCTGATGTGCCAAGCATTTCCCAGTTGAGAATTTTGCTTGCAAATCTTTCCGTAATCTGGTTCACATTTCTCTACTTTCAAAAGGAGAATATGACACATGGAATTTCATTCACATAGAACAGAGCTGCAAATGCTTTGTAAATTTCAAAGCAATTATATTGTTTTTGCAATTTACTTTGCCTAATTACTCAGGATTACCATTTTAAACAGCTGCTATTGAACTTTATGCAGATAGCAGAGGTTTTTTTTCCTTGTACCAACAACTCCACATTGCTGTGCTCTCCTGGATCTTGTGTCTAATTCTAACATTTTTCTAACTCTTCCTTCAACAAGACCATTTCTCTCTGCAGACTACTTTGAGGCTTTTAACGTGCTTCTTCTAATTTGCTTTTGTATTAGAAGCTAAATCATCAAACTAGTTGGAATCACATTTTCCTTAGAATGGAAACTGAACCTAGTGGACTACCAGGGAAGTAAATAAAGGGTTTTTAATTTTTAGGGTTTTTTGTTTTGTTTTGTTTTTGCTTTTTACTTAGTGACTGGTCTGGAAGTTCATCAGGCTTTGCTTACATATCCCGGTTCTTGGCTACACTTTGTCTAAGTCAGTTGCCGAATTTCTAATATGTTTGGCTCTTTCTGAATCCTTGTTCAAAGGGCAAACTGGTATCCATTTGTTTCATCAACACATTTTTACTGGATACTTTGTATGTTGGTCAATTTCTCGGTGATTGTCCTTGGTGGACCTGATATTCCAGTTAAAACATTTGGAAAGATAAATTCCTAAATATAAGGTTTCATTATTGTCAATTTCTTTGGAATGGATTTTTTCTAACTTCTATATTGGAATGTATCCCTTCTACTCAGCTATATAGCCTATAAGTGACATGATCAAGGTAAATGTTCCACGAATAAGTTACATGAGGCAAAAGCAAAAGAGCAAAAGGAAAAAACATCCAGCTTACAAAATTTAAACACGCAGTTATGGTTCTTCTAATGAATATAAGGAGGAACACAATATAAAATCAGGAGGCTTCATGTCAGATCATGACTCAAACCACTGGAGCCCCTCAAACCATTGACTGTGCAGATTCTTGCTGTGAATGATTTTTTTCCAGAAGGAATAACTTCAGTCTGGTTCTAGAATTTCATGGGTTTTATGAACTTGTCTGAGAAAGCAGTGCACACTATTTCATATGTGACTGACTTGTTCATGTGGTTAGAATTACTTTGGCAAAGTTCTTTTCATAGACAGCCGATAGGATGACTTCAGCAGAGAGAAGAAAATTTAAAAAAAAAAAAAACTAATTTAATAAATCATAGGGTCAAAGATGGCAGACATTTTAAACTTGTAATTCAGGAACCAAGAACAAAATGCCAGGACCTCCAGCTTCATGGCAGGACAATTCCTTATTCTTTTTTTTTTTTTTTAAGATTTTTATTTATTTATTTGACAGATCACAAGTAGTCAGAGAGGCAGACAGAGAGAGAGTGGGGAGCAGGCTCCCCACTGAGCAGAGAGCCCGATGCGGGGCTCGATCCCAGGACCCTGGGATCATGACCTGAGCTGAAGGCAGAGGCTTTAACCCACTGAGCCACCCAGGTGCCCCAGGACAATTCCTTATTCTTAATTGGACCTTCACCTGTAAGTTTGGCGACAACCCATTTGGACAGCAGCACAGGGAGCCTAAATCTCTTTAGAGTCTTAAAGCCCGTGCATCTGGCTCCCAGGCTCTGGGCAGCAGCTGTGAGATGGACGGAGGTCCATTAGAAGACATGGCTTTCTCTTCCCAATGGTGAGACTCACCATCTTGGACCAGCTCAGAGGAAGCCTGCTTCCAGCTCATAAAGTTGCTGTAGCTGCTGAAGTTACCAAGTTTCTATCTTTTTCATTTTTCCCTTAACCTTTACCATAATTTGGGGTCTCCTGTTCAGAAGCATGTAATTTATTGTTTTTATTTCTTTTTTAGGGGGGGTGACACAGAGGGAAAGGGAGAGAGAGAATCTTAAGCAGGATCCACGCCCAAGGCAAAGCCCAGTACAGGGCTCCATGCCATGCCCCTGAGATCACGACCTGAGCTGAAATCAAGAGACGATTGCTCAACTTATGGAGCCCCCCAGAAGCATGTAATTTATTGAGGCACACTCTCAGGAAAAACATACAAGGAGAGAGGAAACAGGAAAGGGCAGGAGACAGAGCTGAAGAAGAATGTAGTCTAAAGTGAAGTCTTCCCTGATCCACAGTGGGGCTCTCAAGCGTGAGAGTTGTCCCTGCCTTTATGGCAATAGGACAGGACTGTTTTACTCAGTATCAGTCAGTCTTTGGCCCAAGGTGGAGGTGGGGGGTGGGTGTGGGTGCTTGCATAGTCTCCCAGGGGAGACAGTTTCCATTAGCTGAGGCCAATTCTCAGAAGAAAGAGCCCTTTGCAAACCAAAGCAGCTGTGAGATAGGTGCAGTGGCCCCAGCAGAAAGGACCTGGTTGGGGGTACCAATGGCACCTGTCAGCTCAGCTCTCTACCTGTGCTATTTCAGCCAGGGCAGTCATTTCCCTCTTTCATGCTTCATATAATTAGGAATTTTGCTAACATTTTTGCTCAAAAAAAGAGTGCTGCATTTGAAAGAAGTCTGATAGATACCCAGTGGAAGCCTATGAGAGATGGTGGCTATGGGAACTGGTTGCTCACTTCCTAATGCAATACGCATCCTGTAGCAGGAGAGTAAGCCAGGGATCTCAGCAGGGATGTTCCCTGATGGAGTCTTGCATGCTGTGCCCCAGGAAGAAACGGCATTTTAAGGTGAGGGATGCCACTTGTTGAGATTCCGGTTGGCCAATTTGAAGTGCAGAAATGGCTAGAGGACAGGGGCCCAGGTGCCTTGCTTCTCCGAGACCACACTGGTGGTCTTATCCTCTAATATGGGCATCCTTTAGCCTTGGGATAAAGACCTCCTGAGAAACTGGCCAATAAGGGGTAACCAGTTTAAGACTCTTGGAAAGATTTTCATGAAATTGATTCACACATTGGCAGGTTTGTAGACAAGTTCTTCCAACTGACTTTGAAGTCATGGATGAACCGAAGTCCTACCCAGAATCAGAGCCTGGACAAACCGTCTGGATGGTGTCTCTAGGTTTAGTGGGTTTGAGCAGCCGCTGTCAGTTCAATGCCTCACACAGCCCCACACAACATAGGAGCACTCATGCTCAAGTGCTTTGGGCAGGACTGTTTGGGGAGAGGGATAAAGGGAAAGGAGGGGCTTGTTGTGCTTTAAGAGGGGTGGGAGATAATGCTCAGATCTATAGGTGTAATGCAACACAGTAACCGTGACTGCCCTTTGGAAGCTCTCAAGCTCCAGACCCAGAACCAGACACTGTCTATTCATCATCTCCTCCCTGCAAGGTAGGCGATTTCCCAATTTGATGGATAATAAGTTGCTGGTGTCAAATTCAGGTCATCTGACTCCATACCTGGGCTACCGTGTTCCAGATTCAGATAGACAATAGAGAGGTAAATAGATACAGAAATAGAAGTGTATAAATAGATATTTATCTATTGTAATATTTATCTATTGTAATAGCTGTTCATCTGCTGTCAAATGACCATTTGCCCATGTGTTATATAACTATTTGAGAGTGTTACTGGGTGACTTTGAACCCCAGAGCATAGAAAATATAATGTGGAAAGAACATCCAAGATCATCACAGAAAAATCTGATGATTTTAGAGTTGGGGAGACTGAGGCCCAGAGTGGTTGAATTCTTCTCTCACTTCCACAACAGTTACTACAGCCCAAAGCCATAGAACAGACCATTTAGGCATTCACATTGGGTTAGGAAGCCTTATAAATACCTCCAAAGAACGCCAGAGAGCAGTGAGTTACAAACATCATGTGCACCAGAGTGACCTGAGGAAGGGGGCTATGAAAAAACAGAATACTAGATCCTATGCCTAGAATTTCTGGTCTGGTGGGTCTGGGATAAGGCTTAAGATTTTGCAGTTCAAACTCAGTTCAGGGGATGCTGACACTGTGAGCACAGAGATGCTCTGAGAACTAGTTCCATTGATGTAACTAGCTACTCCTCATGCGTGTGTACTGTGCTCTACAGACATTACCCTGGCTGTAATTATACAGAGATGTTCTCTTGACTCAAGATGGGCTGCCTGTATGCAAGGTCTCCAGCCATAGCCTCTGTTAACCGACAGAGAGCCAGAATTCATTCCCCTGGCAGGAGGGAAGCCCCAGGACCATGCTGGGTTGACCCAGCCTCTCCCGACCTCCCACACTCACTGCCTCCCTCCCCAGCTGTGGACTTGGATAAAGAAGGCAGAGGGGGGTCAACTGCATAGGACTGAATTTAACCTGAAACCTCAAAACTTGTGCGTTCGTTTTGAAACAAGCAGGGAATCAAGCCTCTAAGGTTTCTATCCCTCCATTTTGGAGTCATATTAGCATGTGAAAAACAGTCTCCCTCCCTTCTGGAAATAGAGGAACAGATGGCCAACTGAAGGTTCGTGAAGGAGGCAGGGGAACCTCCCAGCTATGCGTGTCCTTGGCAGGGATTTCGCATCCAAGTCCACGCACAGCATGAGCCTGCCTTTCCCAGCATATTCATAGAGTGTGTGTGTGTGTGTGTGTGTGTGTGTGTGTGTTTTCTTTTATGCTCAAAAATCCTTTTAAAGTCATAAACAAAAAGGTAGTAAGGGGCGTCACTTCAGAATCTGACAGAGAGTGGTACCTTAAGAATCCGGACAGAAAAGAAGACGTGTGTGAGACCGGAGCTAGAGTCCGAGCTGCTACAGGGAACCCAAGGCAGCCTGCAGGGACTGCTTCAGGGACGTGGATGGAAAGGGAGCTGGGCGAGGGGCAGCTATAGCCAGGTGCAGGACTCCAGACCTGCTGCCTTTAGGCACCTGAGCACCTGCTCCCTCTGTCCGCCGGGAGGGTAGCAGGACGGATTCTTCCGTGCATCGTATCACAGCGAACAAAGCCAGCCACATAACTTGTGGGGTCTAGTGCAAAATGAAAGCAGGAGCTGCTTGTTCAGACATTATGAAGAATTTTAAGACAGCAACAGGACTGTACGAAACTCTCCTAAGTGCAGACCCTGCGCGACCACACACTGGCCTGCAGCAGAGCTGGACGGGGGCGAGGGAGGGGCAGGGACTTTTCCCTAGGACTGGCTGTGCAAGGCCATGCACGCATAGCCTTTCATTTGTCCTCATTTTACAGATGAGGGAACTGCGGATGCCCAGGCTCGGGAAAGGGAACCGTCTGGTCTGGAGGCGTGTGGCTGCTCCAGGCCTCCCCTAAAATTCATCCCCAGTTCTGGCACTAAGTTCCAGTTGGCTGGCTGGCTGTTGGCTTTTGCTTTTGCCACACCCACTTTCTTAAAGCAGTAATGGGCTGTAGGGGAAGCTCTTACATCTGTTTTCAAATGTTATTCCCCACAAAGCCAAAGTAAACATTTCGTATAGTTTTTCTTAATGAATAAACTGATGAGCGAATGGTACAGATCCGGGTTCAATTAAAAACAACAGTGACAGCAAAAATAATAGTGGGAACATAGGAAAAGAAGACAAAGGAAAGGAAGGGGAGGAAGAGTGGGTAAAGAAGAGGGGAGAGAGGGCCGGAAGGAGGAAGATGGCATGTACCCACCTTCCATGATTTGCCATTCCCCATGCCTTGTTTCATCTAATCCTCACAATGACCATCCCAAACAGACCTTGTTTCAATGCCACCTTACAGATGAGACGCTTACAGCAGTTTGTCAGCTTGCCCGAGCTCTCGGCCCCCTCCCCTACCCCCACAGTCCACGTGAAGCTAATGGCCCACAGGCCATGTGTCCTGTGTCTGTGAGTCTCACAGCGCCCGACTAGTGGCCTGTCTGCACTTCCCCTCCAGCAATGCACAGCAAAGTCACATTCGTGCAAACAGTAATGGCAGGTACCGTTCACTGAGACCCTGTTTCTGATTGCCAGCTATTCACCGGGTCCTTGGAATCCTGTTCGTAATCCTCAGAACAGTTCCCGTGTTGTAGGTTAGTAGGTGACCCAACGGAGGCTGAGAAGGTAACATGTCCAGCCAAATAGTGGGCCCTGCTTTAAATGTCATTCAAGACTCATCATTTTGAAATGGGACCAGGTGTAGGTGTTTCATTTTCTTTCCTTGCAAAATCCCATCGGTGTAGCAGAAACAGTATGTGAAAAGATGACATAGAGAAGAGTGTGGGACAACCAGAAAAGATACCATTTGTGAAGAAACTGGGAGATTTAAGCAGAAAGCATTGAGGAAATGGAGAAACCAGATGAGAGATAACAGTTGCCCAAAGCAGGTTGTCAAGTTGGTAGTTACAGACCTGAGCACAGATGTTCCCAGCAGAGCCCCGGAGACTGAGTCAGCAGGTGCAAAGAGCAGGGGTGCTCTCAGCAGAGCCCCAGCTAAGACAGCACAGAGGACCCATCATTCCTCCTTATTCCCCAGGGATGCGGAGAGCTAGAAACAGTCTCCCAGCTGGGGTGAACACCTCAGGAGTTCTGTCTAAATAACCCAAAGCATTGGCCTGGGAGGTCACCCAGAATGGATTCAGGGGCCATGCAGAGGAGCAGAGCCCAAGATAATTCCAGACTTCAAATATCATAACTGCAAGAAAATGACAAAAGAGAGCTCCATGCAGGAATAAAATATACAAAGGCCTTCAATCCTCAAAGTAGAACCCACCACACGTTGACTTTGGTGGGAGTCTCCATCCTGCCTGCTTGATCCCCACCTACGTATCCTAAAGTAGAGGCTACTTGTCAGTATCCCCGAGTCAGGCAGACTCAGGGCACCACACCACAGCTACCCGTAAAATCAAGCTCGTTCTTCAGCCGTAGGGATGAACAGACAACCGATGCACGAACAATGTACACTAATGTAACCAATGTACACTAACCCAGAGAAATGAGAGATAACACAAGGATTATGGCTGCCTGGGAAAACTTTCCAATTGGTGTCTTCAGAGAGATTCAGATGTATTGTGACCATATCAAAAGAACAGGTTTCTAGTACAAAAAATTCAATGAATAGGAATCAACTTTTTTGGAAAAATACAATTTCCAAAGTAAATTAAAAAAAAAAAAAAAACGCAAGGTCTTGGAAGTAGAATAAACAAAGGTGAAGACTGAATCAGTAAGATGGAAGATAATGTCATCTCCCAAAAAATACAGCAAAAGAAAGGTAATTTATAAAAGAAAAGTCTCATATTAAGAGTAGAAATGAGACCAACCAGTCATTGCCCATGGGAGAGGGCAGCTGAAATGGAGTTGAGGAGATATAAAGAAAAGGATATAGAAGAAAAAAAAAAAAGAAAAAGAAAAAGTATTTAAAAAGGAAAAGGAAAATGAATAGAAAGTTAAATAAAAGATTAGATTTATACGTTGAAATCAAAAGGCCCCAATAAAGGCTGGGCATTACAAGTATTTCTCTCATAACCAAGAAGAATATACCCCAAAAAAGCAAGAGCAATGAAACACAAATAAATATATAATCCCTTTCTTTGATAGAAAAGAGGAGAAAATTGCCTGGACTCTACTGGAATCAACTGGAATTGCTGATTATCAAAAAGATCCCTAGTAAGCTGGGATTTATTTACCTGTTGAAGAGTATCTACCAGAGAACTGTAGCAATCACCCCATGAGTGCCTTTAAAGTAAGGGACGCACTCACGCCTGTGTAATTCAGCATCGCTCTGGAAGTTCCAGGATGGGAGACATAAGCAAGAATAAGTATTAGAAGCGAAGAGACGGGTGCCTGGGTGGCTCAGTGGGTTAAGCCTCTGCCTTCAGGTCAGGTGATTATCTCAGGGTCTCGGCCTCTCTGCTCAGCGGGGGGCCTGCCCCCCCCACTTCTCTGCCTACTTGTTCTCTCTCTCTCTGTCAAATAAATAAATAAAATCTTTTTTTAAAAAGTAAAGAGACAAAGTCGCTATTACTAAGCAGTTGATAAGAAAGTCTATCTGCTTAAAATAATCAGTGAAACTCCTACAACTCACAGGAGAATTTGGTATGCTACAAGCTCAAAATCAAAATGGAAAATCCATTCGTTTTCTTCGAACCAGCAATAACAACTATGCCAAACCTAGGAATATCTTTAGCAAGAAATATGGTATCCAGTGTGAGGAACATGCAAACATTATAGAAAGACAAATGAGGATATTTAAATAAATGAAAGGACATGACATTGTTTTGATGAGAAGACTCGATGTTGTAAAGATGTCAGTCCAACTCAAGTTAGTTCCAATCATATAAAAACAAGACTTTTTTTAAAAATGGCAATGAGAAATTCCATTCCACTATCCTTCTTGGCGTATTAGTTGCAGGTTGCTTAAACTCTCTTAGGCACCGTCTCTTCACTTGTAGTATTGGGATCATAATGAAACCTACTTCAAAGAGTAATTGTGAGAATTAAATGAGTAACACATATAAACACTTTAGCACTGTGCTCGACCCACAGCAGACCCATGAAATTAGTTAGTTTTAATTATATTACTAAGTGCACCTGTGCATTTGTATATGCAAATATACATGTGGTAATGTTCATTGCAGCAGTGCTTACAACAGCAAAAATTAGGACAGCCCCAAATTGCCATCAATTTTATAATGATTACATACAACACACTGAATCCATAGCATGGAAAAGTATTCGTAAAGTTGATGACATACATGTCTGATCCGAAATGGAAAAAGCGAGTCACAGAACAAAGTGTGTAGGATAATCCATGAATTTTTAAAATATTGAAATAATAGATCAATAGATGATAGAATTCTTAAGTACAAGTACATACTAGTAAGTTCTCAGAAATTGTTCTGGGATGCACACCAAACTATTGCCAGTTGTTGTTTGGTGGAATATTAAAAATGGTGATAAAAATTACGTAAAGTGATTTGCTTTCTTTATTATAAACACCCTTATTAGGGGAGATATATTCCAAGAGCCCAGTGGATACCTGAAACTGTGGGTAGTACCAAACCCTTTATATGCTATGTTTTTTCTGTACATACCTATCCATGACCAGATTTAATTTATAAACTAGGCACAGTAAGAGAGTAATAATAATAACTAACGATAAGTTAGAACAGTTATTGCGATTTGTTAGGATGAAAGTTATGTGGATGTGGTCTGTGTCTCTCAAAATTTCTTGTTGGCCTGTACTCACCCTTCTTTATGTGACGACATGAGGTGATAAAATGCCTACACAGGGAGATGAAGTGAAAATGACGTAGGCACTGCCACACACCGTTAGGCTACCGGTGACCTTCTGAGGACCGGTCAGTGGGAGGAACATCTGCTTCCGGACCACAGGGAGCTGAGACCATGGAAAGCAACACCCTGAATAAGGGGGGGGGGGGGCTACTGTATAGCCATATTATTTGAATTTTTTTAAAGATCAACTATTACTTGTTTATTTTTTAAGACTATGAAATAGGAAAGCACAGATGGTTTTTTAAGGGTCTTGTTAGGCTTTAGGAGGTCTTGGTGCCAGGGGAGAAGCTCTCACAGACCCTTTCCTTCCTTAACCCCCAAAAGGCAAGCCCTTCCGGCCACACTCTTTCCCTTCTGGCTTCTCTGCATAATGATCTGAGCTTGCTGTCCCTGACCTGTGATGTCACTCTTCCTTCCACTTTGTCCTCTGAGATCTGGAAGCCTGAGGACCATACTTCTACTGTGAGGGTCTTCAGATTTTCTCCATCGGGTGACTCCCTGAGGCCAGACATGCCCCAAGACACACAGCTCCCTGCAACCCTCTCCTTGGGGAGTGCTCCAAGCACCATGCCCTTGACCTCGTGGTCAGAAGGTGGAGAAGTGCCCTGCAGGGGCTGGGGCTGCTTCTTAGCGGTTACTCCCGCCTCCGATGTAAACCTGCTTTCCGAAGCCTTACGTGATCTAGCTTCTGTCCCTCTCTGCCTCAGATTCAGCTAATGCCTTAGCCACACATCACATCCCTGCAACAATGAACCACATCTGTTTCCCGGAATCCATCATGAGTCTCTTGTTTCCGTATCTTTGCCCCTGCTTTGCCTTCTCCATTTCTCCTGCAAGCCCTCTCCCTACTCACCTGCTTGCCGCTACCTCCCTGCACACAGACTCTGAGAGATGGAGAATCACCTGCATTGAGTTTCCTGAGAGGCGATCTTGAGGACAGCCCCTGGAAGAGACTGGAAAGCAGGAGTGAGCAGAAGGGGGTGTTCAGCATCAGTGCGGTGACAACAAAGGCCTTGGCCACCTCCTCGGGGAGCTCTGAAGCTAGGGTGGCCCATCACGGTTATTCCGAATTGAGCAAAGAGTGTGGGGACTCTACCCTCATGTGCATCAGCCATGCCTCAGGGGAAGGAAGGCCCCTACATGAGGGAGATCCCTCCCCTGAGAGCCTGCAGTCAGCCGCGTCCCAACAGCAGGGGGATGAGGCAGCTAACCAGACCATGCCCCACAACGGCTCACTAGACCAGGGTCCGCCCATGACAGCCCACAGGCCAAATCCAGCCCACTGCTGTTTTTGTAAGTAAAACGTTACTGAAACACATCCGTGTCATTCATTTACATATTGTCTATGGTCACTTCTACACTGTATCCCCGAGTAGCTGTGACAGATATCCTACAGCTCCCACAGCCCAAAGTGGTTATTAAATGGCTCTAGACAGAAGGAGTTTACCAACCCCACTCTTTATCTTGCTCCTCACACCCTATCTGGTGCCTGGAGACAGAATTTTGGATAAAGAACAAAGGAAGCCATGGATGGGTGAGTGAGTCAGGTGGTCTTGAGTTTGATTCTCCGCTGCACCATTCAAAAGCTGTGACCTTTGGCCCATTGTTTAACATAAGTCTCAAATTTCTCATCCAGAAGATGAGGTTGACCTTACTTCCTTTTCAGGGTTGTGGTGAACACTAAGTAAGAAAGCACGCCCGGATTACCAGCGCAGTACCTGGTATGTACTCTGTGTTCACTTAAACGAGAGTCATCAGGTCTGTTCAGAAAGTGTTATGACATTTTT
The DNA here is from genome assembly GCF_010015895.1 of Lontra canadensis. Classification (NCBI taxonomy): domain Eukaryota; kingdom Metazoa; phylum Chordata; class Mammalia; order Carnivora; family Mustelidae; genus Lontra; species Lontra canadensis. The sequence goes on along the minus strand of NW_022631014.1, from coordinate 20,351,418 downwards.
AAAAAGCCTGGAATCCTACTAGGGTAGAGTAGACGTTAGTGTGTTTATTCCATTAAATAAATAAATAAATAAATAAATATTTTTTTAAAAAATAAAATATAATATAAAATCCTTAGCACCTGCCAGAAATGCAGGACCTTTTCTGCTCCATAAATGTGACAGACCGTGCTGATGATTCTCAGAGGTATCATGCTTTATGTATCTGGCCCAGATTATAATTAATTGGAGCAAACTAGAACCCAAAAATGAAAAAGAATGTAGTTTGGAGGTGACAGCTAGTAAATCGTGGCTATTCAGAATTCCGTTTCATTAGCAGGTAGAACCACACTGCAGACAAGCCCCAGGAGACAGTCCCCTTGAGACTTCCAGAGGATACAGTCTCTAAACATTTGATGGGGCTTTTACTTCCTTTCTGTGAGCAACCTTGTTAATATCATCATATTTAGATAAGGGAGCAGTACTAGCGGTTATGAACCCCCAAAGCTTAATGGTGTAACATAAAAAATAAGTTTATTTCTCGCTCATCCACAAGTCCAAAGTGGGCATATTTGTTTCTATTGCTGCATAACAAAATACCACAAATTAAGCAGCTTAAAACAATATGCATTTATTATCTCCCAGGTTCTGTGGGTCACAAGTGTATTGGGCTCCCTTGCTTAACTTCTCAGCAGGACAAAACTGAGGGGTCGGCCAGCTCTGTCATCTCATCTGAGGCCCGGGGTCCTCTTCCAAGCTCACTTATTATTGGAAGAATTCAGTTCCTCGCAAGTGTATGGCTGCGGCCCCATCTTCTTGCTCAGCACAGGCCAGGGATTCTTCCCAAGGTCAGGAAGACGGCCTCCCTCCAGTCTGTGAGGATGGAGTTTAAGGTAACATCGTAATCCTGGGAGTGATGGCTCCATCACCTTTCTCATATAATGTGTCTTAGCCAATATGGTGCCTCATCATATTCACAGGCCCTGCCACCCCCCCAGGGGACAGCTGATGTACTTGCATCCCTAAGGTCGTGCCTTCCTCTTCTGCATCTCCCCTACTTCCCATCATTCTCTACCAGGGGTCTCTGTCTGTTTACAAGACTGTGACGGTCGCCTACCCCATAGTCATTTACCCTCTTTCACCTTTCTAATGAAATGCTCATTTTGCCCTAGTATTCACCCTTCTCTGTGCAGTCCATTTTTTCAGGAAACACTCTGCTCAGCACTGGTACGGAGGAGGTAAATCCTGACTGATTGAAGCCAATCTTGGCAGTTTCATTCTCCTTGCCAGTGTTTGGTGTAGGAGGGAGTGTGTCAATGTTCTGGCCAACACTGGGAGGAAGTCTGAAGATGAGCTCCTGGGAAAGGTTCTCCAGGCCAGGGAGAACAGATATAAGGGAAGATGCCAGTACTCTTTGCTGCTCAGGATTTCCAAACAGGCAGCTGTTTTTTGTTTTTTGTTTTTACTGCGAGGGAAGCCAACTTTAAGGCTAGGATGAGGAAGGCAAAGTAAAATGTTGAAAAGAACTTGAGTTCTTTGTGATGTCATTCTACTGCTGAATTAGCCCTCCTTAGTGGCTCCCTGCATTACAACCTCTTGTTCTATAAAACAATATCCTTATTGTGTAAGCCAGGTTCAATCTGGGTTTCCTAATACCTGCAGTTGTAGGTACTAAATAATCTGTGTGTGTGTGTGTGTGTATTAGTCTTAAATTGTGGCACCTACACCAGATCACAGTGAATCAGTGCAAAATACTGATACTAAGTATTTAAAAGAAATACTAAGTATTTCCTTTACTTACTGTACTATAGTTGGAAATATTAATAACCACTATGATGATGACAACAGGTACCTCTGTCCAGGGAATGTTGTCAAAGTCACCAACATGAAATTTGCAAAGTCCATTGCTGCTGATTTTACTGAATGGCATCTAGAGGATATAACTATAGATTTGGCCTATTTCCTGTAGTCTCCCAGATTCAGGGCTCCCCAGTTTGAAAATGCAGAGTAAATATGTCAAGATAGACTTTGGAGGAGCTGTTAAAGATACAGTATTTAGATCTCGATGGAATGCCTCCTTCCAATCCAGATCAGGAAAGCACAGTGGTCCAAATTGGAATTTAATTGGTTTATGCATATTAAAGTTACAAGGAGGTAAATAGAAATCATGCTCAGGTTCTATTAGCATTGGGCCAATGGTGTTGATTTTCCCAATATAAAATGCATTCTAAGTGTTGTAGTATTTTGATTTGGGGGAGGAGGGGTGTTGTGTTTCTTTTTTCCACAAACCTATGCATCACAGCAGTGTGGGTGATGTGAACCAAGTAGTCCTTGACCCAGAAAGTCAAGCAAACTCTTGAAGAATCGTGTCTATCAAAAAATTGTTTGGCTTGTAATGCTGAAAGAAAGCAGTTCATCTGCTTCTGCACAGTGACTGTGACTTGAAAAGTATCTTATATCCACTCAGTTCATTCACGTGCATCTGGAAGTAGAAATAGAGAAGTCAAGTCACACATTAAATTATCAAGGTAAAATACTCCAGGTAAACAGCTCCATAAAGCCAAACAGAATGAACATTCATCTGGCAGAACATGGAGAGAAGTGTTAGCCTTACATTTATATTTTATATAAATCCAATAAACAGGTGGGGCAAAACTAAGGCATTTTGCAAAAGAAAAAAAAAAAAACAACATTGTTCATTTTCATAGAGTCGTATTACTTGGGATAGATTAGCAGTAAACCTCTAAAAAGAATGGAATTTTTCTTTTCAAGGTGTATGGAAATGAGAATTGAGGATAAAGATCATCGGGGTGGTCTATTTTTAGAGAAAGTGATTTTCTGAGTGTTATTTGTCATTCATTCAGGAGGACAGCCAGCTGTGAACCATGGCAGGCATTGGTAGTAAAAGCCAGCTCTTGGGGGGAGAAAAAAAAAGAAAGAAAAAGAAAATCTTTCCATTCTTGAAAAGCATTAAAAAAGAATGTTATCAAGTCAAAGTCAGGCGAGACAGCTGGTGAGGGAATGAGAAAATTTTAAGGCATTTTCTGTATATGTGTGTGCATGTACTGTAGATGGAGATTTACTGGTATGTGTTTATCGGTGCATGGATGTGAAAATATGTGTTCAGTGGATTATGAGTCTCTGTCTTGCATGCCTCTGTGAATGTAAGTGAATACTGGCTCATATTTATTAGGTTGATACTTTGTACCAGACTCTGTACTAAGAGCTCAGTGGAGATTATGTCTTTGAATTACCCCACAGCCTGTGTTATCCAACCACCAAGAGGTTAAGGAAGCTATTAGGAATGAAAACCAGAATGCAGACCCTGGCAGCTTGACCATTCAGGGCAGTCCACTCCCCAGAGCCCTTCGCACTGATTCCATTACCATGCTGCCTAATGGCCGTGTTTACGTGTGTGTTTGTATATTTTTTGTTTGTTTCAGAGAAAATCTTAGAGGTTGGCAGTTCTCTCTGTTATCTGCAGTAAAATGTAATCAGTATGTTTCCCAGACTGAGGCAATGGACCAAACAAATAAATACACCAAACTTTTTGTCACATATTGATGGGCTCAGCTGCAAAATGAGGCAAAAAGTTAAATCTCAGAATGTGTGTTTGTAACTTCTGACGGATATTTGTCTTGTCTTCAAGGATATCTTGTAACCTATCCAGTTCACTCTAGAGCCTTGCCGTCTGGCCTCTGGCTCATCAGAACAGTTTGGGGTGACATTTGGGACTGTAAATTTAGTGGATTTGAACTCTCTCTGATTACCACATCTTCACATGGGTGTCTGATAGTCATCTCAAAATTAACCCAGCAAAAACAACTGTCATGTGCCATCCTCCTCCCCCTCAGACGTGCTTCTCCCCACTCTCTGTCATCTCAGTAAACGCCTCAAACAGCCACAGCTCAGGGCACCTTATCTGCATCTTTTTCTCCTCCTTTCCTTCCCTCAGTCTGTTCCAGTCACTGATGCTCAAGGTCCTTGGCATTCCTCAAACACACACAACGTACTCCCATCTCAGGTTGAGAGGATGCCAGAAGGGTGCTGGTGGCTGATTTCTAAAGGTGCTTTTAAAGAGATGTCCAGGAAAGGCAGGCAGGGGCGCCTGGGCGGTCAGTCAATTAGGCGTCTTCGGGTCACGATCCTGGGGTCCTGGGATCAAGCCCCACATCTGGCTCCGGGCTCAGGAGAGAGTCTGCTTTTCCCTCTCCCTCTGCCCCTCTCCCCTGCTTGTGCTCCTTCTCAAGTAAATAAAATCTTAAAAAAAAAAAAAAAAGGCCGGCCGCATTTGGCCAACAGAGTTCACCCCCATTGTAGGAAGTGAGACCATGGTAACTAAGCCCAGGAAAGAGTGTGCACCAGGGTGAGGTCTTCAGAGGTCCATGTATCTTCATGAGGCCAAGGCATGTGGGTTTTGCAGGCAGTGCACACCATGCTTATGCCCGGGAAGGCATAAGCATGTGCTCTGCAGTCTTGAGGGACCTGGGCTTGATTCTTGACTCTGCTGCTTCCCATCAGTAGACACCTGGCCTCTCTGAGCCTCAGTCTCTTCATATTTCAAAATTTTTCAGTGATTTGCTTTCCTGCGGTAATATTTTGGGTTTGCCAAATATCTGCATATAATCTTAGGAGTATGGCAAATACACACTGTACCAGTTAAAGATATCAGCTGGATGAGTTAAAGATAATTTTGGCTAAAAGTGACAAAAAAAAAAACTGACTTACAGTGATAAACAGCTCTGGGTTTGTTTTTCTCACATTGCAAGAAATCTAGAGATAGGAAGTTGCTGGCCTTGGTCCAGCTACTCAACAAAGCCATCAAGATTTTCCTCTTCTCTGTTCTGTCACCATAGCCTGGTGGCTTATGTCCTCCTATTTAGGGTCCTGAGATGACAAGATGGTGCTATAACTTTAGACATCATGTCTGTGCATAAGATGAGAAGGAAAGAGAGGCCAAACGAGTCTTCCCTCTTTTATCAGGAAAAGAACTCTTGGGAGACATCTATATCGGATATACATTTCCTTGGCCAGAACCATGTCACAGCCATTTCCAGCTATAAGGAAGGCTGGACACACTGCTGTTCCACGCAAAATGGAGATTCTATAAGAAAAAAAGAAGCAGAAACCGGAAGTTGGGTATGTAGTTAACAGAATCTGCCAGCTAAAAGTCTTACAGAGGAAAAAAACTGAAAACTGCTTTGGGAGAGGTTCAAAGTTGATTGAGACCTAATCTAATCCACAAGAAATTTACAAATCTTGTGGTGGGAAGACATAAAAAAAGAGTGGATTATAATAGCTACATGGTAAAATAAGAACTATACTTAGAATACAAGCATCATGTTATAGTAGACCCAAGAGGCAATTAGTTCTTGTCAGAACAATGGAAAACTCTTCATTGATCTGGACAAAAATGATCTTTGAGTACCTCCTGTGTACCAGGCATTTCTTTTTTTTTTTTTCTTCATTTTATTTTATTTTATTTCTTTTCAATGTTCCAAAATTCATTGTTTATGCACCACACCCAGTGCTCCATACAATACATGCCCTCCATAATCCCCACCACCAGGCTCACTATTAATTGCTAAGGTGTCCCCAGTGAATGAGGCAGAAAGCCTGCCTACATTTGTGGAATTCACATTTTAAGAAGGACATAGACAACAAATGAATAATTCCAACCATGACAATCCTGACATAGCAGATGGCTTTCTGAAAGGGTGAGAGGGTGTTCCCAGGCAGAGGAATAGCATGAGCAAAGCTCAGAGTCAGGAAAGTGCACCCTTGCTAGTCACTTGCAGCTGAAATATAGAGTGTGAGGAGGGAGGGGCACGGTAAGACTGGGCTGTCTGCAAACGTCCAGCTTGGTCAGAGTGAGCAGAACTGATTTCTAGCCTCACCACTTACTTGTACCACATCCTTTCCCCACTCTGACCCTCAGTATCAGCATCTATGTTTTGGAATAGTATCTGTCATAGAGTTGTAGAGTGATTTTAATGGGAGTGTGCATATAATGTATATGCTACACAGTAACTTCTCCGTGAAATGAACAATAGCTCTTCCTTTGAATACTGTTTAATTAGGCATCCCCACTGAAGCCACCCTATTCCCAGTTCATAGAACATTTTTAGTTACACGTAATGATATAAGACTGCACAACAAATGGAAAAAACTAATTCATGCTGATTACAAGAGCCATTTGGACTAACACGCTTATTCATTCTTTTATCCAGCATCTTTAAGCCCTGTAATATTCCACTCATTACTCTAGACAAGCACTGTCCAATGAAAATATAATGCATGGCACATATAGAAGTTTAGGTTTTCCAGTTGCCATATTAATGTAAGTTTTAAAAAAGCAGATGAAATTAATTTTAATAATATATTTTTAGGGGTGCCTGGGTGACTCAGTGGGTTAAGCCTCTGCCTTCGGCTCAGGTCATGATCTCAGGGTCCTGGGATCGAGCCCCGCCTTGGGCTCTGTGCTCGGCGGGGAGCCTGCTTCCCTCTCTCTCTCTCTGCCTGCCTCTATGCCTAGTTGTGATCTCTTTCTGTCAAATAAATAAATAAAATCTTTAAAAATAATAATAATAATAATAATAATAATATATTTTTATTTAACCCAATACATCCAAAATACTACCATTATAATATGTAGTGGATGGAAAAACATTATTGCTAAAATGTTTAACATTCTTTTTTTTTTTCTTTGCACCAAGTCTCCTGAATCAGGGTGCATTTTAATGAGCATCCCTCAGCCATGGGTTGCAATTGGTTTCATATTGGGCAACACAGCTCTGTGCACTGGAATGAACAAAACAGACAAAACTCTGCTCTTGAGGACTTTCCATTCCAGTGAGAATAGCCGGCTTGCCTCTCTGGATTTTTTTTTTTAAGATTTTATTTATTCATTTGAGGGAGAGACATAGCAGAGTGAGAGAAAGAGAGCATGAATGGGGGTGAGAGGGAGAGGGAGAAGAAGACACCCTGCTGAGCAGAGGGCCCAATGTGGGGCTTGATCCCAAGACCCTAGGATAATGACCCCAGCCGAAAGCAGGTGCTTAACTGACTGAGCCAACAAGGTGCCCCTAGATTTTTTTTCATTAATTGGGGTGCAGACTTTATGCAAGGATTTTGGTAGGGTGACACCAAAACTACACAACAGAGAACATGTTCTTCATCTCTTACGGTTTCCAGCAGAGTAACCTGCTCAATTTTCATTAAAATTCTATTATATTGATCCAGCACTTCGCTACTAGACATTTATAGCTCTATTTTACAAACATAAACCCCAACCTCTTGCCAGAACCCCTGCAATTAATACCAGACATAAACCACACTGACCTTCTCTGTTTTGGTGTGCTAGTTGTCCTGCTCAGTTGTGTAACTAAAAAACCCCCAAATCCCATTGGTTTATCCTCACAAATGTCTACTTCTCATTCACATCCAACAACAATGTCAAGCATGTGCCAGCAATTGTTAGTGTTGTAAAACCCCCCAATATTGTCTCATATGGTTTATGATGACTGGGTCTGTTTAAGAAATTTTCCGTACCCAGGTGCCAAAGATACTCTCGTACATCCTCATTTGTTAGCTTTCTTCTTCCACATTTAGATTTTTAATTCAACTGTGAATGTATGTTTGGTACAAAGAGAGGAAGGAACCAAATTTGTCTGTCTCTGTGTAGTGCTAATGTTTTTCTGACAAACCGTTGTAACACTCACATGGTTCTACACACGCCCACACCCTGTTTCAGGGTTCTGTGTTTAATTTGAGTCCTTTGCTTTATATAGTTCTACATAAATATCACATATCTTTTTATTCCTGTGACTTTGTAGTATGTCTTCAAATCTGGTTGGGATATCACCATCTTTACTCTTCTTTTTTAATAGTGCCTTTACTCTTTATTCTGGTGTAGAGTAATTTTTATATTCAGATGTTAATTTGTTCAAACTAGCCTATTGAAATTATATTGAGTGTTTACAGTAACTTGGAGAGAATTAATAAAGAATGTTAGGTCATGCCATCCATGAACATGGAATATCTTTCTATTTATTCAGGTATTTTTATATGTCCTTTAATAAAACACTTAAAATTACCTACAGAAAAGTATCCTGCTGCTATCAACCTTTCTCTTGAGTTCCTTATATTAACTCATATTTTTATATTCAGTGTTTCCACATCTCTGAAAGCTTGCTTATTCCTGCACCATGCTAACGTTGTCCCTTCATGCTTCAAGATTTTTATTATGCCTGTGTTAAATTCGTATTCTGTTCTGGTCCATTAACTTTCTTCTCTGTGTTATTTTTCCCTGTGAGCTAATATTATCCTGGGAGTATTTGCTGCCTTGTCTAGTGATCTGTACCTGATGGGAAGTCCATCAGGTGCAGAAGCCCAAGCTGTACAGCATGTCCCTGGTGAGTTTTAGGGGGAAGGATACACTAAGAGCAGCCATCCTTTTGTATTGTTATGTGGACTCAATCATTCTCTGTTTACAGTCCCCCTCTCCCAACTAGATCACCTTGCTCTTCAGGAGACGTCCCTGCACTTCCACTTCTCTTATACCAAGAGCTGCCATAGAGTTTACATGTGGGGGGAAGCCAGGAAGGAGTTTGGGCAAGTCTTTGGCTTGCCCCGCATGGTACCAGGTATCCAGAGATCCTTGATGTTACTCCATGGCCCCTAACTGGCCCTCAAGCTGGCATTACTTCTTCAGTCTCCGCATGAATATGAGTGTGGGGAAAATGAGCTTCCTAAAGCCATGTAGGAGAGGAAAAGGTCCAAACAGAAAGTGTTTCCCTATGCATCCCATGCTGTTCAATTGTCTTCCAAGTTTAAGCTGTTTTTTCCAATACAGTGGAACCAAAAGACCTACTGGTTTCTCTATTTTCCCATGTTGGGGGAGCCTTCTGTCTCCTTCCTGTGAATGTGGTGTATCCAGGGGTTGATTCAGGAGAATCAGGTAGCACAGTCTATATTTAGTATTCATTTGGTGAGATATATTGTATTTTATGCACACACATAGACACACAGTGTTACACACATACACCCTCACAAAAATTTTCTATTGTTTGCTTTACTATTTCTGGCCAGAATTTTTCAAAAACAATCTAATAGTCTATTCCTAGAATAAACCCTCTTTGACCATGAGATATAATCCTTTCAACACATAGATTTATTTGATTTCCTCAAATTGTATTTAGAATGCCCCCCCCCGTATTCAGAAATGAAATTAGTGTGTAGAATGTGGATATTTGTACACTTTTGGTACCATTCTCCTCATCATCTAGCAATGATATTTATAATACAGTGAGGAAAGAACAAATTAGATAGTCACCTATTTGTATCTATGTTATGATATAGCTTATAAAGTATAGAATTTATTTGTTCCTTAAATTTGAAGGGGAACTTGCCCATAAAACACTGGATCCAACCACATTTTGCAGATCATTATTTACAAATTTTTTCCCATATTTCCTATGGCAATTGAGCTAATTCGCTATGCTGCCAATAGCATAAATCAATCTTAGCAATTTATATTTTCTTGGAAGTTATCTTTTTAAATTTAATGAAATGTTCAAGTATATTATTAGTAAAGGATTGCAGATCACTTGCAGATCACTTGCATTATTAGTAAAGGATTGCAGATCGCTTGCATAATCACTTGATTATGCCTCCTTTCTCATTCTACATTTTGTGTATTTAGTGCAGATATTTTCTTTTCCTCTTGATTAGACTCAGTATTTTCTGTCTTCATATTTTTCAGTAAACTAGGTCTTGAATTGATCTAGTCTCTGATTTTTCTTTAACTTCTGCTTTTATCTATTAAACACTGTCTCCTGATTTCTTCATATTCACTGTCTTGTTCTTACTACTTTTTAAGTTACATTCTTAGTTTGTTAATTTTCACTATTTTGTCATAACAATAAACATAAACATAAAACATAACTCCTTTATGGCTTTGGAGTCACTCCTGAATATAATTGTGATTATATCCTCTACATTTCTATAATTATTAATTTCATCATTATTTTCTGAGTACTTCAAAACAGAAGCAGATGTGTATGCACCTGCAAGCTGATGAGATGGTGGAGGGGATTCATTTCCAAATGTTTGGGTGTTATAATATTATTTATTTAACTTCTGGTTATTAAATTCTTGTCCTATAGCTCTGTGTTCATTGTCTATGTCCTGTTTAGTTATCTATGTTGAGGAGCTCATTGAGGATTCCTTTGTGGTTTGCTTATAAGATAATGTTTATGCTTCATGGGCCCTTGAAAAGAAATGTATTTACTAACATGTAGAGAGCTTAATACTCTCAATTAAATCAACATTATACATTTAACTCTCCTGAAATTTTATGCTTTCTTTTACAATGTTACATGTATTATGGACTGAAGAAAATCAGGTATTTTAACTACTGAATCATTTCAATCTATTTCTTTTTACAATTTAAAAGTTTTATATATTATAATGTAATATTATTTGGTGCATAACAGCTCACAACTGTTTATACTTCATTATGGATTGCACCAGGCACCTGTAACTTCCCATTCTGTCCCACTGACTTTTTCAACTTAAATTCTCCTTTGTGAGACAAACCATAAGTGACTCTTAATCATAGGAAACAAACTGAGGGTTGCTGGAGGGGAGGAGAGTGGAGGATGGGGTAACTGGATGATGGATATTAAGGAGGGCATGTGATGTAAAGAGCACTGGGTGTTATACAAGACTGATGAATCACAGATCCATACCTCTGAAACCAGTAATACATTATATGTTAATTAATTGATTTTAAATTTTTAAAAAATTCTCCTCTGTGTCATATTAATACTGCAAATATCCTTGTCTTTTGCTGGCATTTGCTACTCTTTTTGCTCCTTCGTTTATTTTATCTCCAGGAATTGTTTTTGTTTTGGTGGGGCTCTTCTAAAGCACATTTTATATTTATTTAAGAAGAACAGAATCTGTTAGCATTTATTGACATGTGTGGTTTCATCTTTGTCATTTTAATTTCTGTTTCTGGAGGTTTTCATGCTCTTTGCCATTTTCTTTTCTTTTTCTTTAACTATTCTCTACTATATAAATTATTTTTCTAATAAGTTGAAGATAATACAAGTTTTAGAATGTACTAATGGTTACTTTTTAAATTATGCTAACATTTATTGAAATTATGTGCTTTGAATTATTACTATTTAGAATAGAATAGCACATCAATGACTCTCCTTTTTCTCCTAATTGACAATAATAATAATAATAATAGCACTGACCTGATAGGGTGGATTGGCAGATCAAAGAGATGGTAGATGTAAATTTGTGTGACAACATAGTACGACTCAAATGTCAGCTGTAACTAACACCTTTGTGGTCCGTGTTCATTTTCCTCCATATAAAATGGGAAAATTAACACAACCTGATTTCCTCTTCCACATCCTGTCCCCCACTGGCCTCCTGGCCTGTTTTGTTACTACAAGTCATGAGATTTTTATTCCTGTTAAAATATTTCTAGAGGTGCCTGGCTGACTCATTTGGAAGAACATGTAACTCTTGATCTCAGGGTCATGAGTTTGAGCCCTACACTGGGTGTAGAGATTACTTAAATAAATAAATAAACTTTAAAAAAAAAACTTTTCAATTATGTGTCATCGCTTTCATTATGTATTTATAAGAGGTGAATTTTCTCTGTGAACTGTTTATACCAGTCATTTTAACTTAAACGTGTTCAAATTATTTCAAGCACAAGTCCTTTCATGCCTCGTGTTTTCCATATTTTCCCATCCTTTGTTTTCTGTGCTTATTAATGGTAATCTGTCTGGGTTGTTTGTTTGTTTGTTTTAATTTGTCTGGGTATAAGAATACTTGGATCATCATTTTGTCTTCAAGTGTTTCATGTGGTAAAAGACAGATTTGAAGTGAGACTGAGGTCTCTTCAGAGATGACCCCTTTTCCTGCCTGTAAGCTTGAATGTCCTTCTTTACTTTCAACACCCTACTATTCTGACAGGATACTTCAGCCTGCTGGCAGGAGGAGAGATGTCTGATCTGGATCTGTTTTCCTCATTTAGCCAGGGAACTCTCTCTTATCTTTGAGCAATGCAGCTGCTCTAGTCTTTCTGGAGTCTCCTTCAGGATTCAGTTGCTTCTTTATAGCTTCTCTAATACGATCATCTCTAGTGGTTTTCAAATTACTGTACCCTCACTTTATACTGTGTGGGAGATCCTCAAACATATGCCGCCACATCACTGAATCACCTTTCTGCATAGCTAGTCTTTCTTGCTTTTACTTTTCCTGTTGTTGTGAATTTTACTGTGCTATTACTGGTTGTTAGGCATTCTTCCTTAAGTCTTCCAAATCCCTCCCTTGCTAATCTACTTTGGTCACGTCAGTGTGCATATCTTGTTTTGCAGTATTTGCAGACATTCCCTCGGATGTATTGAGAGCCCAAAGTAGAGAGTACATAAAATTTTATTTTTATTCCAGTAGTAAGCATTTTTATAATTATGTTCTTCCTTTACTACCTGAATGTTATAATCTTTACTCATTTTATGTTTTAGAAGTTTTCAGAGGCTCACCATATTATTAGTTTGTGTTTTATGTCCTTTCATTTCTAAATGAAAAGACTTATTCACAATCTGGAATTTGTACCTAAACAAGTGAGAAAAGTTTCCTGTGATCACTTTAGTATTCCTGTTGATGTTGTTAAAGGCCTAATATTACATCTTCAGCTGGAAGGGAGGACAATGTAAGTATATATCATGAGTTAAGTGATACAATAGCCTCAAGGACCACAGAATAAGCAAGTACGAAGTCAGTACGTGTTGGCCCTTATCAGCAGCAGATAATAAACTTGACTCCAGAAAAAATGTTAATTCATCCACTGTAAACACATTCTGTGAATGAAGTCCAAGATAAATGACAAATGGAGAAAAATGTTTGCTATTCCAATATAAAATCAGTTTATAAATCTATAAAACATTTACATATCAGTAATGAGATTTGTAACCTACTAGAAAAAAATCATCCTGAGCAGTTAGTTTTTGTTCATTTATTCCACGGAAATTAGCTTATCAACATATAAAAAGAAATTTAGTCCTACTGATCATTAAATATGGAAAGTTTTTAAAGTTCGTATATCATTTGTTATCCATAAATTCGGCAAATACTTAAAAAATAAAACAGGTTTGGCTATAGTATGGAGAAAAAGACACCCTCTTGTACCAACTAATGGGACTGTGAATTTAAAAACATATATTTGGCCAAGCAAATCTACTTCCAGCACTAAAGCTCCTAAGTATCTTTGTATATATACAAAAATGTATGTGCAAAGTGTTCACTCCAGCATTGTTTATAATTGAAAATATACTAGTGAGGATAACAATAGACTGCTGTAACAATGAAGCGCAACAAATACTTAGTGGCTCAAGAAATATTTATTTCTCTCTCCCACAGATTTCAGGGAAAATTCTACTCCTTATGGCCATTCAAGGACCCATTTCCTCCCAAGACGCTGCTCTGTCATCCTCTAGCATGGCCATTATCTCCGTGCTGAAAAGAGGATCGACACCACGTCCATATTGCAGTTGGTGCGAAGGGGCAAGAGAGGACAGAGCAGACAGGCACACAGCCTAAAGTCCTAGTTTCAGAAGTGACACATACCATGTCGTTGTATTCCATTAGCAAGAATGCTGTGCCATTTGGACAATTATGTGCTGAAAGCTTTGGGAAATGGAATCTAATCATACACCCAGGAAGAAAATGAAAATGGATTTTGGTAAACAAATGCAGGTCTCTGCTTCAAGAAAATGCTAGAAACAAATGTCCATCAAAAGAGCAACAGTCTGGGACCTCCACTGGATGGAATATTAGACAGCAAGTAAAGAATAGGTTGAATCTTCCATATTGTTAGATGCATATCATAGGAAGATCCCAATGTACATTATGAAATGGAAAAGCAAGATACAGAAAAATGTGCACCATATATTCACATTTGTGTTTTTCAAATGAAAATGTGCTACATACTTACATGCAGATATATACGCAGAACAGTTCTGGAAGAAGAAGTTGTTAAGGTTCAACTCAGAGTTGAACTAGGGATCTAATGTGAGAAGAAAACTTACTTTTCAGTAAGTCCCTTTTTCTATTGTATGATTTGTTTTTTACCGTAGGTATGCATCCTTATTAATATTGCAAGGTGTAAATATATAAATATGAGTAAGTTCTTCCCTTGCTTAATACGTGCTGGCTATTATCAGTTGCTGTAAGATAGTGTCCAGGCTGACTAACCTATTTTTCAAGCTCCTCTTTTTCCTCAGGTACCTTTGTAACTTTTTATGCCTTAGACTTGAAGCTCCCTTCTTGTGCTATTCCTCATTTTCCTACCTTTGCTCATCAATAGTCCATCAGCCTAAAATACTCCTCCAAAAACCCCGGTACACTGTATTTTACATTATTCTTTTTTTTTCTTTTTTTTCTTTTGGCATGTAAGACTGAGTTGTTTAGTACCATAAAACTAATATCATGGATCTGTCTGGGTATCTCCCCAAGATGAGAACAAGGGCAAGGGGCAATGTTCTGCCCCTCCTCATCCCTAGCAGAATGGATAACAAATAATAGGGAGTCAATAAAAATGTCTTGAAGTGAAAAAATCATTTCAGCCACTTAATTTAAAAAACATTTATTAAGTGACTGCCAGATTCCTCTCTTAAGTATCTTCTCTGCTCCTTAATTTTTTTTTCTAATTTTTCTCTTTTGTCCTGTATATTTTCTTCCAACTAATTTCTGCCCCCTCTTCCTTGAGGACACTAACTTTAGAGCCCAACTATGCACATATTAACCAGGGGGGGAAATAAAACATTTTTTTAATTAGTAAAGGAGTACTTCTGAATGAAATCATGGATATTAATTGCTATCCAGATAGAAAAATAAATATAGATAAGTGTGTAGGGGTGTATGAGTATTCAGGAATGTATTTCCTAGTTCTGTCAATTGAGAGAGCCGTAGGTCAGTGACACCACAGTAGCAATGAAAACATCTAGTACCCAAATGTCAGCTTGTAAGAACCATTACAAAATAAAACTAACCAGGCTTCTTTGGAGAAGTGACTGGCTGTAAGACCAGAACAGGGAAAATATTAGAAGATCTGTCCAGAGAGCCCTGTAGTGTTAGAGAGTAATGAGGTACTCAAAAAGAATTGGGGCATGTTGGAAAGGACACAGATGTCAGTCTAAAGGAGCTCGCAGTGACCAAACCTGGGACAGTTTGAGCAACAGTAGCGAATTGTAACTCATAGAGTAGATGACATATCCATCAACCCACACTAATAGAAATGAGTAATTGAGTGAATGAATGAATGAATAAGTAAATAAATGAAGGAGACTTCTACAGGAGACTGATGATTAATAAATATAGGACTGATGGAAATGAACACCACCATTAGGCAAATACCATGTAGTAAGTTTTGCAGGCAATAATCACCAGTAGGTATTGAAATTAGAAGGCAAATGTGGGATGCAAAATAGGATATTTTCACCATCACAATGTGTTTTCCCTACACAAAACTCATTCACTACAAATGGAGAAATATGCAGTAATTTTACAGTGGAGCAGTCTGGCCAATATCACTTTAATCCAGCAATCAGAGTTAGTACTGCCCGCAATGGGACATGTTTGACATCAGGTACTTCTTAATATGCGACACTGAGAAGAATGCATCATTTTTGTCCTCTTGTTATGAGCAATATATAAAGTCAGTCTAAGGAGGAAACATCAGACATGCCCAAATTAAAAGACATTCTACAAAACACAGGCCAGTAGTCTTCAAAAGGGTCAAGGTCATGAAAGACAGACTGAGAACCTGGTATGGATTGAAGAGGCCAAGGAAACATGGTTAGATGCAATATGGGATCTTGGATAGATCCTGGACCAGAAAAAAAGACCTTTCAGGACAACACAAAATTCCAATAAGGTCTGTAGATTAGTTAGTAATTTTATATCGGTGTGAATTTCCTGGTTGCAGGCAGTTTTACTATGGTTATGTAAGATGTTAACATTAGGGGAAACTGGGTGAAAGATATATGGGGGGCTCTACCGTTTTGAAGCTTTTCCGGAGAGCTAAAATTATATCTATTTCTTTCTTAGGAAACATGGTTATTTGTTTTTTTATTATGTTCAGTTAGCCAGCATATGGTACATCATAAGTTTTTGTTGTAGTGTTCAAAGATTCATTAGTTGCATTTAACACCTGGTATTATCAGCCAGCTACCCCACCCCCTCTCCCCCCTCCCTTCTGTAACTGACTGATCCACCCAGGCACCCTGCTAAATTATTTTTAAATACAAAGTTGGAAAAAAAAAAAAGAAATATAGCATGCAGTTTATCACTGGTTTACTCTCTGGTAGGTCAGGGGACCCAGAGCTCTGCTTAAGTAGACCGTTCAGAACAATTCTCCAACATTTAATTGTTAATGTTTAAAATCAGTAGGTTTTTTTCCCCTCATTTAGTGTCATTGAACACTGAGGTTTTTTCTTAATTATCCAGAAGAAGAAACATCTTGGTTGTTCATTTAGTAAAGGAAACTGCCCTAATCTAATCCTTAACTAGATACATGGCTAAACCCAGAGAAAGTGCCAGATGAGGCTCTTACATGGAGTTGGGATTCTTGCTAGGTGCTGCTCTGAGTCTCCGAGCCACCTTTACAGCTGCGAGCTGTTTAATCGAAAACCCTTTCTCAGGTTTCTGTAAATCTGACGTGCAGGTTTAGAGGTACCCTGTAGTGGTCTCGGAATGCAAAGTCAAGGAGAATCCTCAGTGTATGAAATACACAAAAGATTCAGCAAACAAACTGACTTCATCTATTAGACACTTTTTTCAAGACTTAAGTTTTTTCCTGAGTAAGTCAATACAAAAGAGCAGAAGCAGGCTGTGGGAAAGGTGTTCAGATGGGAATTCAGAGTTTGGGTTCACGTTCTGATCCTGCCACAGAATATATGGTGTGTCTGAAAATACATCTCCAACAGGGATAGGGACACCTGTTTGAGGGGTGCTGAACCCCGTGTGGTGCCCTCAGCTATCGGTTTTATGTTTCTTCTTACCCTCCTCTAACATGGTTGGTGGGAATTCTGTTCATCGCCTCTGACAACATTTTTGGCACATGTCATAGCTTTCCTTGCCGGCCCTAAGGGTCTCACTTTCAGGTAATAAAAGGTCACTCCATCTGAAACACGATGTCAGTCTGACCGTTATTTCACTGCCCTTCTGCTCAGCTGCCACCATCCCCCTCCTTGCCTCCACCCACAAACACCCTCACTCAGGCCTCACGCTAAATAAGCCTTTGGTAGAGAACCTGCCTTGGGAAGATGAGCCGTGCTCCCTTCTTCCAGTCAGCGTCCATCTCCCCTGATTTCCTCTCCACCTTTCACCCTCACTCCCCCACTTCTGAATCAACAGGGAGTTTGGCACACAGGAGCTCCGGGAGGTCTCAATCATGCCCCACTCTGAAAGGTGAGAAGTAGAGCTCACCCTTCCGATGCTCTGATGGCTCCTGTGATGGGGAGTCTGTGAGCCTATGGAGCACCTCGCCTCCCTCCACAGCTATGCGTGCCACCCGGCACGACTGCTCCCCCTGCACAGCCTTACCCATCCCCTCCCCTGACCAGCAACACCATGGCTCCCTGCCCCCCCCACACCCCCTCGCTCTGATAGCCTCCAGCCGGTCCAGGGACATTCCCTCTGGGCTAACCTTGGAAATAAGTGCCTAAGGGCCCCCAAGGATGGATTTGCAGGCCTTAACCTGGCTGCTCAAGGTGTTTTGAGGCTGCCTGGCATGCTGTAACTGCTCAAGAATACACAGGATAAGGAAATGTTCCAGAATTCTCTGAAGGATGCTGGGTTAAGCGTTTTTTTGTTTTGTTTTGTTTTGGCTTTGCTGTTTGTTCGTTTCTGGTGGTTAAGTGCATCGGAGATTAGAGTCAGCCACACTTGGTTCATCCTTTAGATATTTCTTGAGCACCTATCACATGCCAGGCTTTGTTTGAGGTTCTGAGACACAGAAGTAAATAGAACAGTGAAAATTCTCTGCCCCTCCCCCATGGAGACTACCTTCTGGTTTTGGAAGCAGATAGTCAACAAGTAAATAAATGAGTACCTGATATGAAATAGAAAGAAATCAGTATCATATATGCCTCCTGATATGATCTGTTGAGAAGGTCACAGCATCACTTTTGTAAAATTTCTGCCAAAAATGTGTAACCCAAATCTGTGAAGAAACATCAGACAAGCCAAGATTGAAGGACATTCTACAAGACAGTTGTTCTGCACTATTTAAAATAAAAATGTCATAAAACACAAAGGAAAGCTAAGACGCTGTTCCAAATTAAATGAGACTTAACTAAACTTATCTCAGTGATCACGGAATAATGTATGGAACTGTTGAATCCCTATGCTGTCCTCCTGAAACTGTTATAATAGTGTATGTCAACTACACTTCAATAAGAAAAAAAAATACATGAAAATCAAAAGCAGTGCATAATCCTAGATTAGATCCCAAAGCAGATTTTTCATACCCTGAAAGACAGTATAATTCTCGAAATTTGAGTATGACTTGCATGCAGAGTAACAGAATCTCATCAATTTTAATTTATCATATTGAGTTTGCATAACAAAATATCTTTGTTCCTGGGAGATACACACTGAAATATTTAGGCGTAAAAGGTCATGACATCTGCAGCACATTCCAAGATAGTTCAGTAGTGAAAACAATAGCACCAATGACAACAATCATAATAATAGTTGTTACTTTAGAGAGAATAATAAAAAGCAAGTACTGCAAAACATTAATAATTGGCAAACCTGAGCATAGGGCATGATCAGCATTTGTGGAACTATTCTTGCCAATTTTATGGGGGTTTAAAGGTTTTCAAAGTAAAACCTTAAAAAAATAAACAGCAATAAGCATTCTGAAGAAGGTAGGGGAGAAGGTCACAGCATCTGTGAGGGTCAGGGAATGTCTCTTGTGACATGACCTTTGTGCAGAGAGCTGATGAGAGAGAGGATTTTGTGAGTTCTGCAGAGGGAAGAGCACTGCAGGAAGAGAGAAGGACAGCAGCCCCTACGTGGCAGTGTTCCTGGTGTTTTTGTGGAACAACATGGAGACGAGGGGCTCTGGGGCACTGGGGTAGTGTAAGTGATGAAGGACAGTGGTAAAAATGGTCCCAGGTCAGCTCCTGGAGGGCCTGGGAGGCAACAGAAAAGTTGTGAGGTGTGTTTTAAGTGTGATGAGACACTACAGTAAGGTTCTGAGCAGAGCAGTAAAATGACCTGACTTTCATCTGCAACAGTCACTTTGGGTCATTTTGTGGCAAGTAGAGTACAGGGAGGCAAGAAAATTGATTGCCGTTGATTCATTTTTCAGGTTGGCCTGGAAGAAGCGGGTGTGCAGGTGAGATAGGATGTCAGATTGGTCTGGGATAACGGTGGTGGAAGTGATGTGAAGCGGGTGAATTCTACACGTATTTTGACAGTCTTGTTTGGCTAATGTATTGGCCCATGGACTGGATATGAAGTGTGAAGGGGAAACTGGAGTCAAGGGCAATTCCCAGGCTTGAGGCCTGATAAAATTAGATAAAGTGGGTCATGCCATTTACTGACTGGGAGCCCAGAGAGTGAGGAAACTAGCTGGAGGACTGTCTCCTGGGCCCTCCAGGGGCACGAGGGTCATCAGCTCAGGGCCTTTCTCTGTAAAAGTCCAGCTCTGGCGCACCTGGGTGGTTCAGTTGGTTAAGCAGCTGCCTTCAGCTCAGGTCATGATCCCAGAATCCTGGGATCGAGCCCCACATCGGGCTCCCTGCTCAGCAGAGAGTCTGCTTCTCCCTCTCCCTCTGCCTGCCGCTCTGCCTACTTGTACTATCTCTCTGTCAAATAAATAAATAAATAAAATCTTTAAAAAAAAAAAAAAAGAGTCCAACTCTTGCCTATGTTTTGCCAAGGCCCCACCATCAACCTCGGTTCCCAGTGCTTTCTCCATACAATACTTGAGAGGGAGGCTGAGCAGACAGGTGCTCCCTGTGACCAGCACCTACCCTGGCTTCATCCACCACCAGGGGGCGGTCTCGGAGTGCTAGAGTACATTTTAGAACCTGCTCAGGGTCTTCAGGACTCTTTTTCCCTCTGTCCGTGCATGAGGGTCAACATACATACCTTAGAAGATGTTCCCGCCCCTTGCATGTCCTTCTGTCATCTAAGTTCTGTCTCCTGGTTTTCTGATGTGAAGAGTAGAACTTTTCCTTTGGTTTCGGGACTAAGGACAACAGGAACACACTCATCTGTTTCCTTCTGTTCCAAACCTTCACACAGGTCTGATGTGCTCCTAGGCCCATCTTTGACCCCCCACTCTTGCCAAAGCCAGGTAGGCAACCCCGCCCGACTGCTGGAAGATAAGCCTGCTAGAATGGGTACAAAAGGATAGACTTGGGGCCATAAGATGGGGGGGAACAGAGTTGGCATGGTCTGGAGAGAAGAGGGAATACAGGAGACACTTTCAAAGGAAAAAGAATTAGCCTTGGTTACTGGCAGAAAGTAGGGTTTAAGAGTAGAGAGAAGGAAAACTCAAGGAGTCCTCTGCCAGCAGATTGTTCCAGGTCAGAAGTCTGAAAGGATGACTCCTCTTTCATTTTGTCACTACTAAATGAGGAGAACTCAGACACGCTTATATCATTCATTCAATCACTTATTCCACAGAATGCCCATACCAGACCAAAACCCATAATGGTGTGTCAGATATCCGAACCTGAAAAGCGTTGACCTCAGTGAATAAAATGAAAATATGTGGAAGGTTAGTTGTGCTGATGTGTTTCTGCTACAGGTTATGGCGCACTGATGCTAAGTCTCCCAGAGCTCCCATAAATGGAGAAGTCGGGGAAGACTGGGGATGGGCCTTGGGAGGCGTCGCTAGAGCTGTGACAATGAGCAGAAGGTCCCCAGGGATGTGTGTGAAGAAGGACATTCCTAGCCAGACAGCACGGACAAGACAATCTACCAAGGCTTCCATTCTCATTACCCAGCAAAACGCATGGCTGGGCATATTGTCACGTGGGACATTAGAGACCCTGCGGGAAAGGCCTCAGTGTAGCTCTTTCGATTGGAACTGACAGCTCTAGGAATACCATGTTTCACCCTGACAAGCTTTAACTGAGCATTGTATAGTTTGCTAGGGCTGCCATAACAAACTAGGAGGGACAGAGTGGCTTGAGCGACTGAGATTTCTCTCAGAAGAAATCTCTCAGAAGAAATCTCAGACTGAAAGTCTGCGATCAAGGTATCCGTGTCTCTGAGCCCTCTCCCCTTGACTTGTTGGTGACCACCTTCTCCATGTGTCCTCCCATGGCCTTTCCTCTGTGCACATGCATTCCTAGTGTCCACGTGTCCAAATTTCCTCTTCTTGTAGACACCAGTCAGATTGGATTAGAGCCCACACTGAAGGCCTCACTTCAGCTGAATCACCTACTGAAAGGCCCTCTTTCCAAATACAGTCATGTTCTGAGGTATGGAGGGTTACAGCTTCAATATATTAATTTTGGGGGGAGGGCACAACGCAGCCCATAATAAGTACCCCCTCCTTTCAAGGCACCATGAAAAGTGGTATTAATAAATGAGGCCCAGCATAGTTCAATGTAAATACTTTTGTTTCTTGGTCCATCACTTAATCAGAAGAATCACTTAATATATGAATCAGAATCATTAATTCTAAGCTCATTTGCCCTTGAAACAGTTTTTCACTTTTAGACAGCCTGCACTTTTCCATTTTCTCTGGGTTCATTGGCCTTTCTAGGGCCCAGTCTTCTCCCTCTGCTCATGGGAATAGAAAATAATAATAATGTGGTCCTGGGGCTGTACCCCTCCTCCCAATCTATCACAACAGTGACAACAGCAGCAGAGAGGGGACTGGCCACTGCTGGACCTGTGAGGAAGGGTGGCCACAGCATCACACAGTCCATTGTGACCCCTGCTTGATGGGCCACATTGTTTGACCCCAGTACTCTCCGTCCCCGCCTCTGTGTCTCCTCTCTCTGGCAGGATTCCGGGGCTAAGGAGTATACTCCAAAATGGGCCACAGAATCCATGTTAATCCAGGTGCTCATGCCCATGTCAGCATTCTCCCTGAAAAGGTACCCCCTAACAGGGTGTCTGGATGGCTCAGTTGGTTGAGCATCTGACTCATGATTTTGGCTCATGTCATGATCTCATGGGTTGTGGGATCAAGCCCAGCAGTGGGCTCCATACTCAGCAGGAAGTCTGCTTGGGAGTCTCTCTCTCTCCCCCTCGCCCTCGGCCCCTCCCCCCAACCTCTTGCATGTGTGCTCTCTCTCTCTCTCCCTCAGATAAATAAGTCTTAAAGTACTCCCTCGCCAAAGCATTACTGAGAAATGTAGACTTCACTGAAGATCTTGAGAAGAAGGAAGAGATTTCTATGGCACATCCTATTCAGTAGCTTTCTGACTTAAAAATCCATACCACCTCTAAATTTGTCTTCCCACTGCATTTTCTTGCACACCTCCTTCATGGCAGCCCGCCCCCGCTCGCAGCTCACCTCCAGTGTACATTGTAGTGTGACTCCATCCCTCAGACAACAAACCTCACCCTTCTCAGTGCTTCCCAGAACTCAGTGCCATATTGTTACTATTATTGTTGTTGTTGAGTTTGGTCCATGAGGTGCCATCTTCCCTTGCCATTGGCTTCTCTCAGTATTTCTCCTGAGCACATATAGTACTCTTGCCCAAGAGGAATCTTAACCCATCCCTGAAAGTGATGCCACAGCCCGGGATTGTGACACTGACATCCACATGCATGGGAAGGTTAAGAGCAACTCTCCTATCCTCAGGCCAACCAGAAAGGATGGTGGTGTGCTGGGGATTCTGGGACATTGAGAGGATGTAGCCCCTGAGGGCAAGGACTGTGCCAAGGGCTTCAGAGGTTTATCTTATGTAATCCTGCAAGGAAAGTATTATTGTCCCCATTTTGTAGATGGGGAAGTTGGGGCTCAGAGATGTCAAGTAACTTCCCTGTGCTCATACTGCTGGAGATCCCCAGGCTGGGAAGGGCAGCAAAGTCTGTCTGACCCCAGAGCCTTGACTGTGTCATCCTCAGTTTTCAAAGGATCCTCTGTCCCTGGGCCTAAGATGATCTTTAAAACTCTTCCTCCCCATTAAGCATCTCACCCTTTATGGATCTTGGGAGTGTCACTTCAAATCTTTTGTCCCATTTTGCTCATCTGTAAAATGGGGGTAATATTTGCCCAGCTGCATTCATGAGGATGTTTCATGGAAAGGTATGTCAAATAAAAGAGTGTGTGTGTGTGTGTGTGTGTGTGTGTGTGCGTGTTTGTACCAAAAAGTGAAGTATTAATATCTTGATGTGTACCATTAAACAAGATCTAGCCAGTGAGTGCCACTACTCTTGGTTTAAACACTATAGGTAAGGACTGTTTTCAGGATAAAACCCAAAAAAAAAAAAAATCCACAACATTTAGGACTTCTAGAAAGGAACATGGTGGTGTCACAGGAAACTGATGATCTTGAACTTGTCCACAAAGAGCAGTGGGTAAGAAGCAGCCAGGAGCTCCATGCTACTACATTTTTCCTGTTCTGGAATCTGTTAACTTGGGAGGTACACAGAAACATCTTTGGAAGAAATATGGCTGGAGGGAGCAACTGGCTAATTTGTCCATCCCAGGGTATGTCTCTCACATTACCCCCTCTAAGACACCTACGTCCTACCACAACTTGATTATCAGGACTTGTCTCTTCCTTCTAGAAAACCTGCAGTGGGTCTCTGTGGATTACCATACTTCACACTCTTTCCACCAGACTACCATCATTACCTGGGACACCTACCCACATGGACTCACACACATTTCCTTCATCACCCACTTGCCCCTCATGCCAGCACACCTAGGGTACCAGGCAGGGCCGGCTTTTCAGTCAGGGTTTGCTGCACTAGTATGTTGAGAGTCTGGTTGTAAACACTGCCCCAGAGCATGTGTTCTTGGTACACTCATTCCTGCCTCCATATCCAAGTCTCCAGTCTGGATGTGGCTCCTCCTCTTCATTCCGTCCATCCGCCAGTCTGTGCAGCAGTCATTTAACAAATGTGCACAGAGGCTAAGACTTGGATGCTGAAGTCATCTGGTGCTTGGTTCTAATCCTGACTCGACCACTTCTTCTGGGTGTATTTGGGCACATTATTTCACATTAGTTCAAGGTTGGCACAAAGGTCAAAAGACATCTTAACATAAACCATCAAGATGGAGTCTGGTGTGTAATAACAGCTGAGTAATTTTTTGCTAGTCTAATTAATATCATTACTACGTGCCAGGCACTTTTTAGGGGTAGCCTAATGGTCTGACGAGGAGGCCAGAGCAGAAGGCAGCAGGGACACATCTCCACTCTGCACACTTGGATCACACACAAGAGACAGTCCCTGTCCACCTGCAGGGAAGATCAGGCAAGAGGCCAGAAAAAAATCAAGCAATTAAGGAGAATCAGGCATTTTCCGAGTAGAATGGAATACCATTTCCGGGCAGAATAAAGGCACTGAAGGCTTACCTATCCCTGAAAATCTTTGGGCTCCTCTTGATGTGTCTGTGTGCCTAGGCTGACAGAGGGGTGACTAGGGGTCTGCCGGCAGGTGTAAGGCCCTCACCCATCACGGAGGGTCTTGATCACACAGTGAGGAGACAGGGTACAACCTAAATGTATGGAATGCCATCAAAGCACTTGTACAGTTCAATTATTTATCTTAAAGTCAATTCATTCTTTAAGTTTTGAAAGAATGTCTCTGACTCTTCCAGCTCCCCTTAATAGTTCCCTTTTCTGACATATTAGAATAGGCAGCAAACAAAACACTTTTCTTATCACTTGATGATCTAAACATAGGGTCTTGTGTCACCCTTGGGTAGTCTTAAACATTGCTACTTGTCTCCAGAATTAGATCTTAGATTTCCTGTATGTAGAGACTGCTTCAAGTCTTTTGTATGTCCTCACTGTGCTGACTTGCCAGAGCAGGAAAAGACCTACCAGCCGCTGAGCTGTTCCTCTCTGTTTATGGATAGAACCCAAGCTGAGGGGCTCGAGGCCCTGCCCAAGCTAGCTGTGTTCCTTACTGTTGCTTTACCAACATATTCATTAGCAACAGTTTTTGCAGCTGTTAGGACAAAGCCAGATAGATGTAAGAAGACTCTTTCTTTTTTTTTTTTTTTTAGATTTTATTTATTTGACAGAGAGAGAGAGAGAGATCACAAGTAGGCAGAGAGGCAGGCAGAGAGAGAGAGGGGAGGAAGCAGGCTCTCTGTGGAGCAGAGAGCCCTGTGCGGGGCTCGAGATCCCAGGACCCTGGGATCATGACCCGAGCTGAAGGCAGAGGCCTTAACCCACTGAGCCACCCAGGCATCCCGTAAGAAGACTATTTCTGACTTTGAAGTCCCATCCAAACAGAAGCTAATCAGGACCTGGCATATATTGTTTCTTAAAAGAAACCAGGATGTGAATGGGTAGAAGGATGGTGAGAAGGTCCTTATCATAGCCATTACATTTCTCAGAATCCCAGTGCTCACTCTCTGCCTGCAGAGTCACCCATAAAATGTTAGGGGTGAGTGTGGGAGGAACCAAAGCATCAGCCAGAATTGCAAGAGAGCAAGTGAGTCTGTGTGGCTGGCGGAGGGCGAAGGGACCTGAGTTTCTGAGGGAGTGCGCCAGACTGTCATACCACGGCAGGAAAATAACTCATTTCCCAAGTCTTAGCTGTCAGCAGTTGGTTTAATAATACCTTTTCAGGAAAAGAAAATTAAAAATGAATATTTCAGGGATACCTGTGTGGCTCAGTTGATTAAGCATCTGCCTTCAGCTCAGGTCGTGATCCCAGGATCCTGGGGTAAAGTCCCATGTTGGGCTCCCTGCTCAGCAGGGAGACTGCTTCTCCCTCTCCCTCTGCCTGCTGCTCCCCCTGCTTGTGCTCTCCCTCTGTGACAAATAATTAAAATCTTTAAAATAAATAAATAAAAATTTAAAAAAGAGTGAGCATTTCAATTAAAGCACATCCCTATTTTAGAAAAGTTAAAATACAAACCAAGGATGTAGATCACATGTGGGCACCAAGGATGAGGCACAACCTTGCAAATGACCTCATTTCAATCCAGAAACAAAAGGCAGTACCTTACTGGTGGGGTCTCAGAGAGCAAAAGAAATGTTCAGAGAGGAGACTTTGACAGGAAACAAACGGATGCGGGGACTGTGCCTCCTGACTTATGCCTCTGTGGACGGGGATGCGTTTGCTCCAGACCCACCTCCTTCCCACATAGCAGGACTTCAGGTGCTGGCTGAAATGACCAAGCACATGCTGGTTAATTAACCTGACACGCTTCTGCAGAATAGACCAGCAAATCACGCGTATGCCGCTGCCATCACCTGCAGGCTGTAATTCTCCCTGTTCCGTTGCTCTAATGATGCCTGATTTCTTTGTTCCCCAATTGATTGCCATGGAAGTGTTGTTCAACATGGCAACCACACAGACTATGGCTAATTCCAGCTGGTGCCAGAAGGTAGAGCACACCGAACAGAGGACGTTCCCTAAGAGGAGGCCAAGGGTAGGAAACCTTGTGTTTTGTTTTGTTTTGTTTTGTTTTGTTTTAAAGATTTTATTTATTTGTCAGAGAATGAACACAAGAGTGCACAAGCCAGGGAGCAGCAGGCAGGGGGAGAAGCGGGCTCCCCGCTGAGCGGGGAGCCCAATGTAGGGCTCCATCCCAGGACCCCGGGATCATGACCTGAGCTGAAGGCAGACACTTAACCAACTGAGCCACCCAGGGGTCCCAATAGTAGGAAACCTTATGAAAGTCTGATTTGCTTGAGGGGATTTGGAGTTAGCCCTGGATGTGGATCCTCATTCTGCAACTTAACCACCTATTTAAATTGGGATTTCAATTGTCGCCTCTATAAAATGAGGTGATAACCTAAAACAGGCCCTCTGTACCACCCGCACCCTTCCACTGTGCATGGTGCTAATAAATGCACTGAAACAGCTCTTCTCCCTCTTCTCACCTCCAGCTTCCAACTCTCTCCCTTTTCCCCTTACTCAGGAGATAGATTTGCTTCTGTTTTCACTGAGAAAGAAGAAGCAATCAAAAGAGAAGAAGCACATCCGACTAGTGCCAACTTCACCAGTCAGTCTGCCTCTCTCTCTCTCCATACGGATCAACCACCTCATTCCAGTCCAAACTTAACTGTTCCTCCAGTGAACTGGGTCTCACCTCTTCCCATCTACTCGAGGACATCACTCTAGCATTTTCCCACTCTATTCTGCAGCATCAGAATAATAACATGCTGAAATAATCTCCCAAATTGAAATAAAACCAAACCCACCCTTCATACTGCATCCTCTTTCCCTGTAACTATCCCCCTCTAGAGCAGAACTGCTTGTGCTCACCACCGCCATTTTTTCTTGAAATGATCAGTTAGGTCTTCACCCCTACCACATCACTGAATCTGCTACCATTAAATGCCCCCCCCCCTTTGGTGCATCTGGATGGCTCAGTCAGTTAAATGTCCAACTCTTGATTTTGGCTCAGGTCGTGATCTCAGGGTGGTGAGACTGAGACCCACATCAGGCTCTGTGCTCAGCATGGAGTCTGCTTGAGAATCTTTCCCTCTGACTGTCCCTCCCCCTCTGTAGTGTCCCTCCTCCCTGCTCACATGGGCGTGTGTACTCTCTCTCAAATAAATAAACAAACTAAGAAACAAAAGATACCCCAAAGATATTCTCCCTAACCCTCACATTACGTGATGTATAGGCTTCATTTGATGATGTGGGGTTCTTCTTTCTTTCTTGAATCATTTTATTCCCAGAGATTTCACTCCTTCCCCACCAGTCTCTCCTCAGATTCCTTTGTTTTTCCTTGATTGTCTTGGCTCGAAATATTTCCTTAATCTCCTTGACCTTCAGGTCTCCATCCTCAGAGCACTTCTCTTCAGTGTCCACACTAACTACATAGTGATCTCATCAAGCCTCATGGCTGTAAGTACCACCTTGCCTTCATGACTCTCACATGTATTTCCCTAGCTTGGACCTCTCGCCTGAATTCCAAGGTCATATATCCAGCTCCGCATGAATTCCACATAAGCATTTCAAACTTACTTTCTCCAACTCAGCTCTTCATCCCCACCCCACTTCCCCATACCAACTCTCTTCTTCTCCAGGACTCTTCCTTTTAGTAAATGGACCTTCTATCTACCCACTGCCTCAAGCCCAAAACCTTGAAACCATTCATGAGTCCCCCTCTTTCCTTCATATTCCATATCCAGTCCCTCAACAAGTCCATTCTGTTCTACCTTCAAACTGTACCCCATATTCAACCATGTTGCATCATAACTACAGCAGGCCAAGACAAAATGAATTCTCCCCGGGATAGTTGCAAGAGTCTCCAACTGGTCTCCGGGCTTCCATCTTGCCCTCCTCTAATCTGTTTTCCACAGAGAAGCCAGAGGAACACTTTTAAAATTCTCTACTTAAAACCATCACCCTTAGGATAAATTCTAAGGCCCTTGCCATTGGTCTGCAAGGCCTGGCATGAAACTAACCCTTGACTTCTCTGCCCCTTTTATCCCTCAACCTTCTGCCCCAAGCACACTGACCTCTTGGTATTCCTCAAACACACCCACCCCTTGTCATTGCCTTTGTCTGTGGTTTACCCCACTACCCAGAATGCTCTTCTCCAAAGTAGCTCATGCCCTCACCTCTCATGTGTCCTTGCTCCAATGTCACCAGTCAGAGAAGCCTTCCTCATCACCTTTTTTTTTAAAAGATTTTATTTATTTATTTGATAGAGATCACAGGTAGGCAGAGGCAGGCAGAGAGAGAGGAAGGGAAGCAGTCTCCCTGCTGAGCAGAGAGCCCAACGCAGGGCTCGATCCCAGGACCCTGGGGTCATCATGACCTGAGCTGAAGGCAGAGGCTTAACCCACTGAGCCACCCAGGTGCCCCTCCTCATCACCTTTTAAAGCCTGGTTCCACTTTTATTTACTTAATGCCTCTTATCCTTAGCCAAACTTATATTATATACATCTTTGATTATTTATTTACTTTCTATCTCCACCCACGAGGCCTTAAAACCTTAAGGGGAAGGATTTTACTTTTTTCCACTGCTATAGCCTCAAAGCCAAGGCCAGTGCCTGGCTCATAGTGTGACATAATAAATATTTATTGAGTGAATTATTGAATGAGTGAATGATCGCTTACTCATTAGATCACTAGGATGATTACATGAATTAAAATATATAGAGCAATTTCTAGCACATGGCAAAATACTTGAGAACATATGTTTCTTTTCCCATTATTATTATTATTATTATTATTATTATTATTTAAAAATGGAGCTGGGCTCTGGCAGTGTTTCCACAGCTAATCATTTTGTGACATCTGCTATTATCAAGGTTTGCTTCTATTTCTGTATTTTATATGTTCCCATCTGGCCTCGACTCTTCGAGGAATAATTTGAGAAAACGTGTTCCTTTGAGCTCACTGCTCAGACTTTAACTTGTAGGCATTTCTTTTAAGCTATCCACTTGAATAAGAAATGTCACATTGGCTCCCAAGGCAAATTCTCCAGCTCTATAGGCAGGGAGGCTCTGAAAGTCTGAAAGTTTCCAGCTACATCCCACAGGACAAGGAAAATGCTACAGGTGTCTTGGCATCTTGCTAAACTTCCAGGGAACACTGAATACCATATACGGAAAGTTCTGAAGTCAGAAATAAAGCACATGAGCACAGGAAGGAGACCAGACTGGACGTACAAAGAGAGCACCCCATGACCTTCCCGGCATAGCAACAGGGTCCATAGAGTGTGAGAGAAGCCTTAAAGGGGAGTCTGCTGCTCCCCTTTGTTAAACGGGCACACTCTTTTATTTCTAAGAAATTTGCAATCTGTAAAACAAGGGAAATAGCTCCCCCAAAATCAGATTTGCTTTCTCACTGCACATCCTTTCCCACTCTCACTGTCCACCAAAAGTAGTTCTATCCCCCTCAGGGGTGAGGGGCAAGCTCTCCTCCGTTCCCTTTCCATCACCAGTCAATCACTGTCAGTGCGAAGAGTGTAGGCTTAAAGAAAGGTCAATTTAATTCTGATCCCTGGGCTTGACTCACATGAGCTGTGTGACTTTGGGCAAGTCCCTTAACCTCCCTCAGCCATTTCTCCAGGAGTAAAAACAACAGTGTCTTCGCTGGATGGTTGGGAAGATGAACAAGGGTCACCTGGGGATGAACCTGCTATTAGTAAAATCAGGATAGGTGCTTTTTCTTTGTTCTGCTTCTGAGACAAGGGGAGGCAGTTTATTGAACCATCTAAACTTCATGGTAAGCAATAGGCAGGACTTCATTTTTCTATATGATGATATTTGCTCAGATAAATCACCCTCTCCCTGGGTTGCACAACCCACGACAAAATCTTAGGACATTCCTTAATTTCCTGGTCACTTTATTAAAATCTGTCCACAATAAAACTCTAGTCTTATCTATTTAAACCTTCCCCTGCCTCCAGCACCAGCGCAGGTAATAGCCTGAAGGACAGGAAGTGAGGAAGTTCTATTCTCCTTTCTGGCTTTCTGGCCCTCATGCTGGTGTGGGTCCATCTCAGTGAGTGCTGTTTCATGCCCCCTCTCACTTAGCTTTGCTGGAGATGGAGGGTCCCCTTCATAATAAATGCGGGGCCCCTAAGGATGCATGACCCTGCTCCCCTATATCCATCAGGATAGGCTAGGTTATGGTACAGTGACAAACAGCTCCAAAATAACTCATGAGCACCTCCTTCTCTTCCTTCTTCAGTGTCTGCAGAGCCTCTGGTGATTTTGGGCTGTAGGGCAAAGGGAAAGAGACAGGCTTCTTGGCCAACCCATTGTTTCTGACTTTTAATGTAGGGTGTTATTGCTCCTCTGGCCAGCCCTTTCTGGGCTAATGATGCTTCATCGCTGGCTAAGTGGACCTCCTCTAATAGGGCCTGCAAGTCCTTCTCCCCAGACAGTTCCCTGAAGTGGGGAGCTGCCTTCATACAGCCACAGCCAACCTCACGTGGGCAAAGAAGTAAAATCCCAGCCCATGGCAGGAAGGTGAGAAGAACCAATGTATTGCTGTGTACATACAATAGATACCCAACTTAATGGTTTCAAACACCAGTCATCTCTTCAGTTGATGGTTCTGGGAGCTGACAATTTGGATGGGACTCCACTTGATAGTTCTTCTGGTCTCATCTAGATGCTTTCATTTCTGGCAGGGAAACAGGGTGGCTCTGCTTCACTGGTCTCGCACCCATAAAGGGAGGTGACTGGACTGGGGGTGTGTCTCCCATCATCTTTTGGGCAACATTGGGTTGGTTCCTGTGGCAGTTTGGCAAGTTTCCAAGAGGGAGGATAGAGCATGCAAGGCATGTTGAGGGCAGGCTTGGAACCGGCTTAAATTTTATTGCTCAAATACCCTAAACCCACGAGCTCCAAGGAGTGCAGAAACATGCTACCTTTGGTGGGTGGGGCTGTGAAGTCACATTGCAAAGGTGAATAGGGAAGGGTAATGGAAGAAAATTGTAGCATTTTTGCAGTCTGCCCCAAGCACGAAAGACCACAGCTTCCTGATCTTCTGAGGAACAGGTTGGAGGGTTGATGCAGAAGTGATGTGGCTCGACAAGGCAAGATCAGCTCGTCTTGTGTGTCTTGGAGAAGTGTTCGACTACTCTCGATTGGGGCCTTTATTAGACTCGTTTGCTTGGCCCCTTTTTGTTTGCAGCTTTGGGTCAAAGACATTAATTCTAGACAACGGGCAGAGTCCCCATGGATATTCAGTTACAAAAGGAAACTACTTTGAGGTAAAGTGACCTTTTGCAGGTCATGAAGCCACTAAGTGCTTTATTCCTTTATCTGGGCAGAGGGAGAAGTATGCACAAAAGGTGGGCAATGAGAAAGCATAGTAAATACCACAGACTTTCAAAGAACCACTGTGGCTGGCATGGATAGAGCAAGGTGTGGTTTGCTACAAGGTGTCATGGGGACCCAGAAGCCGCCAGTCCCTGGAGCCCATGACAAGGAGCTTTTCTTTAGATTTAAGAACAAAGGAAACCTCGTGAAAAATTTAGACAGCAGGTTCACCAGCTCACATCCGTATTTCCAAAAGATCCTTCTATCTCCAGTAGGAAGGTTGGATTGGCAGTGCAGACTGGACCAAACCCGGGCCTTTCAGTATTTAGTAGTTTTCCAAGCCCATGTTTTAATTCTCCCTAAGTTCCAAGGCAAAGGAGAATAGGATCCAGTTTGCCATGACCAACAACAAGAGGCAAGGCAAGGAGAAGAGCAGAGAAAGTCCAAAACCCCACACTGTGTCCTCCACGAACATACACACACACACACACACACACACACACACACACACACACTACTCATCCATGGGCCTCAGACCCAAGTAGGCTTGAGAGTTTCTGGCTCCCATTGTGTGGATAGTTCACCCAGATGGATTCGAGTCAGACAGTGGCCTCTTCCACTTTGCCATGTATAGGGACAAGTGACTGCTAAGTGACCATCAGAGAGAAAGATCAGCAGAGGCCCTGGCCTGGCAGATGCAACCATTGAGCCCAGAAGGTCGTATACTTCATATTTCCAGTTATTCCAATTCAGAAGGCAAATGGTGTCGAAAGTTCAGTGTCATGGGCCATTTTGATAGCACATTGGTAGGATCTCAAGGAGGCAGGGAGGAGGAGCAGGGCCAGAAGCAGAAGCACCTTGGAGCCTCTTTGCACAGTCTGGCTCAGCACGGGGTGGAGAAGGGGCTGCCAGATACCCCCTAGGCACAGGAACATCGGGGAACCTCCTTGGGGCGGAGGGTATCAGTGGAAAGAGGGCAGTACCTGGAGCAGACCTCACCCCCACAGCATGAGTCTGCATGACTGATCCTAAGAGAGTGTTCTGTCATTGTATTGCAGCTCCAGAAACTAAAACGATCACTTTCTTTCAAGACCAAGAGTTTACGGAGCAAAAGTGCTGACAACTTCTTCCAGCGAACCAACAGCGACGTGAAGCTGCAGGCTGACATGCTGGCTGAGGTCAGCCCCAGCTCCAGCCCACTCCCCGCCTCTGGAAGCCTGACGTCCACACCCACCAGGGCCAGCCTGCAGCCAGGGGCTGGTGGCAAGGCCCACGCCTTTCAGGAGCACATCTTCAAGAAGCCCACTTTCTGTGATGTCTGCAACCACATGATCGTGGGTAAGACCTCCCCCACCCCCACATCCAGGGTCCCTGCCCCCCTGGAAGGGCAAGTGAGAGTGGTATATTCTGGGTGGTATATTCCAGGACATATTCTGAGCCTCAGAGATGTACATGAGAGCAGGTTGTTTGGGAATGTTCTGGAGAACAATAGTTGTGCACAGGGAAGGGAAGTAGGACTGGGCAGAGAGAGAAGTTGGATGGTGATACAGTGGAACTTCAGCCGTTCCCTCAGGGAGCCCTGGACAGTCAACTGCACTGAGGCTAGTGGCCTGGGACTTTGTACCACTGTATCACCTCTCGCTGTGGCTGGGCAGCCCCTGGGGACAGGACATAATCTGGACAAAGCAGTTCTTTTCAGCGAAGGACAGTGGGCAGAGAGGAAATCAATCGGAGGCAACCAGGATGCTGGGCAGGTGGGCATGGAATGCTTCGATACATCAGGGGGACCAGAGGGACACATCCCAGAATCCACCATGGGGCACGTGGCGCTGTCTGTCTGGGGCAGCCCGGGCAGGGAGTCTGTAGCTGGGTGCATTACAGGGGAAGGACCCAGACGGGCAGGTGTGGGAAGGATGATTCTGTGGGGAGGCACTGAACCAGGCAGGAAAGGTGATTGAGCCACCATTCCATACAAGTCTGGACCTGGCATGGACTCACTCACAGTACCTCAAAGAAATGGGGGCAGCCTGAGAGTCTTAGGGGTTGTGCCCAGATGAAGGAAATGATCCATGACATGTCCCAGCCACAAGGAAAAGGTAGGCCGTTCAAAACCACATGCACAGAAATGCCACCGTTCCTACATTTCTGCCTCTCCTATGTCAGGAACCCAGGGACCAAACAGATGGAGGAAATCATAAAGGCAGTTTGGGGTTGGGGGGTGGGGCGGGACTCAGAGTGAGTTTAAACCAGTTGTTTCAAGAGCAGCTGTCAATCCTGGTAATTGACTAGTGGCCACAGAACACAGACAGGCCTGTGTGTGCTATCAGGGGACAGTGAGGGTGTTACCCAACCCCACAACCCACCCCCAGTAGAAGTTAAAGGGCATCACGAACGGAAATGAGGCCGAAAAATGAAAAATGCAGGGCTGATCCAGATCCAGATGTGGACTGTCTTCCCACAATGGTGCTGACTCACCAGATGTGTAGCCAATCGAATTCCTGTAGCACCTGGAAGCACCCTGAGGCCTTCCCCATCCCCTTGCAGCCCAGATGCCTCAGGGTTGGGTTTTGACATGAATGCTTTAGGGAAGGAACTTTTGTGATCAAGTTGGCCCCAGGGCCCAGTGAGGACCCAGGCAAAAGCCAATAAGCTCTGCAGTCTCATGTTCCAGCTCTTCTACCCTGACACACACCTCCCAGCCCCACCCCTTCCCAGGACCAGGACCAGCTTCCTAGAGCCTGGCATCTCTTCGAGGCTAACTGTGTCTCAGGCCAGATTCTCTAGAAGCAGAGTTTGAGAGGGGAGTTAGATACCCTGTGATCAGTTGAGGGGGCTGAATAAGAAAGTGGCCCTAGTAGGGGTCTCACTTCAGCCAGCTCTGGAGGGAGCTCTGCCATGGGTCACAGAGCTGGTCCTTCCTTGAGGCAAGCCTTTTGTTGTCTGCTTTCAGTGGGCCTCCCTCCTCCTCCCACGATGGAGGCCCTTTCAGAACTCCCTGGGCCAAGTGGCTCATGTTCTGCTGAAGGCAATTTTCTGGAGAAGGAGGGTAGCTGTGAGTCATCAGCAACCAGCACACAAGCCTCTGGTATATTAGGGGCTTTTTGCTACTGTGAGAGAATATCACAAACTTAGTGGGTTAAAACAACACAGATGCATTATCTTATAGTTCTGGATGTTGAAAGTCCACAGTGGGTCTCACTGGGCTAAAATCAGGGCTTCAGGAGCTCCATTCCTTTCTGGAGGCTCTAGGGGAGAATATATGTTCTTTCCTCCTCCAGCTTCTACAGACGCCCCCCCCACCTTGGCTTGTGGCCCCTTCCGTGTTCATAGAAAGTTATAATGACAGGTTGCATCTCTCTCACACAGCCATCTCACTGGTCCTGACTCTCCCTCTTGTGCCCACTGGGATACTCTTTCCATCTCAAGGCCTCCTGATTAGCCACCTTACTCCCTTCTGCATCCTTGACTTCCCCTTGCCTTGTAACATAACATGTTCTTCAGGTCTGGAGATTAGGAGGTGGACACCTATGGGGAGCCATTCCTCTGCCTGTGCCCACCCCATAGGAGTATCTGGGCAGAGTATCAACAGTGTCCAACACAACAGCGGAAGAAAACTGTGGTTGAAGATCACAAGTCTGGCCTCTGTTGATTCCTCTCCATCCTGGCTTTGGTACCAGTCATGTGATTGTTGCACAGCTGATGGCTCTGTCATGTGACGTGGTGAGAGGTATTTTCATTCAGCGTAGGCAAAAAGGCACCTTTCTGTTCAGTGCACAGCGTGAGGACAATGCTGACCCATGTTTTGCTTATGGCTATTACCATGGCATCATTAGCCTTTTGCTTTCCAGATAAAATGATGAAAGAGAGTGAGGGTAGGAGAAAGATCAGGTGCATGGAATCAGGCTGGATTTGAACCCCATGCAGCTGTGTGACCGAGTGCCAGTAACTCACCTTCTCTGAGCCTGTGTCCTCATTTTATGTGGAGAAGATAATACCACCCTCAGGGGGTTTGAATGGTTTAGTGAACTGGCAGAGGGGAAGTACCAGGCATCAGAAGGCTCTCAGTAAAGGGGGCCCATCGGAGTTGGTATTATCATTATCATTATTAGAGGAGAAAATAGTCATTGCTGTTCTGAAGCAGAGAAGCATACTCAGAGGATAGACCAAATTAGCTTTACAGAAAAAGAAGTTAAACTTAATAGGCATAAATAATTGAAGTAAATAACGTCCAGCTAACAAGAAGTAATTAGTCCCTCATGTATGTGGCAATGTTTTAGGGACATGTCAAGGATTGTCTATCATTCTGCATTTCATATTTTATGAGGGGTATGGACAAGCAGGTGGGTGTCTGGAAGAGAGTGATCAGAGTGGTGAGTGGTGTGTCAAAATAAAATCATGAGGAAACTCTGGGAGTTTGGTGTGTAAAAGATTTAGGATGTGCAGCTGTGTTTGAAAGTACCATGTTGGAAGTCAAGAGACTCATGCAATGTGGCTTTAGAAGGGAGGGTTGGGAACAACGGGTAGAGTTAAAAGGCAAACTTCAGTGGGAATGTAACCATTTAACCCATGCACTTGACCTGTGAATAGTGCGTGGTTTAACTTCTGTCAAGCAGAGGTCATCTGAAGGTCATTTCTTACTTAATTATCTGATAGTCTTCGAAATGTTCGTGCTTCCCAAAGAAGCCAACGTCTCTCATCACTGAACTTGGACGTATCAGTGATTTCCAGTATGACCAGGAAGGCGGGATTCTGCTGTCCCCTTCATTCTTGGCTGAGACCCAGTTAAGGGTGGGATGTTCAAACAGGGGAGCAATGTCTGCCCCTCTGGCGATCATGGACACAAGGACTGTCTTCGTCATCATCTTCAGAAAACTGTATTCTACTCACACTCTCACTTTCCAGTCATTGTCATTCATGTCCTTCCTGTGACCAAACCTCATTTCAGAGCTGTGTTTGTGTCGCTCTGTGATTCTTCAGTTTTGCTGAGTAATGAGTGCTCTGGAGCCCTAGCTTTCTTGGACTCTTCCTCGGGCTTCTTTGGAACCGCTGGGGTTGGGCTTCTCTTGCGTGTTCTCCTTCTCGTCTCTTACCCTTTCCTCAGACAAGTGGGCCAGCTGGGGTGTGTTCTTCCCATAGCAAGGACAAGGGGAAGCACATAGAGCTGCTTAAGGCCTCAGCTTCCTGGAGGAGGCAGGGCATCCCATCTGGTGGCATTCCTCCAGGGTGTGGGCGCAGCCCACATCAAAGGGTGGAGAAACACA
Source organism: Lontra canadensis (assembly GCF_010015895.1). NCBI lineage: Eukaryota > Metazoa > Chordata > Mammalia > Carnivora > Mustelidae > Lontra > Lontra canadensis. Next base: position 20,314,244 of record NW_022631014.1, on the reverse strand, counting down.
CTGTCTGCAGGGACTGCAGAGCCACCTGGAAAAAGACACAGGTGCAGGCCAGGGCAAAGATGGGGTCAAGAATCTAACCCACCACAGTACCGAAGGTGACCTCTGGATCATTGAACCTTTTTGGTGGGTGGATGGCACCAAGTCTTGGGGCTGTCCCACCCTTCCGCTTCCCTTCCCCATCTGGAAGTAATGCCTCGGGTCTGACTGCGAGCCTGGCGGGAAGGGGGTCTCATGTCCTGCGCTCAGGATAAGGAGGCTGCTTGGCCTCCAAGCTTGGTTTCCTGTCTGCTTAGCTGTCTTCCAAGGCTGCTGCGTCACTTTCAGTTCCCTATAAATTCCCAGCAGGCCTTTCAAGGCGGTGCTATTTGTAATCCTTCAACAGGTGACGATGTGTCTCTATTTTAATTCTCAGTGTGATGAGTGTGAAAAGACAAAGGAACGTGTGTTTTTTAAATGAGTAATGGAAATGAGTTTGCCTCTGAGGAATATCACAATCATTAACCTCAGGGGGGATTTTAGGAGCTTCTCAAGTACAGTCCAATTTTGAAAGACTCCATTTTGGAAAAAAATAAATAAAATAGAATGCCCTGTGCTAAAGAGAACTTTACTATATTTTTCCCTTATTAGAATTAAATTGATATCATAGCTACCATTTTATTTTTAAAAAGACAGAGGGAAAAAAAGAGGTCTGCCAGGCATTCTTTTGTTTTCAAAGATGAAAGTGAAGGAAAGCAAGCAGGTTCCTTCTAGGAAAGAGGAAGGAGAATTAGTGAAGGGCTCTCTGTGAGGTGAGGTGGCAAAGGAAGGAGGTGAAGAGAGCAAGCCACAATGTGAAGCAGAGACTGGCAAATATTCTAAATTCCCGAAAGGAGGCATGGGGTACCATGGTCAGTGATCCCAGAGCACAGGTGATCTGCCCCCCTTCCCTTTCCTTGCTCTTCAAATGTAACCTCCTGTCTCCACACGTATTACCTACAGATTCGCTTCCTTCAATCCCCATCTCATCTCCATATCCCAAATTCCAGGGAAAGGCCACCTGCAGCTATCTCCTGAGAGTGACATTTCAGAAAATCTGTTAGAGCAGTTTTTGTTTTCCTTTTAACTGAGAACCAAATGTTATACAATGATGGCCAAGAAAAGTCAAAAGTCATGTGTGAGGCTCCTAGCTGATGGATGTTTGTTTAAAAATAAAAGGAATCTGTCTGGCTTTCTCACTGTTTAGGATTTCTCAGGTAGAATGGACACTAAGGGTTGGGAGGACAGGGCCTCACATTTGTTCCTCACCTGATTGCCTATGCCCTAAAGCTGGAAAGGCTACACTTTTGCCACAAGAAAGTGACCAATAAAAGTAGACCAGGACCCCAGCCTCATTCCCTGTTTCTATGTTTCTAATTTCCTCACCTCTCACACTCTATAACTCATTACCTATTGCCAGCTTCACCCTTGCCCTTGGATTTGCACCTCCCCCCACCGATATGGCCCCCAGGCCCTTGGATTGAGCAGGCACTGTGGCAGGCTCTTCTTCAAGTCCAATATTGCCTCCAGGACATGGCTATCCTTTATGATCACTTCCTCAGACTGTCCCTTTCCTGAAAACTTGGTCAGCTGTGCAAGCCAAAGATGGTCAACCCAACCATTCGTGGAGACATGAGAGAAATAGGCAGCTATGTGTCCCTCAGCCCCAGTGCTGGAATTCCCAGCCCTTGAGTCAAGAGAACTGAAGACCCAGTCTTAGGCTAGGAGAATCCTCTTGGTTTGAACGTCCTTTCTCCACCAAGCAGATCCACTCTTCCAATCCCTGGGCCTTGGTGATTGGGGCTGTCAGGGGTGGGGACTCACCTTCATTGTACGTCAACTCAAATGTATTCCATCTATGGCAGCCTCATCTCAGGAAAGCATTGCAATTGCTTGTGGTCATCTGCCTCTCCTTAAAATTGCAGAGACTTGAACAAGCACTATTAACATAACTGACTCAATGTATGAATCTACTCCATCAATTAAGGAGGATTTTCCAAAGGACTTTGTTCTTCCATTACTGTCAGATACCTTGTTTCCTTAATGATTTTTACATTAACTACATGTTCTTAGTTGACATCCACTTAGAAGACAGTGTATTAAATGGGCTCATATTTTCTAAACATGCTCATAGTCACTGCACAAAGGATCATTCGCTTTCAAACAGCCCAAGTGGCAACCACGGAGGAAAACAATAATGACTTTGATTTAGGTCAGCATCCCTAAAACAGAGCCTGAGATAGAGATCCTTGTGAAAGTGGTTTATTGGGGGGCGTGCCCTTGGGAGAGGAGGATTCAGATTCTGCTGCTCTCAGCAGAAGAGGCAGCGGAAGGAGCCAAGCAAGGATGTGCCCTCAGTTGGAGCTGGCTCAGACTGATGACACCCATGGGGAGCTCTAGGACACAGATTGTTCTTACCTGGTATTCCCACCCTGGGATGAGGGTGCCCAGCCTGTATCTCCTGTCCTTCAGTCTTTAGAACGATTTATTCTCCGAAAAAAGAGCACCTGTGGGCCAATAGCAGCCCATCGTCACAATATCAGCATGATAAACCAGATCTGGACAAGGCACCAGCAGTATCACCATATCTTTAAATGTAGATGCAGCATAAAAACATCCTCCATTATGAGTGAATATAAAATACAGATGGACCTTGGCATTGTTGTACCAATAACATCATGTTACCCCATTATAATGAAAGGTAATATGATAACATTATTAGAAGAGGAAATATTACATTACCCTCAGTCCAGGAGCCTTCTCCTATGCTCTTCTTTGACCATTAGTTTAACTGTTTTCTGGCCTCATCTGATTGCTCGGAAAAGCCATAAGACTTTAACCAAATCATAAATGGAAAAAAAAATTGTAGACACACACACATACATAGGTACATAAAACTAAAAAGACAAGGCAGTGTTTGCTCAGCAATGAAGTGTCTCTTGATGGGAAAGGCCAAACAGAAATCAAAGGGAATATTGAAAAGCAAATGTCAAATCTGTGTATTCTCAGAATAGAATTAAAACTCTGAGGTGCCATCAATCACTTAACCAGACAATTGTTTTAGAAGCTGTATAACAGATAAGAAAACACCAGTGCTCTCTAGAATCTTTTTCTTAAGTTTCAAATAGATCCTTTCCATTGGGTCATGGTATGTATCCGTGTTAAAGTGCAGTACCCAGACCTCAGTGTTTTGTCAGAAAGGATTGTTCTCCTCTGATGTCTTCACTGCTTCCGAGTAGCACAAACTTAACTGCTACTTTTCTGTAGAGGACAGAATGCTAATATAATGCCCAGTCCAAAAGAGGAAGTTTTTCTGTATTCTTTGCTCCTCTGGCCCTCTTGAGAGAATCCTATTGACTCTAGCAACAGAAGTCAGTAACTCTAGCGCACAGGCAGGGTAAGGAGATGGTGACCCTTCCAGACGAGGAATGTTTGCAGGACATGGCAATGTTTGGCTTGGAGAAGACTTTGGGGAATATGGTCAGTGTCCTCAAACAGCTGAAGAGATCACACTCAGAAGCAGATTAAAACTCTCTCCGGGGGGGCGCCTGGGTGGCTCAGTGGGTTGAAGCCTCTACCTTCGGCTCAGGTCATGATCCCAGGGTCCTGGGATCCCGCATCGGGCTCTCTGCTCAGCGCGGAGCCTGTTTCCCTTCCTCTCTCTCTGCCTGCCTCTCTGTCTACTTGTGATCTCCGTCTATCAAATAAATAAATAAAATCTTTAAAAAAAAAAAAAACTCTCTCCGGATCCCAAGTGCCAGGTGATGGAAGACACTAAAAAGGAGAGCTTTTAAAGATGATCCCAGAAGCTCCACAGATTTGGAGAGGTGGGGGTTCCACATTAACGTATATGTTTGGAAAATGCTGTATACTGTGTTCCCTTTGGATACTGATAGCACACATGAGCATTTTGTAGTTCCGCTCTTCTGAAAACCGCCAAGTGTTATCAGTGGAGAACAGGCAGTGGAGCAAATGGATTATAACTAGAGTTCTCTCTCCCAACATCTCCTTTTCCCTAATTCCACTTGGCTCCTGTTGAACAGTTTTTGGCTTGTATCTCTTCAGTGTATGTAATTCAGAGAACCTATTCAATGCCCGCAAAGGCAAATTCATTAAAAAGTTATTAAGACTTCAATTCAGGTCCAGTGTTCTCAGAGAACATTGTACCCAGCGCCTTTCAAGGAAAGGGGTACAAAACACTTTAAAGGTAGCATCTTCTGTTGGCTCCTAAAATGTGATGTTTGCCACCACATGCTAAGGATTTTATGAAATCTCTCACTGGAAATTACTTATGTGAGAAAGTAATCCACATTCCTTCCAGCAAACACTGAGCAGAAATGGATGCTGGTGGGCTCCAAGAAAGGAGGTTTCTTGGAGTCTCACACAGAAGTGGAAGCAACTAGAGTGTAGGGACCAATGTTAGGCTCTGGGGTATCACATGGGACCTTCACATCTTTGCCTTGGAAAAATAAAGATCCTTTACCAGAAAGAAGATAGGACAGAGGAGGGAGGTGGAGAGGATGTGACCATATTTCCCACCACCCTCCCTCAAACATCTACTGCCTGGGGAAGGTCCTAATATGTTTTTGGAGCCCATTTTCAGTGTGCTGGCATTTTGCCATTCCTTGAGGAACATCTGAATGGCCCTTCTTTCCTGCTTCTCTCCATTGATTCTGGTCTCAAAGCTATCAAGACCCAGTTACAGTGCTTCCTCAAGTTCTTTGGTGACCACCGTTTCTCTGAACTTGCATATCATTCCTCAGACAGACTAGACATCAGTAAGCAACCTGAAGACATGACCAGGTCTCATTTATGTGCCCATTTTCATGACAGCTAGCACACACCTGTACACACTGAGTATTTAGAAAATAGTAGTTCGTGGGTGGGAAAAAGACCAGTCTGCCCTCAAATACCAACCAACAGAAATAGAAGCCAATTAAAAACAAAATAAGAGAGGTGCCCAGGTGGCTCAGTCAGTTAAGCATCTGACTTCATCTCAGGTCATGATCCCAGGATCCTTGGATAGAACCCCACGTCTGTTCGCTCTCTGCTCAGTGGGGAGTCTGCTTCTCCCTCTCCCTCACTCTGCCCCTTCTCTCTGATATTCTCTTTCTCTCTCTCAAATAAATAAATAAATAAATTTTTTTAAAAAATAGGGGAAGTACATGGAAAATTCCTAATACCTCTTGAAATTTATGTCCAGGTATATTAAGTCTTCAGCCTGCCCAAAAAGAAGCTTGACACAGAAGCCCTATTTCCTCTTCTGTGATCTTCCTCTTCATTTCCCTTTGTGTTGCATATTTTAACACAAAGTTACTTAGTACACAAAGGGTCATAACAGGGGTATCTTCATTTTGAATTATATCAAGATACAAACACAGTGCCATCCCATTCTGTTTAACAGTTGTGTCCTGAGCTCCCACTGTTAGTAGTAATACTTCCACCTTAGTTTTGTTTTTGTTTATATTTTCCTTTATCTACTTTTGATTTTAAACATTTTTGATTATTTGTCTAAGTGTTGCTTGCAAATAAACATAACTGGATTTTAGATTTCTTTTTTCCCCAACCTGAAGTTGTATTCTTAAATAACAGAGATTTCTGGATTCACATTCATTGTTATAAGTGAAATACTTGCCTTTCCATCTTAAAGGAAGGAAACTAGAAACTATGCCTCTGTAGTTTCTATTTTGTGTTTTCTGCTTCCTTCCATTTCATGTGTGTGTCTATGTGTCTCCTTGTGTGAGTGTTAGTCATGTGTGGTTTGTGTGTTCCTTCCTTGTATGATCTCCTGTGTTTTTTGGAACATGTATAATACACTCCTCCTTCTGATTGCCTTTGAGTAAACACTCTTTATTCTACATTTCTCAAGTTATTAAAAAGTAAAAATAAATCTTGCAAACACTTCTCTATTATTCCACATAACTTACCAAACTTTTTTTTTAAGATTTATTTATTTATTTTAGTGAGAGAGAGAGCATGAGGGGAAGGAGCAGAGGGAGAGGGAGAGAGAAACCCAAGCAGATTCCATGCTGAGCACGGAGCCCAATGTAGGGCTTGATTTCACAACCCCAAGATCACGACCTGAACTGAAAGCAAGAATTGGACACCTAACTGACTGCATCACCCAGGCACCCCATAATGTACCAAACTTTTAACCTTGACCCAAGTATGTCACTCTTGTCAATTCAGACTTTTACCATTCTTCCAATGTTTCACAAGTCATACTTTTGAGAATAAATACTAAGATAGATAAGCGTTTTCTAAGATTTATACATCTATTTAGACATTTCTAGTTCTAACTGATTTCTGTATTTACCACTTGTTCAATTGTTGCATAACATCTCCATTCTTCAGCTCTTGTTTTTGTTTTGTTTCTCAGTTGTTTGGTGTATATTTTTGGCACCAAAGGCATATCGGAGTGAATTGCCAGGGGCCCCACTTACTTAGCTAATGAATCTCTTGCAGAGTGGGGCAGACTGGTGAGCCACTGAGGGCTTCTTGCAGTTTCTATGAAATGTCCCTTAGCCATGCCCTGTAGCTCTGTCTCCCGGCCCACTCTGCTTCCTTTGAAGCTAGTGGCACACTCTCCCCTTTCAAACTCTTTGTCTGGAAAGTCCAAAAATCTGGGAATTGCTGCTTTATGACAGTAATTAGATCATCTGTAGGGGCACTTCTGTCCGGCACCATCTCTCCTAAGGACTTTGATGGTGAAATTTTATCTCTTGCTTCCCTATATTCCCCACACTATTCTTCTGGGGTTTTGTTTTGTTATTTCATTTTATTTCTTCTCTTGACTCCTTTATCATAATGTCAGCTCTCTTGTATTTTGTTGTCAACCCAAAGCAAATGCTGTGTATAATTGTCTTTTGTTTAATATAGTATAATCCTCCAAAAGATATCTTCCCCTAAGTCATTGTGGAAAGGAGGCAGGTTATGAGACGTGGTCACGTTCATGGACAAAGGGCAAGTGAGACTGCATAACTTCCAGAGGGTGTACGCTGTGGTGCAGGTGTTCTTTGCAGTATCCTCAGCACCAAGCCTGACACCCATCCTATAGGGGTTGCTCAGTGCAAATTTATTAAATAAGTGAGTGAACAGATAAACGAGTCCTTAGCCAATCAGAAATAATGGTATCAGAATTATGGGTAGGATCACTTTTGTTATACACAAAGCAAAATATTCAGAAGTAAGAAGGTAGAACTACAGATAATCTCAATAACCACGTATCCATTAGACATTGAGCACCAGCTGTGTGCCAGGCCCTGAGCTGATATCTCACATCTTCACTTATTTAAGTCAGGAGTCTGGGAGGTAACAAAGGAAAGGGGTCAGCATCATCCAGAAACTGGAGAAATTGAGAAGGAGCCCCTGCCACTTTCAGCTGAAGATGCACTGGACCTACTTCAGTGACAGACACTAACATTCAGTGGACAGGGTGGGTTTAACAGGCCCCATGATGCTGTCAGTAGCCTTCCAAGGCCCTCTCCCCAACCCCCTTCCAGGGGACCCATTGGGATGCCTTGTAGCCGGGTCACTGCTGGGAGAATATTTGAACTCCATTTGGGGATCAGTTTGGGAAAGTCAGGAAGCCAGAGGAACTGTCAGAGTCTGGTTTGTCTAGACATGAGTATGATATTGGTCACACTTACACAGATGTTCCTAAATCTGTTTTTCATGTTGTACACATAAGTTGGTATTAGGAAGACATGGACACTGCCTCCCTTCTCTATCCCATCCTTAAACATCTCACAACTAGGAAGAATAAGAAAGGGACCAAGTAGTGAAGGGATAATCTTTATATGCATAAAGGTCTCCAGAAAATAAAAATTTCTCAAGTGCCAGACACTGCCACTGTTTAATCAGTGTTATAGAGAAAATGTGAGGTGTTATTCCTGAGAACTGTTTACCTTACTAGTAATGGACCAAAGTCTTACATGTTACAGTTTGGGAGAAAAGTCAGCCAAAGGACAGAGACTGTCCCTCTTAAATTATAGATCATGATGTCTGAAAACATGTGGTGATTTCTTTTTTTTTAAAGATTTTATTTATTTATTTGACAGAGATCACAAGTAGGCAGAGAGGCAGGCAGAGAGAGAGGAGGAAGCAGGCTCCCCGCTGAGCAGGGAGCCTGATGTGGGGCTTGATCCCAGGATCCTGGGATCATGACCTGAGCCGAAGGCAGAGGCTTTAACCCACTGAGCCACCCAGGTGCCCCACTTTGGTGATTTCTTGAATCATGGCATAGCAATGATTTCCTAGAAGAATAATGTTTTTTGTGCCCCAAAGAAGAGATCTGTATTTTAGGAATCTTTTAAGATCATAACTTAGCAGAAAGAAAGGGCAACACAGGACAGTATTTTCCCTGCATAGATAACCCACGGGAGAAGGGAGAGTGATCATTTTAGGTGGTCTTTTGTTCAATTTGTAGTCCTTCCTATGGATCACCAGCTAGGTGTAGTAATATAGCAAATATATTTTGAGTATGTGTGTTTCCATGTTCCCCCAAGACCTACTGTGCTTCACACATTTTCTCCTCGACCCATCCACCAAGAAATAAAAAAGGTGCCCAGGACAGAAGGAAAGGAGGAGGAATCACCCAAGGCAGAGTTTGAGCAGTCAGAAAGTGGGAGCTGCTGTGAATCCTGGCTATGCTCGGAGAGTTTTCTAAACTCGAAGCTGCAAAACCTTTCCCTGACTGATGCTGCTGATTCCTGCCTTCCTGCTTGAGGTGCGGACCAAGTCCTGACAGACACAAGTAGAGGTCACCTGCCCTTGGACCTATTATTACTTCTGTGTTTGGAGGCTGGGAAACCACAGGAATAAGCCATCTCCAGTTGTAAACCTAGGAGATGCAGACCCGCTGGAAAGTGTGTAGCCCGCAGTTCCATTCAGCTGCCTTATTGGAGAATGTTCCACTGACCTACTTTAGAATGGTCCCGTTGGTTCTCCCACCACTGTGGATACTGCATCATAAAATAACAGAATGAGGCTGGTAAAATATAGGGCAGGTCCTTGTATGTGTCTGGGGCTCAAAGCATCAAGCAGCATGTGGGGTGTGTGTGTGTGTGTGTGTGTGTGTGTGTGTGTGTGTGAGAGAGAGAGAGAGAGAGAGACTTGTGCATTGTAACCCAGCTATTCAGGACTGTGGTTTGGGGGGGGTGGGCAAAATGGGGGGGGGGACATTTATTGCCAAATGCTACTAAAGCATTTACTTTGTAGCTTATCAAGCACTGCCTGGTTGTTGAAGGAGATAAAAGAAAGCATAGACTGTTCTGTCACATGCTAAGCTTAGGGGGAAAGAAAATCCAAAAGCTGATTGTGACCCTTTCCTCCACACTCCAACAACCTAACAACAAACAAATGAAATGTGGGCATGCCCACACGTACACACCACGCACTCACTCACACCTTCCATCAGGGAAATGCGTCTTCCATTTCCACAGCAAGAACACTGTCTAAATCCCTATCGCTTCAGCCTGTCCACGATATCCAAGCACCACCTCTACTCTGTTCTAAGGCCATAAAGAGAAGCAACCAGAATGACTTACTGAAACTGAGGAAGGATAGTGAACCAGCCTGAGTCTTTTTGATCCAGAAGGCCTCTATCACTTTGCATGAGATCAGCCCGCTTTCCCTGTTTGAAAAGGACATTTCAAGGAACATTTTCTGGGCATCCATTTTCTTATTTTAAAAATAGAAATTAAAAAATGCCAATCTGGCAGATTTGGTTTAAAGTTTAAATGAGACAGTGCCCGAAAACAGTAGTTTCCACTTATAGTAACTTTCCTTGCTTCTCCCTGTTTCCGGTCTTACCACCCCAGGGAGTAGGAGCTGCCTCCTGCCTACCTTCTCTGCCCAGGCCCAGTCTCTCACTTCGACAGCCAGAACTTGGCTTCCCAGATTCCTTGGCAAAGCTGACATGCTTCAGTATGTCGACAGTGGCACAGAGCAGCTCCTTTCCTTATAAAATCTGTCACATCACTGAGGACCTCTCCTGCTGGGGCAAGTGGTCTGGCCATCTTTGACTCCTCCCCGACCCCTTTGTCCAGAAACCCCATCTGTGCATGCATTCTGATTTCTTTGTGCTCAGGTCAGGCTCCTCCTCTCCCCCTCACCCACCCTGCTGCTCCCACCCCAGCCCAGGCTTCATCCAGCACATCTCACATGAACTATTTCAAGAACTACCCCAGTCATGTTCTTTCTCTCCATCTCTACCTCCTCGTGTACTTTACATACTGCTGCCAAACCTCGTCTGAAAACAAACGGACACCGAATTACTGATTTTCTCAGGAATGGTCTCTATCTCCTTGCCTAAAGAATTACACTCAAGCTTCCCTGACTTGACTCTTATTCTGAAACCTCCAGGAGTCAATAAAAGCAGAGAAGCAATGGGGCTTGTCCCATCAGATCTGCAGAAAGTGAAACTTTGTTCGCTACCCCTGACAGTCCTTGTCAGTGGCACGAGCAAACATCTGTAAGTGAGTCCTTTGCAAACAAGCTCAAAATGCAGGCCTGCGGGAGAGAGCAGGAGAGAGGCCAAATGGTGCAGAGGAGTCTGGGTGGGTATGCATTCTGGCTCTGCACTTAGCAGATCAAGCAACCTCAGACAGCTGATAGACCTTCCCTCAATCCCAGTGTCTTTCAAACAGGATTGAAAATTACAATACCTATCTATTTCTTGGAGTTTACTGAAAACTACATAAAGTGACACATGGGAATATTCCCTGTGGACTATGAAACATATCTTTAGGTACAGAAGGTTCATATTAACAGTATGCCAAATTCCTAGGCAAGCACTTGGGGGATGGAGAGAAGGAGTAGAACCTAGACCAGCCAGTCCATTCTGGAGAGACCTGAGAAGTACAAATTCCCAAGACTTAAGCTAGAACAGTTACGAAGAAAGCAAGGGGCTTTCTTTAAGGGACTGTAAAAACCCCACACCTAAGGTGAGGGAGAAGACAGAGCATCAGTGATCATCAATATCAGGGTCAAGGGTGTCAAGTTCAGATAGTTGCCAGAGGGTCATGGGAAACTGGTCATTGAGGAGGATGTCTTCACTCAACATTTGAAGCCAAACACATGTATTAGAGGGAAAGCTTGGCAGCCACATATTCCAGTGTGAACCGATGACCCAGAGGGCAGAGGCTGTGGTCTCCAAACAAAGCCCTGAGCCAACCCAACTCCCGTTGCTATTTTTAAAGTTCAGTGCGGGTGAGGGGCGGGGGAAGTAGGGAGAGTTTTTCCACTAGCAGTCAGGAACCGAAATAGGAAAGATCAACAGAAGCATTTATAAACAATGAATGCCATTAATTTTTTTTAAGCTAAGAAGGGGTTGGAGAGATGTAGAGAAGCAAGGAGTGGGGACTAGAGGCAAGGGAAGATGGCCCAGGGATCTTCCCATTTTTTAGTGGTCCTTTCTGCTTGCTTAATGGCATTTCAGGCCATTGGTGAGTTACTCTATTAGCGAGTTTCCCGGAAAACTTGGAAACCACCTTGTTCAAGTAAATTAGGGGAGAGTTAGGAAGGGTTATTTTTAATCAGGGTCCCATGACTAGAGTTCAGCTATGATGGAAAATATGTTCCCTTTTGTCCCCTTTAGCAGAAAACTTTCTAAGTATTGAGTGTTAATCTAAAGTTTGGGAGCAGTTTAAGCTGTCTTTCTCTAGGTCCAAAAGTCAAGCTAGCTCTTTCTGGTACACCAAATTGTGAGGACAGTGACAGGTAACCTAGGGCTCTTTTGGGGATGGTGAGAAAGAACTGTAAGTCTCGGATTGAGCTATGTCTGCCTCACTTCCCACCATGGTGCGACAAGAACATTAGAACAGGGGGCTGGACACGACTCATTCAATACAGCTCTGCTGTGAAGGAAGAGTATAATGTTTGTCAGATCACTTTGATTCTCTAAGCCTGTTTATTTATCTGTAAAATGAGAGAGTTGGCTAGGTCAGCCACGGTGGGGGAGAGGTGCACATTGGTTTTCATACTAATGGATTAGCAGTGATTGCTGAGAGAAACTTCTAACCCTTCTCGATGAGAAAATTAGTATGATTGATGAGTGGTGTCTGCCATGTATACAAAATGAAGTGCTTCTTCAGTACATGTACTATGTATTTGCTGTCTTCAGGCTATGGATCTCAAAGGCAGGACTTTGCAGAAATTGAATATGCATGCCCATCACCTGGAAGTCTTGGTCAAAGGCATTTCCTGATTTAGTGGGCTGCATTCTGCATTCCTCCCAGGGTCTTAGGTAATGTCAGTCATGCTGATCTGTGGACCACACTTCAAGTTACAAGGCACTGAGGATCTTTCTGACTAAATTCTGTGACACTTCTGGGGTGCCCAGGTGGCTCAGTCAGTTAAGTGTCTGCCTTCGGCTCAGGTTGTGATCCCTGGGTCCTGGGATTGAGACCCGCCTTGGGCTCCCTGCTCAGCAGGGAGTCTGCCCCACCCTGCTCCTTCTCTCTCTCTCTAACTTGTGTGCATAATTAATTAATTTTAATTTAATTTAATTCTAAAATAAATAAAATATTTAAAAAATTTAAAAATTTTAAATAGAAATACTCCCAACAAAAGACACCTAAAAGAGGAAAACGAAAATTAGTTAATTAATTCTGTAACACTCTTAACTCAGCAAGTCACGAAAATTTATGTGTGGGCCTTTCCATAGGTATGCGGGAAAGAGAAGTGAGGTACAGAAAAGAAGAAAAGAGCTGATTTTAAATTTTCATGAGATTTCTGACTTTGTCTCTTGCATAAATATTCATCTTTCTTCCCATAGATAATAAATATGTGTATCAACAATAAGTATGTGTATCAACAATAAGTATGTGTATCAACAATAATTGTTGATACACATGCACATGAAAATACATGCACCAATGCATATAAAAAGTGCCAGGAAAACCCAACTGAGAAAACAGTAGTTCTACCTGAGGACAAAGAGGTCAATGATAGTTCCATAGAGAATGTGACCTTTCAGGTGGGCATTGAAGGATGAATAGGAGTTTACCACTTCCTACCAAACTTAAAATATTATGTCTTAGACCTCCCCATTGAGTATGTATAAAGAGCCAAAGTAGGCCATATTTTCTTTAAAAAAAAAATGTTAACTGAGAGTCAACTCTTAATTTCTCAAAAACTGATGATAAAGCCTACGGATGTGTCCAGGTTAACCACAGCCTCTCTGTTCTTTTGGTAGACTTCTCTCATGGGAGGCACCATACCAAAAAGCAAACTAGGGGTTACATTACTTGGTTTTTGTCTGAAATATTATTTGAAAAGAGTTCTGATAGACACTTGGGTGGCTCAGTCGGTTAAGCATCTATCTTTGTCTCAGGTCATGGTCCCAGGGTCCTGGGATCAAGCCCCACATAGGGCTCTCTACTCAGCAGGGAGTCTGCTTCTGCCTCTCCCCTCTGCTCATGCTCCCTCTCTCATGTGCCCTCTCTCTCTCTCAAAATAAATAAAATAATTTATAAAAAGAAAAGAAAAGATTTCTGAACCAGTTCATCCCTTTATCCCTGATTTTCAAATGTGACAGATCAGATCTGGTACCATCATGCACCCAGAATATACAGCTAAAAGATTTCAGTCAGACCTAGTTGATTGAGGAGAAGAAATAAATAAGCAAAGGACACCAGCCAGGGGTACAATGTTGAGTATGGACCAAGACCTGCTTTACGATTGCCACCTTACCACTTACCAGCTAAATAGACTTGGGTCAATTGCTTAAACCCTGATCCTTAATTTTCCATCTATTAAGTGTGGAATAATAACTAAGTTCAAGGGATCGTTGTATGACAGAGAACATATGGCAAGAACCTAATTCTTGGTGGTCCTGATCACAGGCTAGGTAATCAGGGGCCCTGATTCCTGTGGCCTCCCAGTTTTCAGTCTCCCAGGAGAAAAGACAAGCAGCTCTGTGTGCAGGAAGGAAGAGGGAATTTGTAATCACAATAACTGGGTTCAGATCTCCTCTCCACCCTTGTCTCCATAAGGACTTTAACCTTAAACCAAGGACTTCCATCCCCAAAAGCTTCATTTTCCTCTGCTATAAAAGAGGGCTGAAAATAATTGATGCCTTTCAACCGTGGTTCTCAACCAGGGGACAATTTTTGCCTCGCAGGTAGGGATTCAAGATTCAGCAGGTAAAAACACAAGACACTCCGTTAAATCTGAATTTCAGAAAAACAACGAATAATTTTTTAGTGTAAGTGTGTCATAGGCAATATTTGGGACATGGTTATCCCATGCAATATTTGAAATATTCATATATTTAAAAATAATTTGTTATCTTAAATTAAAATTTAACTGGACTTTCTGTGTTTTATCTAGCAGCCTTATCTCCAGGGACATTTGACAATGCCTGGTATTGTTTTTGATTTTCATAATTCTGGACAAAGCGTGCTAACCAGCCTCAGGCAAATAGAGGGTTCTGATGCTGTTAACCATGCTTCAGGGCATGGGATAGCCCATCACATACATGTGCAGTGAAGAATTATCAGGCTGCAAAGGTCACTAGGGTAGAGACTGAGAAACTCTGCTCAGAAAGCTTGGATTTGAAAAAAAAAAAAAAAAGACTTTGAAAGGCCCCTGGGTGGCTCAGTTGGTTAAGTGTCTGCCTCTTGATTTCAGCTCAGGTCATGATCTCAGGATCCTGAGATCAAACCCAGAGTGGGACTCAGCACTCAGCAGAGTTTGCTTAAGATTCTGTCTCCCTGTGCCTCTGCTCAAACCCCACTCATGCCCGTGCGTGCGCGCACTCTGTGTCCCTTAGTGGGGAAAAAAAGACTTTGGAATCTAAAAGACAATGAAATCTATCCACTAAATTTTGGAGGGCAGGGAAGAGGGATTGGGGGCTGGGGGTCGGGGGGGTTGATGGGCACGTTTCCCTTGCAAACTAGAGGTAATTGAGATGGAACAGTCTATGAAGTCCGCAGCAGAATGTGCTCTGGGGAACCCAGAGGAAGGCCCCACTTTGAAGGACGTTGTTCCAGGAAAGGAAAACAAAACCCGCTGTGCATGTTAGCATGCCCCGGCAAGCAGCACGGGAATGAGTGGGCAGCCAGGGCCTGGCGGGACCAGCAGGACTTGGCATCCAGGACAACACTCTCCATTCTACCCGAGTCCAAGGTTGTGGTGAGTGCAGATGGGGGAGAGTTGCTGTCACCTTATTTTCTCAACCTGTCCACCTCCTGACCCCAACCACAAATTCCCCACAGTGGGAACTCCCAAAACTGTACCATCAGGGTGATCCCTCTCATCTCAAGGTGACCTTATTTTTATAATTCTTTAAAAATAATTGCACTTCCTTTCAACAATAGGTAGCATCTTACTTCTCATTACAAAAGGGAAATGTACTCCGTAGAGAAAATGAGAAAATACAGATTAAACAAAAATAAGAACTAAAAGCATTTGTAATTCCACCATCCAGATAGAAATACTATTAATGTCTTGGGTATACCCTGCCGGACTTTTTGACATCTATGTGATGTTAATTGTAAGTGAGGGTTTTCTAAACATTGTGGTATATCCCCATGTTTTGACACTTTAACATTATACTGTGAGCATCATGTCAATCATTATTAAATAAAAAATTGTCTCAGTAGCCAAGAGGTATTTTGGTTATGGATTTTCAAGCTTTTATTAAATAATACCTTATTCTGTGATATTTTAGTTATTTCCTGTTTTGTAATATTCACAAAGCAACAGCAAGCATCTTTGTAGTTAAATCTTTGTAGACATATTTAGTTATTTTTTAAGGCCAATTCTGAAATTAAAATTGCTGTAGCAAAGAATTATGCATCTCTTTGAAGTTTTTGGTACATGTTCCCAAATTAACTGGTGCATGTTCCCAAATTAACAAATTAAGCCCCCAAATTAAGGGCTACCATTTGCCCTCCTAGCAATAGTGTGTGGGAGTGCCAATCATCCCACATTCAAACACTGGTGGTTTTCTTTTCCATTTTTTTAATCTTTGCACATTTGATAGAGGAAAAATGGATATCTTGCTACTTTTATTTCCAGTTCTTTGATTGCTAAGTCTGCCACTTAATAAATGTTTAACTTTTAATTCCGTTTCTTTTATAAGCTGTAAGGTTATGTCTTTGCACAATGCACCTTCTAGTTTATTTATCTTTCCCTTTTAATTGGTAAGAAATGTTCATCAACCCCATATAATACAGTATAGCATCCTAAATTTTATAAGGCACATATTTTCCCCAATTTATCTGCCTTTAATTTTTTTATTAGTGACTATATTTTAATGTAAT
This sequence comes from Lontra canadensis, assembly GCF_010015895.1. NCBI lineage: Eukaryota > Metazoa > Chordata > Mammalia > Carnivora > Mustelidae > Lontra > Lontra canadensis. The sequence goes on along the minus strand of NW_022631014.1, from coordinate 20,297,958 downwards.
CAAATTTATCAATCTTTTGTATATTGTTTTCTTTCATAAAATCATACTTAGAACAAGCTTCTCTATTTAAGAAAAAATAAGCTAAAATTTATATTTTCTTCAATTAATTTAATAGTTTCAACTTTTTAAGGTTTGATTGATTGATTGATTGATTGATTTTAGAGAGCAAGAGTAAGAGCAGGGGGAGGGGCAAAAGTCCTGGGAGAGAGGGAATCTGAAGCAGACTCCCCACTGAGCATGGAGCCCAATAGAGTGGGCTCAATCTCAAGACCAATGACCTGAGCCAAAAATTAATAGTTGGGGGGGTGCCTAGGTGGCTCAGTTGTTAAGTGTCTTCCTTCAGCTAAGGTCATGATCCCAGGGTCCTGGGATCGAGCCCCACACCTGGCTCCCTGCTCGGCGGGAAGCCTGCTTCTCCCTCTCCCACTCCCTCTGCTTGTGTTCCCTCTCTCACTTTGTCTCTCTCTGTCAAATAAATAAATAAAATCTTTTTTTAATAAAATGAAGAGTTGGACGCCTAACTGACTGAGCCACCCAGGCACCCCTAATAGTTTCAGCTTCTTTGTAAATTCCTTAAACCACCCAAATTTTTTTCAGAATTTGTTATGAATTAAATGTCTGGTCTTTTCTCCCAAATAATTTACCAGATTACTCACAATAATTTGTTGAATAATCCTGCTTTTCACTGCTGATTCAAAAGTCACTTTTATCAACCATTAAATTTTTAAAGATATCTAAGTATATTTCTTGGTTTTCAGTTCTTTTTATTGGTTATTTTGTTTGTTTGTTTGTTCAGCACCAGTATCTCTCTGGATTAATTATTATTGTGGGTTATCATAGATTTTTTTTCAAAAATGTTTTGCTATTCTCAAGCATTTATTCTTCAAGATTAATTTTAGAATCACTTTAGGAAACCCACCACCCAAATCCCAGTGAGACCTCAGGTGGAATTCTGATGAATTTGCAAAACTATTTGGAGAAAATTGGCATCCCTTCAACACATTTTTTTTCTTTTCTTATTTAATATGCTGAGTATTCATAACCACAGGCATCTTTGTCTTCTTTCAAACTTAAAAGGAATTCATTTAGCAAATATTTGTGGAGTATCTCCTCTCTTCCAGGTTTTGTTCTAAGCACTTGGGATGTAACAATGAATAAACCTGGAAAAGATACTGGCCCTTGTAAAGTTGACATATTTGTCATGGAGATGGATGGATGGATGGTTGGATGGATGGATGGGTGGATGGATGGATGTGGGTGGATGGAGGTGGGTGGATGGATAGATGGATAGATGAATGGATGAGTTTTGTAATGTTCTAAGTTATGTGGAAGAAAGAACAATGTAAAGCAAGGTGAGGAGGATCGGGAGTTCAGAGGCAAGGGATGGATTACAGTATCACAGGAAGTAGTCAGTGTAAGCTTGTTGGGATAAGACTTGAGCAAGACTTGTGAAAGGTGGAGAACTCTAGGGAAAGGGCATTTCAAGTGAAAGGAACAACTAGAGCTAAAGCCAAAGGCAGGAGTATGCCTGGTATGCTCAGTAACAGCCCAGTAGGCAGTGTGCGGTGGAGCAGAGTGAATGATGGGCAGAAGAAAGGAGGGCAGATCTCTTGTGTAACTCTGTAGACCATTGTGAGGACTTCGGCTTTTACCCTGTAAAGTAATTATAGAACTTTAATGGTATTTGCAAAAGGTGGTTTTAGCTTCTGTGTGAAGAATAGCAAGACTTTGGAGGAATGGGACATGGATTAAAGCAGAAAGGACGGTCAGGAGGCTGTCATAGCAGCACAGGTCAGAGGTCAGAGAACAGTGGGAAGAACTGAGAAGGGTCCGGACTCTTGATGTATTTTGAAGGAAATGCCCAGCAGGATTTTCTGCATGTGGGCTGCATGAGGAAATTAGCATAGAGGGATTTTTCCAACAAGGTTTCTGGCCCGAGTAACTGGAAAAATGGAGTTGCCATCAAGCGAAATGGAAAAACTGCAGGTCGAATAGGTTCTGGGGTAGGTGCTGCAGGGAAAAGATCGCTAATTCAGTTTGAGACATGTTGAAGTTTGAAATGTTTATCTGGCAGCCAAGTAGAAAAATATCAAGAAGTCAGGTGTGTAAGTAGATTTGGAATTTGAGGGCCTTTTCTAGGTATAAGATAAAAATATTGGAGTTGTAAGCATGTAAATAGTATGTGAAGAGATAGTGTGGGATGATATGACCAAGGGAGTAGGTACAGACAGAAAAGAGAAGAGAACCAAGGACTTGGCCTGGGTAAATCTTAAAATCTTAAAAAGTTGGGTAAAAGGGGAAGAACCAACAAGAGACCAGGAAAAAGTGCCTAGTGTGGTAGAGATAAGCCAAGAAGATACACCATCTTATAACCCAAGAAAGAAAATGTTAGAGAATGATCAACCTTATCAAATCCTGCTATTGGTAGATCAGTTATGGGATGAAATTCAACTACTGGATTTAGCTAGATGTTGGTGTCTCTTAACACAGAGAGCAGTTTACTGGTGAGAGAGAGTTTCTAATGTTTCCTCATTAAGTGTCAGACAGACTCATTTCAGATGTGCATCCTTTATTATATTATACAATATCATATCCTTCTATCTCACCTTCACTAAGAGCTTAAATCAGAATGAGAAATCTATTTCTATGAGTATTTAGATTAATGGCTATTTCTAATAATAAACTAGACTGCATGTAATGGAATATTCAGCCATAAAAAGGAATGAGATACTGATACATGTGGGTAAACCTCAGAACCAAACTATGTGAAAGAACCCAAATACAAAGGTCACAGATTGATGAGCTATTTATATGAAATAGCAAGAATAGGCAAATCCATAAAGACACAAAGCAGTTTGATGGTTTATAGAAGCTGGGGGAGGGAAGAGTGGGACATAATTGCTTAATGGATATGGGATTTCCTTTTGGGGTGATGAAAATGTTTCAGAATTAGATAGAGGTGGTGGTCACACAGTATTACAAGTGTACAAAATGCCACCGAATTCTTCACTCCACGGTGGTCAATTTTATGTTACGTGAATTATACCTCAATTTAAAAAAAATACTGGGAAAAAGATAAAGCTGTGTATGGCCCACTGGCCAAATTTGGCCCACAGCCTATCTCAAGCCAGGAATAGAAATGGTTTTTATTTTTTAGTTGTTAAAAGAAAATCTAGAGAAGAATATTTCATAACACATGAAAATTATATGAATTTAAGTTTCAGTGTGTCTAGATAGAGTTTTATGGAGACATAAGCCATGCTCATTTGATTACTTATTATTTGTGTCTACTTCATGCTACAACAGTGGAATAAATGCAATAGAAACTGTAAGGCTTGCAAAGTCTAAAATATGTGTTATATGCACACAGTGAATCATGCAACACTACATCAAAAACTAATGATGTACTGTATGGTGACTAACATAACACAATTTTTTAAAAAGGTACTCTCTTGCCCTTTACAGAGACACTTTTCAGGCTCCTAGTCTAATTCCTCAGGAAGAAAAAACAAACAAAAACATAAACCAAAAACAACAACAAAACTCCTTTATTTCCAAGTTTTTCATGGTGGACAAGTTTTCTTCCAGAGAAATGCTCCATTTTGCTACTAGAATCTCCAGATTCTTGAAATATAAAGTGTTTTTCAAAGAAGGAATTGGGAGTTATCTGCCTTCCTCCTGGTAATTATGCCTTCACTTGATTAGCTTGTAAGCTACAATTTTAAAAGTCTACCCTAGATGACAGGAAAGCATTTCTAATGTTGTGGTGGATGTTGTAAAAATGTCATTGGTGGCGTGCTCAGTATGGGCGAGATTCTTAGCAGAGAGTAAGGCCAGAAGAGTAATTCTGTCCCCTCTCCATCCTGAAAGGGTAAACTCCAGAGAAGGCTAAGCAGCATGGTCCTCCCGGGCACTCAGCTGCTTTTTTCTCTCCTACAAAGTGGCAGATAAGTCAAGGGAGGACCACACCCATGTCAATGGAACTGACATTCTCAGTTCTGACAGCTTTTCTCCACTATCCCTGACAGGGCTTCCCAAATCCTAGTCAAATCTGAAATGTGAAGCTTAACATCTCAGTGGCCCATCTTTCTAGAGTGTGGATGAAAGTGTCTACCCATTCGTTTTGTCTTGCTTTGCTTGGGGGATGTTTGTTTGTTGGTTGGTTTGTTTTAATATTCTCTCCTCAATCTCAAACCTCTCCCACTGTAGCCCTTTTATACAGATCCTCCAGGATATATGTGGCCCTTTAATGCAGAGATGCTCCAGATGAAGGACCAGTTTTGCACTGCAGACCTTCTCCCAGAAAGCCGAGGGATCAATGTCATGCAACTGACAGTCCACCTGGGCTTTAACCAAACTAAAACTTCCATCAGCTTGGTCTTCATCAGGTGTTAGAAGTCCTTAAATAGTTAGTTTATTGAGTTAATAAATTTAAAAAAATCATTATATATTATTGTATTTAAATGTTTATTAGTTAAATAAATCAGTAACATAGTTAATAAATAAGTATGAATCTTATTTATAAAAGATCACTGGAATGAATTCTTCTATAAATAATACATTTCTTTAGTATTTGATGCCATAATCATGTTTCAAGGGTATTTGAGGTAAACCTTTACAGAGCAAGGGTCACTTGGTTAATTTCTAAACTGAGTGTGGAGATTTGGGTGTAGTACACACAGGACAGGAGAATGTAGTTGGTGCTCTAGCAGAGTAATGCCTCATCAAATCCTAAGTTTGGAATATCTAGCTCAGCCTTAAGGAATCTGGAAATCATGACCTCAAGGAAAACCGTCATTTAGAGCTGCAGGTAATGCACATTTACCCCTGTGACCATCTACTTTTGCATGTTGAGTTGTGCTTCTTAAAAAGAAGGCCGCTTGGTTTTTCCACTTGGTGCTCACGACACCTTTTCTCAGATGGAGAGACTGAGGTCTGAGGACAGGTACCCGTCCAAGGTCTCAGACCTAAGGACTAAGATCTAAGTTTTTTGATACCTTAAGTCCAGCTTCTTCTACTTCACCATAGTACATTTATTATGTGTGCATATATATACACACATATCCAGATCAAACATAAAAATAGAAGACAATTTGTGCATGGAAGTCATAATAAGTTGTAGAACAACTGTCCTGCTTTGGTACTTTTGTCTTATTACGTTTCCATTTCTCCACCTTGCCTCCACTCCTCCTTTTAAAAAGAATCAACCAGGATGAGAACATTTATGACATCAGTGTCATTTTCGAAACAGAAACAAGTCCCCAGATAAGTGCATAGGAAAACTAGAAACAGCAGGGTACTCTTATATTGGCTAATGCATTTGCAGCCTTGATTCCTAATGTGTTATTGATCGCAGGAGTCATCGCCAGCTTAGTGGGCTTGGCAATGTCTGCAATGGGAAATACTCCATATTTCCCACACATTCCTTCTGCGTGAACTCAAGAGCCTGCCCTGAGCTGCAAAACAGTGGAGCCTATAATCCCTTCTACATATCTGTTACATGGACCTGCATCTCCGCAGTGGCCAGCTCATGCAAAAAATTCCTGTTCACCTCCATCTGCTATGATAGCCTACCTGTTACTTATTGCAAATGTGATCGGAAGAGGATATTGTGATAGGAACCATTGCTGACCCAGAATCTCCTCAGGGAAAACTTTGGTATCTAGAAACTCTTTGACACTTCTCCTCCAACCTTCCAACCCTATCTTCAATGGCTGTGGTAACATACTTGTATTTTTATTCTACGATTATCATAAACAGAGCTTGGAGGACCATGAATGCCTTTGGAATTTTTCCCTTTCAGTTTCAATAGGAAAAATGCAGACCAGGCCAGGGTAGAGATCTGCTGATGTGTGGACATCTGGCAGGAGGCAGTGGGGACGAGGGGAGAGAGCCAAGCTTACAAGTTGTACAGACCTGGACCCTCGTCCCGTCTCTGTCCTCACTTGCTATGTATCCCTGAGCTTCAGTTCACTCTCTGTAACAATGAGAGAACAGAGACACCTGGGTGGCTCAGTGGGCTGAAGCCTCTGCCATGATCCCAGCGTCCTGGGATTGAGCCCTGCATCAGGCTCTCTGCTCGGCTGGGAGACTGCTTCCCTTCCTCTCTCTCTCTCTGCCTGCCTCTCTGCCTACTTGTGATCTCTGTCAAATAAATAAAGAAAATCTCTTTAAAAAAATAACAACAAGAGAACAAAAATCCCTACCTCACAGTACTGTGTGAATAAAAACGGGGAAAATTATGGTATTGAGTTCACAGCTAGTGAATCACATATTCAACCCAACTCAACTTTAGTCCATTCTTTGCCATCGAAATTATTGATTACCCCCACCTTCTTCAATTAAAATGATGCCTTGCATATAACAGGTAACAAGTATTAATAAAATGAAGAAACATCCAGGAAACTGCCCAAGAGTGCACAAGAGCATGATAATTTTTAGTTCCTTCCTGCTGCCTTTCCTTCCAGAAGGATCAGGGTGAGAATTCATTTATGATTTCTAGTACAATGTTCTTCGATCTCAAATATGTGTGTGCAAGTGTGTGTGGGTGTGCACACACAAGTGTGTGTACGCAAGTGTGTGTGTGTATTGACCGTTGAACTCCTTCCATCTTAATTATGCTGATTTTTTCCTCCATTCATTTGTTTTTCTCTCAAGTCACCCTCTGTCCATAGGAGATGAGAAAGGATCATGCCCAGTGACTCTGTTTGGCTTAGCTGGTTTCACGTGGCCTCACAGTCTTTTTTTTTTTAATTTATTTTTTATTTTTACTTTTTATAAACATAAAATATATATTTTTATCCCTAGGGGTACAGGTCTGTGAATCGCCAGGTCTACACACTTCACAGCACTCACCCCAGCACACACCCTCCCCAATGTCCATAACCCCACCCCCCTCTCCAAACCCCCTCCCCCCAGCAACCCTCAGTTTGTTTTGTGAGACTACGAGTCACCTATGGTTTGTCTCCCTCCCAATCCCATCTTGTTTCATTTATTCTTCTCCTACCCCCTTAATCCCCCATGATGCATCTCCACTCCCTCATATCAGGGAGATCATATGATAGTTGTCTTTCTCCGATTGACTTACTTCTCTAAGCATGATACCCTATAGTTCCATCCACGTCATCGCAAATGGCAAGATTTCATTTCTTTTTTTTTTTTAAGATTTTATTCATTTATTTGAAACAGAGAGAGAGAGATCACAAGTATGCAGAGAGGCAGGCATAGAGAGAGAGAGGAGAAAGCAGGCTCCCCGCTGAGCAGAGAGCCCGATGCGGGCCTCGATCCCAGGACCCTGAGATCATGACCTGAGCCGAAGGCAGAGGCTTTAACCCACTGAGCCACCCAGGAGCCCAAGATTTCATTTCTTTTGATGGCTGCATAGTATTCCATTGTGTATATATACCACATCTTCTTTATCCATTCATCTGTTGATGGACATCTAGGTTCTTTCCATAGTTTGGCTGTTGTAGACATTGCTGCTATAAACATTCGGGTGCACGTGCCCCTTTGGATCACTATGTTTGTATCTTTAGGGTAAATACCTAGTAGTGCAATTGCTGGGTCATAGGGTAGTTCTATATTCAACATTTTGAGGAACCTCCATGTTGTTTTCCAGAGTGGCTGCACCAACTTGCATTCCCACCAACAGTGTAGGAGGGTTCCCCTTTCTCCACATCTGGCCTCACAGTTTTAAAGATTATCTCCATACCATGACTTGACATCAAAAAGAAGTAGCATGTGGAAGTCACAGAAACACTTCCCATGTCCTGCATGTATTACTTTTAATTCCACTATGGAGCACTGACTCTTCCAAATAATCCTATTATTATTTAGATTCTGAAGCCAGTGTTTTTAAGAATGAAGCCACAGAATGAAGCTTACAGAATGTAAGCATTCCCATACTAGAAATCAACATTCCACATGAGGTCATTCAGGCCATCATTTATACAGGGTGCCCCCAGATGTCTCTTCATTGCACTAGTACAGGGAACCATAGCGGAAGTTACGCCTATGCACTCCTATAATCAGGCAGGTTTAGGTATGGAGGGACTGGCCTTTCTGAGTTATAGGTATGAGATGAAAGCAATGATGGAAATCTGAAGCTTCTCTCTCAGGACAACAGAGCACTCACAGACACTGCCGTAGGTCACCTAAGAGGTGTCATGGGAACTCATGCCAGAAGGAGGATTCAGAGGCCCATGTAAGCTGTTAGCTGCAAGGTGTCCACAAGGAAAATGACATAAGTTAAGGGGCACGGCTAATAGGATTCCAGTGTGATAGTTTTCAACATCTGCAGACCAATAGCAGAGACAGAGACAGTGGTTCCCAGAATCAGCTTTCAGCTCACTTCCTAGGTCAGGCAGGCAGTATCTGGCCTGGATCGTACTGCCACGCAGGACCTGGGGAGTTCTGAGTCCTGGCAAACCAGGATTAGTCACATTGGAACGTGGATATGAAAAGTTAGACCCAGCCAGGTGGGGGCTTATACAATGCAGATCTGCAGGTAGTTTAGAAACCAGTAGTCACATAAGCCTCCAGGATTTGGGGCTACAAGGATAAATCTGTCTCTTTGCATAGAATGAGGGGGGTGGACCCCCAGCATTGGACCCTCATTCTCCATGTTATTTTCCTGGTTAAGGGGTCTTGATTGTAAACCCCTGGTTTATCCTGTTTTATTTTTAAGAGATATAATATGAAATGTGACTAAGAGTTAAGCAATGCTTAAATGGCCAAATGTTATCAGAATGATTCTTGCCAACTCTTTTATAGGTATATATATAATTAATGTTATTTAAAAAAAAAAAAAGTAGCCTGTCATCCAGTGTTGTTGATTAACCATTCTCATTGAGAAAACCCTTTTTATATTTCTCCCAATATCTATATAGAGACTTCTTTATTCACAAGAGCTTCAACACTTGGTTCCTCTAGGGACAGCTTACTTATCCATAATGGTAGACCCAACCATGCTCATAAAAAAGCCCAATGCCAGGAAGTTAGTCATTGTTGTCCTGGCTTGCACTGATCCATTCAAAACTCCATCTGAGTATCATAACTAACATTCTTAACAATTTTCCACTGTAACTCATAGAACTATCTTAGTTTATCCCAGAAGTTCAAGCCCCAGAGAATAACTGATTGTTACATGATGAGCCAGCTCCCTATTTTCCCTGTATCTCCATATAACACAAACCACATCAATCCAAGGGGCTGATAGGACCCAGCTTCCAGCAGCTTCATTTTCATTTGCTTTTTGCCACAGTAGGACACGAGAGTACTTTAAATACAGTACAGATGGTACTGAAAATACTTCATTGGAAACTTTCTCATCCTACAACTAGGACACTTCTGAAAGGTAGCTACTTTCATCCTCTGCAATTGTTCCTTTGGCATTTATTTCAATATGTCTAAATGCTGTGCTTACTCTTTGTTGATTAATGAAATATTTATTGACTTCTGGCTGCCACCCTCCAGCACCCCCTGTTTGTTCTCTGCCTCACTCTCACCTTCCAATAAGAGTTACATACAGCACAATCTTTGCTCTCCCTTTGTTCTCATCTTCCCAAGTAGTTATGTCACAATTTTGTGTGAACTTGATAGTCTGTGTATACACTATTGTGTGTATTTCTAGCTTCTGATTCAAATATTGTATTAGGATTACATTTCTATTCTTACACAGCTTTTATATTTCCTCAAGGAGAAATCACCTTTTTAATTCTCTTGACTTTTTATGCATCTATAATTTTTTTCAAATGTTTCTATCAGGTGCCATATCTATTACAGCATCCAAACCTGAAAGGCATCAATACACTTCTAAGTTCCATTTTTCCCCCAAGGATATGGCCTTACTTCAGGTAAATTATCATTTACCTTCCCTCTGTGTCGGTTCCTTTGTTTTGCACTGGATCCAACAATTTCCTCTTCCTTGATTTATTCCCTGATCTCTCTGAGGCACATTTTTCATTAGTGTTCTGAGAAATGGTGTATGGAAAGCAAAAATTTGGAGTCCCTGAATATGTGTCTGTTCTGCCTACATAATTGTTACTAATTTGCCTGGGTATAAAATTCTAGGTTGGAAAGTCTTTTCTCTCAGAATTTTGAAATTCCACAATTTTCAACAGTCCCTGATCCCCCCATTTCCAAATTGCTATAGGCAACTCTGTCTCCCCCTTTTCTATGAAATTCCTTGCCCTTCCTCCAGTTGCTTTCTATCTTCTGAATACATGTTGAACTCTCTTCTATGCTTGCCACTCTTCCTGGTAACCTTGTTATTTGGGGGCTATGTCACTTTTTATTATTTGACTGACATTTTAGGGGGATTTGGTATGAATAAATGGGACTCTCTTGTGGCCAGTCCACCATGTTTACTCAGCGTCTAGTGACATCTTTATGTTTCCAAGTATTTAAATCCATGCAATCCCCTTTGCATGTATTTTGACACTATTACTGTTAGCAACCCCGGGAGGACTTAGAAGCATTGCCATTTGATGAGGAGACAGCTGAGGCTCTGGGAATGTTAGTAACTTTCATAAGTTTAAGGGGCCAGCATGAGACAGATTCTAATTTAAAACCATGTTTTTCCCACTCTTACTGAGGCATAAGGGTCACATTCAGTGATGCCTTTGTGATAGAGGTCACTAGTAATGGACTAGACTGTAGCTTTCCCATATCCTGCTACAGTAAACTAACACCATTGAGTGATGTGAATTATCCCTTTGAACTATTCTCTGAACCACAGAATACAGGCTTTCCTCTTCAGTCACACTCATGCTATTCCACTGTAGAAATTGGAACACCTAAAACCAAATTATTGCTGGTGATCTGACTCATTCAAATAGTGGAGTGTATTAGAACAGACAAGGAAAACTGAAATTACGGTGTTCAGGTCTGAAGGAAAATATACCTTAATACATAATAGTGCTATTTCAGAGTCCAGCACACAATGAAATAACTCTTCTTTGAAGCTTTTACTTACATTCTCTCATAGGGCACAAATAGCACTCTCTAATTTGAAAACAAAAAAAATGAGTGATTGTTTTCAAAGTCCAGTGTTTAAAAGGCATTGCAATAACCACTCTCAAAAAAAGGAAAAGAACCTTTCCAATTAGTATTTATGAACAAGCACACATACCCAGTAATTTATGGTTTGTTTATATGTCACTTTGCTTTTCTGTGGTTGTAAGCGCAGACACACTTTATGTTAAATGATACCTTCTGGAGGGCAGTTTTCAGGTAATACCTCCTGTAGGGTTTGTGGATCTTTGTCCAGACAAGAGTTTGCCCATGGCTTTTCCCAGCTGAATATCTGGTTCTTGTACTCTCCTTTTTTTTTTAATTATCTAATTATCCCCTTTCATATCTTCATGTACCTTACTCCCAATAAAGGAGGAAGTTTTAGGGTCAAGCAGAGGAAAAGTGATACTAGGCAGGACCCCGACCTGGTACCTCAGCCTTCTCATCTGTGGAATAAAATCATGCCTACAGTTGATCTTTAAGTCCTCTCTCAGCTCTGGAATGCTGCTTCTATACAATCAATCAATCAACTTCTCTTAATTATCTCAGTCACTCCTGTTTGAGTACATGTGTGACGGTGAGAGAATTTGTTGGTTAATGTATTTAGCACATATTATTGGTCATCATGCTCAGAGCTGGGTACACAGTGACAGATGAACAAACATAGCCCTTAGCCTCACTGGGTTCACAGTCCAGGAGGAAAGGCATATAAAAACAAACTCTTGAATGAGTAATTGTGATAAATGCGTGAAAAACAACAGAAAGCTGCAAGAAAGATTAATTTTAAACAAAAAAAAGATAATTTAGACAGGAAAGGAGAAATGTGGCCAAGAAAGCTTCATGGGAGGAATGACAAGAGACCCAAAGGATGAGGACCAACCAGCCAGGTGAGGAGTGATGTAGACAACATTCCGAACATTTAGGGCTACATGTGTGAAAGACCCTGAGGAATTAAAGAGCTCATGCCTTCAGAGAACTCGCAGAAGGCCAGGTGGCTAGAGCATAGCAAACAAGGGGGTTGGCCTAAGATAGGAGCAAGTATGGGCTCACACCAAATCATACAAAGCCTCCCCACCATGCTGAGCATTTTGTATAATGCCAGAAAGGCAGGGAGAACCTACTGAAAGCTGTTTACACAAGAGAGGGAAGTGATTCAAGTCATGTTTAAATGATTGCTCTGGTTCCTGCGCATGCATTGGAGGAAGACAAACACAGATAAACTAGTTCAGTTAGGAATTAGTCTGGACAAGGGCCAATGGTGGTTTGGATGGCAGAGAGGAGGGTGGTTTTCACATATGATCCTCATTTTGCTTCTGTAATCAGCTGTGTTTGTAGCGGGGTCTATCTGCGGCCTCATGTCTCCGAGTATATGTATGAGTTAATGCCTATGAGATGTTGGGAGTCCCATTGCCTGTGCAGCGGTGTTCTTGGTCAGCATTCTTCATGTGGGTATAGCCACAGCTGTGTGTCCTGCAGACTCCAGGGGATATAAGCCAAGCTTTTAAAATAATCTCCTTGAAGCTTCTCTAAGTAGGACTGAGTAGAGACGGTCCCACCCTTGTTGCTATGTGGGAGGAGCAGGATGAAAGGAGTAGGACCTCAGTAGTTCCATAAGGAAACCCTCTCCTGTATCCCCTTTCCTCACTTTTCTGATGTGCTTCATGTGCTTGGTCATCTAAGAGCTATAAACTCCCATTTTGGCAGCCCATGTTTGGGGGTGTATGAGGAACCTACCAGCTCACTCACTCTGTCTTGTCTTGGGCCAAATGGAGACAAAACGTCCCACCCTGACATCCTCACCTAACCTCCCTCTAACTGCTCTGCATATCGTGAATGCAGGTGGCCAGCACCCCCCACGTCTTTGAGACCCTTGTGTCTGCCCCCCAACACTGCTGCCTTGAGCCTCACTTCTGCAGCAATGGCTCCAAGGGACCTCTCTCCTCTGTCTCCTTTCTTCCCACCCTGTCACAGCACCCTGTCCCGGGAGGCTGGATGACTCCCTGAAGCAGTGTTCTCATGGCCTGCTTCTCACTGACCCTGCTCCTCTTCCACCAGCCAGGAGCTAGTGTTGGACCTCCGTCCCCACTTTATGTACCGTCAGCCTGTCTCTCACACAGACTGTGCCATTCCCCCTTTATTGGCCATTTTCCTGAGCGTCTGTCCAACAGCTCAGACTCTGTGACAGAAACTTGGGTAAAAATGGGCAAAACTGCAGCACTTGCACTCCTTGGCAAGACTTACAGAGGAGCGGAAATGGGTGACCTCTCTGAGGAGCAAGAAAGTGGCATTTGCTAGCTTGAAATGAGTGAAAGGTGACATGGAGGAGACTGAGATTTTCTGGAGTCATGAAAAGGAAATGAGTAGAAGGAAACCAGAGCTGGTACCTGAAGTGGTACCAGATGTGGGAGAAGGTCAAAGAATCTACCATTAGAGCTTGTCCATTTCAAAAGCATCACGCGACTTCAGTGTGTGAGAGAAGAAGAATTACCCGGGTCTGGGGATTAACCCCTCTTTCAGGGACTTCTTGCTAGCCACCAGGTGAAGGCAGGCTGTCTCCTAACCAAAGCTCGCGCATGTCTGACAGGAGCAAACGCTAAGCATGGGCTGCGCTGCAAGGCCTGTAAGATGAGTCTCCACCACAAGTGCATGGATGGCCTAGCACCCCAGCGGTGCATGGGCAAGCTGGTAAGGGCCGGTGCCAGGAGTGAGCCCAGACCCCCCTGCCTATCCAAGCTCCTCCACCCTCATAGCCAGGCACTAGAGAGGCAGCCCCCAAGTCCCTGGCCTACCAACCAGGCTTCCTTGTTGGCCTAATGACCAAGCAGAAGAGCAGCTTTATCATCCTGAGAGACAAATGTTCCCCATGTGAAAAAGACTCTGTGTCCTTAACAAGGTGACTGACTTGTCCCGGGTTGGAACTTTTCCAGTGTTAGCACTGCAAGGCCCACATCTTGGGACTGTCCATGTTTTGAAGTTGAAAGTGAGGCATCCCTGGAACCCTCTCTGCCCAGAAAAATGAGGGTGGTTGGTCACCTCAGTGTTAAATTGGCTCAGCGGATGTCAAGAGAGAGAGAGAGATTAACCACCACCCTAAAAATGGAGTGAGTAATAAAAATCAATGTATGACTTTAAGAGATCATGGCGGCCAAGCCAAGAAGATCAGATGACCGTGGCCCATTCTAGGCTGGTCTTAGCATCTTGGGAGCATGGGCTTCAGTACTGGGGCAACATGTGGAAAAAAAGGAACCCAAAGCATTTTTGAGGGTATCGATACTAGGATGGCCAAAGAACTGTCAAGGGGACCAAGAATGTCTGGCCTAGAGACACTTGGACTGTAACAGCTGCCTTCAAAAAAAATTTAAGACCTGTCATACAGAAGAGGAATTATCTCCTGTCCTATGGCTGCAGGGAAAAGACGTAGGATCAGTAGATACCAAGTCTTAACAAAGAGATAAAGTCACCAAAGACCTGCCTCCTTGGTTAGTGAGAGCTCCTCCCACCCACACCTCAGAAATGGCAGTGTTCAATAAAAAGAGGATACCACCTGCCAGGAACAAGGGCGAGGATTTGGGAATTCCAGTAGGGGCTGGGCCACAAACTTCCAGTGCTTCTTCCAGTGCTTCCAGTGCTGGGATATAGTAAGTCAGGGTTCTTAGAGAGTTCATCTCCTTTCTCTGATTGACAGTGTCATCTTCTCTAAAACCCCTGCCTCACTTGTTCCCCTCCTTCTCTTCCAATGGTGATTCCCACAAACCAAGGCAAAGACTATGCATGAGAGATTAGAAAAACATGATAGAGTCTAGAACACAAGACAAATGACTCTGGGGGTGCCACATATACAAGGTCTTTTGGGCCTCCCTCTGAGGTCTGCTTCCCCTGGCCCAGGTCTTTTATGATTTTAATAAACCTTAATCGTGAACTGCTATGAAATAATGCATGCCAGTCCATTTGTATTGTGGGAGATAATGGGGAACCTAGACACAAGGGAGGCTGCTAAGGTTTCCCGAAGGAGGAGAGGCAGGAAAAGGAAGGGCAGGGTTGGGGCTTGCTTTTTGGGTGGAGTGTAGCTTGCTTATTGCCACCTTTACCTCCCGCCCTATCCCCCCACCAGGGATAAATTCAAGGACAAGTCAGCATCTTCAAGGGCGACAGAGGGGTTCCCCCTGGAAAAATCAGCTGGTATGATTTTCAGAACTCTTGTGTGGTTTTCTCCATCACCTCTGTGACATTAAGCCTTTCTCTTTCTCATTCTTTTTCCAGCCAAAGGGGTTTCGGCGTTACTACAGCTCCCCCTTGCTCATTCATGAACAGTTTGGATGTATTAAAGAAGTTATGCCCATCGGTGAGTTGGGACGCTGATGAGTTGAGTTGGTTTTGGGCAGCAGTGTCAGCCTTAATAGCTGTTACTCTCCTTTCTTGGGACTGCAGACCCAAAGGGCTATGTTTGTGCATCTGTCTGGTGGCTGATTATGTTATGATTGTTTGCTTTTCTGGAGAGGAGATCTAAGGAGGAGCAAACTCTCTCCCCGATGAAGTTTGAAAAACACCCAAGTTTCAAAGGCTGCTGATACACTATTCCACCCATCAGCAGCATGGCAGAGTGGGAAGAACTTGGAGCCTAGCATCCCACACACCTGCCTCGGAGCCCAGCTTCCCTGCTGACCCACTAACTGTGTCTGGACAAGTTACTCAGACTGTCAGACCCTACAAGTGAAGAACAGCAAAAGCTGCCTTTCCTAATTATTGCAAACAAACAAACAAATAAACAAACAAACATAAATTATAGACCAATGCTTGGAAGGAACTCTGAATATCCGTTTTTCTTTAATGAGGATCAAAAAATGTCTTATATTTATAGATATTTCTGCCTTCAGTTTATTCTGTAACAATATCTTTCAGTTTATTTCTATTTTTTTCCCTCTTTGAGAATCTCTACATCTTTTTGCCTTTGGAGGGGAACAAGTTTTAAACTTAGAAAGCTTTTAAACAGAAATTCACAAGGCCTGGTAATGTCAAATTCCTTCAAAAACACTTGCCTCCTACAACAAACTTAAAGTCTTGCTCAAGGCTTTGAACCTTGGCGAGTAGAACCTCACACTAGGGGAAATAAAGCTGGTGTCTGGGAAGAAGCTTGATATTGGAGTCCTGAGGCTGGATAACAAAAGAGGAAAACCAATAAATCAGGAAGCATCTGGGAGCAGAGAGTTCTGGGTATACATGGTGGGTGCACCGGAAGGACCTGGTCAATGGGCACATATTGTGGGGGGCCCATCTGCCCAGTGAGCTTGACCACACACAGCTCCTTTTTTCCCAGGGGTTACTAGTGAGCCTGTGGCGCAGAAACTTCTTGTTAAGTGCTGTTGACCCAGAAGGTATGATAAATGCTTGGCTGCCCTCCTGATGGTGAGTGGAGGAAACCCGTCACTCAGACGACCTTTCTCTTCCGTTGCAGCCTGTGGCAATAAGGTGGACCCTGTCTATGAGACCCTCCGCTTCGGCACCTCCCTGGCCCAGAGGACGAAGAAGGGCAGCTCCGGCAGTGGCTCTGAATCACCACACAGAACCTCTGTAATTATCCTCTTCCTCAGTCCACCTGCAGTGCTCTGGGGAGGGCAGACCCCAGGCACGGCAGCACAAGGGGTTCCCCATAAATGTATCATGACAACAGGTCTTTGAGAGTCAGGCAGCCTCTGAAGGGAAATCCCAGGTGCCTTGGGCCACTAAAGGTTAACTTCCTGTTTGTGGCCAACACCCAGGGATCATTGTACTTTTGTCCTCAAAGACCATGTTCTTGGTTTCATGCACCTCGATTCTCCATGTACTTCTCCTCCCTTCCCTCCCACCAATACCCGATGGCATGGCAGTCAACAAAGAGAAAGGTTCACACAAACAATGGCAGAAGCAGGAAAGTCCCGGCTGTGGCCATTTCTCCTTCCGGCTACATCCCAGTTCAAGAATACAGCTCTTTCTCACATTTTCTCATTCTTTTCTCTCAGAGACAAGGTACTCTTCTTGCTTTCATACAAAAGCTGCCCTCCCCAGAGGCGCTGGACTGGTGACTTAACAGGGTCTGTTTCCAAGGGACACTCACCCTCCCAGACACCTCTCCCACATGTTTTTTGGTCTAAAATGACGACCCATGGCTCTCCGTGACATGATGTCATCATTCTGTTTCTGGTGGTCCCAACCAGAATTTCTGTAAATGCCCCAGGATGCCACACAACTCTGCTGTTCATGCTGAAGGCCACCATCTGTCCTACAGAGACAAGGACCTTCCAGCCAATGTTGCCAACTAGGATGGCTCGCACCCAGTTACTGGTTCCATTGTTGCCGCCCATGTTAAAATGGGATTTCAGGGCAAGGCACAGATGAGCCGCCAGGTGGTCTGCCCAGCTGGGTCCTGTCAACATCAAGTGATTAGGGTGGATCATGGGAGAAGGAGGGGTGCATACCCATCGGAGGGGTTCTCGTGCTGAGTGAAAGCAGCTCCCTCAATGGGTGCAGGTCAGTCCACAAGATAACTGAGATTATAGGCTGTAGGCAGGTGTGTAGGTCAGGTGGGTGAGTAGGTAGATTTGAAGGTCTTCTGATTGATGCCCCATTATTATCCTAGATGCCACCTTTTTTAAAGATTTTATTTATTTATTTGAGAGAGAGAGAGAGCATGAGCAGGGGGGAGAGAGAGGCAGACTCCCTGTTGAGCAGGGAGCCCAGCATGGGCCTCTTGTTCCCAGGACTCTGAAATCATGACCTGAGCTGAAGGCAGATGCTTAACTGACTGAGCCACCCAGACGCCCCCAGAGGCCACTTTACACTCACCAAAAGCCATGTTCTTCATAAATCCCACCAACTTCTAAGAAGGAAGAACAAAAACTTGTACACTTATTCCTTGCTGACCCTAAAAGTGATGTCAGTTTTACTCTCTTTTACTCAGTTAGCAAACATGAATTAAGTGCCTACAGTCCACCAGCATAGAGGACACAGACGGAGGGGAGGACATGACTTCTTACCCTCCAAATTCACCACTTATTTCAGAAGACCAAAACAATAGAGCTCAAAGCAGATGGTGACAGCATTGTCTGGCACTTTTTAAGGAACACACTTTTATATGTCTTATACTATTTTTATTATGAATCGGAACATAGCATACACGTTATGAGTATTATAATAGCTATGTTATAGAAGCGCTGCAGGATTTCAGAGTAAAGAGGGAAACAGTTTCAGTAGACATTGCCCTCAAAGCAGTGCAGGTATAAGCTGGGACATTTTAAGATACCTGATCCTGGTGATCTCCCTAGGGAGGCTATACATCAAATTAGCAGTCCCAATGATAATATTGGTTCTGGTGATGTGGGTTGGATGACAGTAAGAGTATAAGTAATTTTCTAGCACAGAGCCTGGCACTCAATAAATGAAAGTTGCTGATGTTTTATTTCAATTAAGCATTTAGCCCTTGGCTGGGCTTTCTTTGAATTTGAGTTATGACGAAGTGAAACAAGGGTGTGATCCATTAGAAAGGTAAATACATTCTCTGAGAAGGAAATTTCCCTGGCCATTCCTTACTGGGGCCCATTCTTGGGCTCTGTAAGAGGCTGGATCCGCTCCAGGGTTCAGCTCCTGAGCCAACTCCTCAGCCAGTCTCCCCTCATGTGTCCTCCAGTCACTCCTTAAGTCAGGGATGTTCCCAGATCTCTACTTTGGTTTGGCCTTCATGTGCTACTGGTTCTTTACAATCATCTCATTCACAGTCCTCTGGTCCAGCCACCATGCCCAAGATGATGACTCCTTAGATACTTCTAGTCCTAACCTCCAGATGGGTCCTACAGATATTTCTAAATCAGCAGGTCCATGCTCTAATGGTGCTCCACTGATGATTGGGTCCTCTAACTGAGAACTAGAAATGTAGGGGCGCCTGGGTGGCTCAGTTGTTAGGCATCTGCCTCTGGCTCAGGTAATGATCTCAGGGTCCTGGGATCAACCCCTGCATCAGGCTCCCTGCTCGGTGGGAAGCCTGCTTCTTTCTCTCCCACTCCCGCTGTTTGTGTTCCTTCTCTTGTTGTGTCTCTCTATGTCAAATAAATAAGTAAAATCTTAAAAAACAAACAAACTCAGAAATGTGCATCAAAAGTGCCCTTTGTCTCTGTCTGCAGTGCTGGATGTTTGAATCTCATCATCTCTCACCCAGACTATTTCAAAGGAATAGCTGTGTTCCCCTCTTCCTCTTGAGTCTACTATTATCAATACCTCCAGATTTATCATCATTTAAAGAAAGACCTTTGCAGTTTTCCAAATCAAAAGACTGTATTGACTTCCTTATGCCCAAAAGACGACATGTGAACTGTAGCATGGCATGGGAGGCCTGTCACTGCCCTGAAGACCCACCTTCCCTTGAATACGCCAAGCTCTTGGCATCTTTGTACCTTAGGACATGCTGTTCCTCCAGCTGATGTTCTTTAAGACCAGCTTGGTTTTTACACAAACCAGGAAGAGTTCTCAGACTCCCCCAAGCACAATCGTTGTTCCTCTCATAGGCCTTCAAAAAATCCTTTTCTTACAGGGTAGAGACGATTGCAACATAATTTTCTGTTTTTACCTCTCTTTCCTGTACCAGATACTGAGTGGCTATACAATGAGGCCCTGTTCCCTGTTCATCTCATTATACCAGGGCCTGGCACCTCATGCTCAAGAAGTGCTCAAAGAGTGAGGAAAAGTACCAGGGATTCTTAAAGACTGACCTCAGAACCCTCAAAATCGACCTGACCTTTCGATGTTCCTGCCCCCAGGTACATGCACACTTTGTAGCTCTCTGGACTGCCATATTCTGCCCAGTAGCTGGGTCTTGCCCCCATCTTGTTTCTACCTCTATGCAGACAACATCTCTTTTGGGTCTGGGTTCGGGTGTCCCTTCCATGGACACCCACAACAACCAACTCATCAATCATAGTGATTTGCAGATTCCTTGGTATTTTTCACTTTTGTGTTTCACTTCTCCCTCTCTCCTTTAGTTTCCTCCCCAACTAGATGAAGCTGCTCAAACACAAGGACTCTTGGTTCCCTTCTCTCTGTTGTTGTACACCAGTGATTCTCAAATGTTGGTGGGGATCTGGATCCACGGAAGGGCTTTGTAAAAACAGAAAGCTCAAGGCCCTGTCCTACTACAAGTTGGGCATGTGTGTGCTTGATTACCCCTCCAGGTGATTCTGACACCCACTGAAGTTTGAGAACCTCTGATCTGTAGATCATGTCCTTAACCCCACCTACCACATTAGGTCTTCTTCCGTAGGAACGTGAGGAGGGCCATTGCTTCCCCCAGGGCCACACAGAGATGGCTGTCAGCCTATAGCCATCACCTCTTACAAATCAAGACTTTTTGCCAAAAAGAAAAACAGACTGTTCTGGTCACTTGCCCTGCATGCTGAATGGGCCTTTCTCATGTCGCTGGGGAGAGCTGGTATATACCCTCATCCCCTCCCAGTGCCTACATCTCCCATGCTTGTCTGAGGCCAGCATTCGTTGAAAAGCCAATGAAAGCCAGCCTGGGGAGTCAAGAACAGAGAGGGGGCTCCCCGGGGATGGCCATTAGGTACACATCCCAGCAGCAGATAGCTGGCCCTGCGTCCGGGGCTGTGGCGACCCCACGATGAGGAGACGTCCTCAGACCCTCCGCGGCAGGCAATGACCATGTTAGCCTCCATGGTTTGTTCTCACGTAGAAGTAGCAAGAATGTCAGAGAGACAAATTTAGGATGTCCAGTTTGCTTTTCTGTCTGAAATGGTTTTGTTTCTAGCCATGTCTGGCCCCTACAGACCAGTTCTCAGGACAGAAAACACGGTTTTCTGAATGTCAATAAGGTATCCATTCATCACAGTCCATTTAAACTTCCTGACACTGGTTCTATCAGTATATATTCTTGGAATTGTGCTCTGTGAAGGCATTGTTCTCAGGGCTGTGGGGAGACAAAGACAAATCAAATTGTCCTTAAATATCTGTCACTTCACTCTTTCCCCAGAGTCCCTCTTGCTTCAACGAAGAAAACAGAAACAATTGATTGGTACTTGAAAATGCTTTGGCTTCCATCCTGCAGGGTCAGATGGTAATGAACTTCAGCCACTTGCCATTCTTGCAGTTTTGTTATGTCCTAAAGCTAACATATTCCCACACAGCAAACTGCTCCACACATTTATTTTCTTCCAGGGCTGCGGGGCCATTGGCTTTACATTGTCGGGGAGTCACCACCTGGCTGTTTCTAAATCATTATATTTCTTTTAATGTGTTTTCAAATATTCTGGAATATAAAAGGCTGGATGGCTTTGGGAAGGCCTGCAGAAACCAAATTCAAAAACTTTCTGGGAGTGGTTTGACCAGTTTGGGAATAATCTTCAGTTTCCTAAAATTAAATTAACATAATAATAGCAACTTTTGTTCAGAAATAGCCAGCTTCAAAGGAGCAGGGTGTAAGTGACTTAGAGATCCTGTGACTTTTTTTTTTTTTTCCATCTTTCTGATGTGTCATGCAAGTGAGAATGGCTGGGGAAAATCTTAAACCGGATTATATAAAAAATCAGTCTCTCAAGGGTCGTGCTAAAATGCTCTGAGCTGACTGGGAGGGCTAGAGGGCTGGGAAGGCAAACTTGTTCCTCTGAAATAAGATGTAAGCAAATTGTTTTCAAAATGTGACCCACAGCGCCTTGGTGGCTCAGTCGTTAAGCGTCTGCCTTCAGCTCAGGTCATAATCCCAGGGTCCTGGGATCAAGCCCCACATTGGGCTCCCTGCTTGGCAGGAAGCCTGCTTCTCCCTCTCCCACTCCCCCTGTTTGTATTCCCTCTCTCGCTGTGTCTCTCTCCATCAAATAAATAAATAAAATCTTTAAAAAAAAATGTGATCCTCTTCGGAGGCCCCCTAAATTCCTCTTCCAAAGAGATGGGGGCCAAGCAGATGAAAGCCAGGGCACCTGGCCGTTTGATAGACGCAATCAGGGGTGTGCTGATAAAAGTTTAACTACTAGCTGGGGCTGGACCCTGATCTGTAGCATTTGCCAATTTCCATGGTGTAAATACTCCCACGCAGGCCTGTTTCACTCTCGCAATGTGAAGGCCATCAAGGCTCTCACCAGCCCGTATGAGCCCTTCCAGCACACCGCTGGAAGAAGCTCAGACACATGAGCTCTGAAGAAAGCACCTGAGTTTCAAACCCCAGCTCTGGCACTTAGTGGCCGTGGGACGTCAAGAAGGACTACTGATTTCTCCCTGGGCTCCACATTCGTCACTGAAAAGTATGCCTGTCACAGAATTACTGTGAAGAATAAACAGGTACATATATGGTACATAAAACAGCACATGATAAATGATCAGGAACCATCAGCCATTTAGAGTAATGATGTTATTTCTGTAACTGAAGCGGAAGAATGGCTGTGGCTTATCCTATTAAAAGAAAAGAAAAGGCAGAGTAAGTATTATGTAAATAATTGTGCAGCCGGGGAAACGACATTTAACTCATACCTAGGTCATGCGCCCCTCGATGCTGCATCTTGTTCTCTATAGTCAATACAAGTCTTCCTCAGCTTGTAATGGGGTTACATCCTAATAAACTCATTGTAAGTTCAAACTACCCAAAGTCAAAAATGCGTTCGCTACTGCTGACCTCGAAAACATCGTAGCTCAGCCTGGCCTAACTCAAATGTGCTCAGAACACTTGCATTCCCCTACGGTTGAGCACAATCATCTAGCAAAAAGCCTATTTGATAACAAAGTGTTGACTCGCTCATGTCATTGATTGAAACTGCGCTGAAAGTGACAAACAATGGCTTCGTGGACGCCGCCTTCGTGATCGTGGGACTGACCCAGAGCCCCGGGCGCCGCTCAGCATCCTCTGGGGATAAACTCCCATGTAACTCCAGCCCGGAAAAAGATCCAAATGCAAAATTCAATGTAGCTTCTACTGATGTGTTTTGTAAAGTCAAAAAAATAAAAAAAAAAAATCAGAAGGGGACCATCTATATTTATTTATTTTTTTATTGTGTTATGTTAGTCACCATACAATACATCGTTAGTTTTCAATGCAGGGTTCCAAGATTCATTGTTTATGTACAACACACAGTGCTCCATGCAATATGTGCCCTCCTTAATATCCACCACCAGGCTCTCCCCATCCCCTGACCCCCCTCCCCTCTAAAACCCTCAGTTTGTTTCTCAGAGTCCACAGTCTCTCATGGTACATATCCCCCTCTGATTTCCCCCAATTCACTTTTCCTTTCCTTTCCTTTACCTTGTACCAGTTAGAATGGCAAAGATTAACAAGACAGAAAACAACAAATGATGGAGGGGATATGGAAAAAGAGGAACCCTCTTACACCGTTGGTGGGAATGCAAGTTGGTGCAGCCACTTTGGAAAGCAGTGTGGAGGTTCCTCAAAAAATTAAAAATAGAGGTACCCTATGACCCATCAATTGCACTACTGGGTATTTACCCTAAAGATACAGATGTAGTGAAAAGAAGGGCCATCTGTACCCCAATGTTCATAGCAGCAATGGCCACAGTCGCCAAACTGTAGAAAGAACCAAGATGCCCTTCAACAGATGAGCAGTTAAAGAGGATATGGTCCATATATACAATGGGATATTACTCAGCCATCAGAAAGGATGAATACCCAACTTTTGCATCAACATGGATGGGACTGGAGGAGATTATGCTGAGGGACCATCTATATTTAAAACTTACCTCTACAAGAGCTCTAGTGTCAGTGAGAATTTGACATGACAGGGTATGGGCATGAATTCTGATTTCTCTCTGTTGTGTGTCCCTGGGCATCTAGAAATTCATTCCACACTCACTGAGTGCCTCTCATGCGCCCCCTGCTGCCCCCTGAGCCTGCAGACACACAGGAAGGGAGCCACCGCCCCCATGAGGGAACACACAGCCTCTCTGAAGTTAGCCAGACCACAGCATGATTGGGTTCCTCAGACAGTGTCAGGCAAATTCTACCTTAATACCTCTACAGACATTGAATTTCTCTGCTCACTTGGCCCACTGAAAGGGTTTTGCTCATTTCGTGTCATTCCTTCTTTTTTCTAAGACTTCAGATCTTGTGGAGGTTCCTGAAGAAGCTGATGGGCCAGGAGGAGGATATGACCCACGGAAACGCAGCAACAGTGGTGAGTGCATGAACCCGGAAGCAGGCATTGCCCCAGCAGGGATGTGAAAGGCCTTGCCCCGCCCAGTCCGCGGCCAGGGAGAGTTGACTTCCAGTTCTTTTCTTTCTGTCCTAGCTCTGGAATTCACTCTGAGCAAATGTACAATATTCTGGAGGGAAACTAGGCCTAATTCCTGGTGGATCTCCCTGATTTGACTGCAAAATTCCCTGAATTCTCACCCCTTATGGACTTGGCTACACTGGGGTCTAGGAGTCACTTCTGGACCTTTTTGTTAATACATCATTTCCCTCACTGACCTACATTAGATTAGCAAACCGTTCTGGAAAGAAGCCACTCCCCGCTACAGCTGAAGTACCCCAGAGCAGGTGGGTGGTGGTCCAGGTAAGTAGGGGCCTCCCACAGGGCTCCTCCCCAGCACGAATAACTGATACTCAAAAACTGATCTGTATGATCGAGCCAAACACTCTTTCCTAATGTTATTTAATTTTCTCATAGCTTAGGCCCTTGCTACGATAATTTCTAGAGTTTTTATTGAATGCTAACTACACGCTGTTGCTTGCTAACGTTAAGAAAGAACAACCTCTTAAACCAGAGTTTAAAGACAAAACCAGCCCCTTATGGAGGAATCTTGCCAAGCCTCTCTGATGTCAGCAACTACTTAACCACACTCATTTATGCAAAAGGTATTTATGAAGTATTTACTATGACCAGCAAAATGATACGAGTCACTAGGCTGTCCTCAGGTCCGCTCATAACCTAGCCAAGTTGTGGGTTCTGATTCGAGTTGCTGACTTGGTCTGAATGTATTCTCCTGGCAGAAGTTATCCCTGCATCAGAAGCGTGGGGATGTGGCACCTTGGGTAGATTTTCCACTCAACTGGTCACCTCTGCCCTTCCAGACTGGAAGCAGAAGTTCTGCATCCAGTACCCCAGAGCTGCTTTCGCAACAACTGTCTTATGAGGCATCTCTTCCATTTCCTTAGCTCTAGGAGCTCATTTATGTGTCTTCTCTAGTTAGGGCAGTGTCTCTGTGATTCCACATGAGAATCCTCTGTGATTCTCCTTCCTAAATAAGCATCAGTGTTCACCAGGGGCCCCCCCTTGCCAAGCCCACTCACATCTGCTAGAGCGCACTGCTAGGCGAAGGATTCTTTGGCATCATCTGGGGAAAGCTGCACTTTTAGATCAATACAAACATTCACTGAGCACTTAGCAGTGCCATTAGACAAATTAGAGTGCTAGCTGCCAGGGGAACCTCACAGCAGGGCGGTAATGCCACAGGACCTCCCAACCCATGTCTGTCTAGCCCCACAGATACGTTAACTGAGTTTGGTCAGAATTCGTTAGCATCTGAGCACAAACTTATCAGACATGGGTGTTCAACCAGCCCTTCATGTTAACACTTCAAGCGTGGTCATCTGTGCTGTCCTCTGAGTCTGCCTTCTGCCTGCACCCTTCCCTTCACCCAACTGCTGATGGTCTGCTCATGACTACCTGCAGGGATGTATTTGGTCCTCAGCCCCTCCTTGCTCTGGAGGCTGACCACCGGGCTTCCCTCGGTGGTCCCGTGGCCTCAAAGCAGTGACCTTGATCTGTCGGCATCAATCTCTTCACCTCTGAAATGAAGGATGTGATCACACTGAATCCATAATGGGTTGTTATCATTCAGTGAAATAATGAATGTAAAGGCTCTCCGCACACTGATGACTCTGAAACTTCAGGCCCCTTTGCGGCCTCCAGATGCCTGCAGCCCACTGGACATGGAGTTCTGAATGGGGAGTAGACATCGTGACGTTAACAGACCCAAACTGGATTCTTGATTTGCTCACCCACCCACCCACCCACCGCAACCTGCTCTTCCCCCATTGTCCCTGCTCAGTAAATAGGAGCTCTCTTCTGCTAGTCAGTCTTACTCCAGGTCAGAACTTTTGGTATCAGACTTGACTCCCCCTTCTTCTCATGTCTTGTAAATCTTACTTTCTGCTCTTCAAAATCATTCCCAGCATGTGCCCACCACTCATCTCCCTGCCTCAGGCATCCTGACCAGCAGTTTTGGTGCTCTTGCTCACCTCTTCCTCAGTAGCTAAGGTATCTGTTTGCCTTGGAGATTTCTTTATGCAAAAAGTGGTCTTCAATAAGTTTTTATAATGTGAGGGAATCATCAAAGGGAATCATCAAAATGAAGCATGTTTCCTTCTAATAAACCCGTCCTGAGGTCATCAGGTGTCAGAGGCACAACCCAGAGCCTCCCCACTCTCAAGTGTGGCCCATGGACAAGCATCCTGGACATCGCAAGAAAAGTTGTTAGAAATGCAAAACCTCAGGCCTTTCCAGAACTGCAGAAGCAGTGTTTGCATATTAATCTTATTAAAGTTCAAGAAGCAGGATAAGAAGTCATCTAGTCCAACTCCCTCCCTTCCAATACACACAACACATACACACACCCACAGACACATACTGTATGGATAAGGAAACTGAGGCACAGAGTAATACACTCAAAGACACAAAGTTGAATATTTGCCATTTCTTTTATGTTAAGAGGCATTTTTAGAGCCTAATTCAAAGAAATCTGTTGAAAGAACTTCACAAGCAATAAACCTCTATAAAGCTTTGGGGATCTATTAACTATTCCTTTGATCAGCAATAGCTTTCTTTACAATGCACCCTTGGAAGCTGGAGGGATTAATTATACAGCAGTTTGCTTCAAAACATGTTCTTGTGATTGGACTTAATCCCCTGTCCACGCAATTTGGGAATCAACGCAGAGAAAACACCCTGCTTGTGTGACCAGGCTCCCACTGGTCTCCCCACAGTCATGGCATGGAGGGTCCTGGCCTTTCAGAAGTAGCACTTGGCTTCCAGTCACAAGCTGTTCTGCATGACATGTTTTGTTTATGTTCTAAAAATTACACAGTGCATACAGGTGTTATTTCTGCCAGCTAGGTGTCATGTCAAAATCCTTGAGGAAGATTTCCAAAGTCTCCTTGAGAGAGGATACAAGTCATACTCCTTTCTTTCTTACCAAGTGTGCACTCTCTGTTTTCTCTCTCATGAAAGATGCTGGGCTGCTCTGTCTGTTTCTGGTTGTTGTTTTCAACACTATTTGTGGATGCATCAGAAACTTAGAGGGGAGAGTTGTTGGTCTTCATCTTTGGCCAGAAACTCCACTTGAAGCTATGTGGTGAGCAAAGGGAGAAGTAAAAGCTAGGTTGCCTATTACAGCTTAAAATGCCAAATAATGACATTATTGGCTGCCTTCAATAATTTCATTTCAGTATGACTCTATGTGATTATAACTTTCCTGGAAGAGAAGCAGAGTTGGAAAAGAACATAAGTAAGACAAATTCCTAGAAATATTCTTCAAAAAGAACTGGGTTAATCACATCCACTGGAGAATATTATGAAGCCCAGTGATACCTTACTTTTCACTGAAGCAAAGAAATTTTGCCCAGAAAGGAAAAAGCAAGCCCAGATTTGGAAAATTTGTCCTTGCCTTTAACATACACTGATTTTATATCTCACATTTTGATTTGTCACCCAGAAAATAAAGCAAATATTTTAATGCCTTCTTCAACAGATACCCTAATATCTAGATGTCTCATATCTAAAGCAAGTAAAGGTCTTTTTAAAAGCATAGAGGACTCTCTTTCCTTAGAGAATTTTTTTTCCACTTTAGCACACCTAAAATTGCTGGGAAAAAGAATTAAAAAAAAAAAAAAGTTCCAGTTAATGCATGGCTGAGCTGGCAGCAAAATAAGGCAATTCCTTGGAGTCTAGAAATGACAATAAAGCATGAATCCAGAGACATAAGCAGGTGAGGGCCATTGTTTATTCTGCACATCACTGGGGCCTCAGATTGGGGAAGAATAAGCCCCAGGTATGGTCAGTAGAGAGCAAAACCTGGCAAGCAGGCATAGTAATAGGTACAATGAGAGACCCTTTGGGAAAAAGCTGATACCCCAAAAGGCACCTTTAGTGGCACTAGGAAAAATGAATGTCCTGCAGAGGAATTTAGTAAAGAAAAATGTTATATTGGCCTTACCTCAAGTGGGGAAGAAAAGAAAGAAATGAAATAGGAGCAGAGAGGAAGGAAAAGAAATAGCAAAGGAGGGAAGAAACTCTTCTTACTTGGGTTTAGGGCCTGAATTCATACAACCTCTGTTGACAAAGTAAAATAATATAAAATTTTAGATGAATTTATTTAAAGTGGCCTTGTTGGATAAATGCACAGGCATTTGCCAGAAGTAATACAAATGGCCTCTGGAGAAAGAGAACTTAAACCCAGACCTCAGAAGTTTCCACAAATGAACTTTCAAAGGACATGAACTAAACATTGAAATATGCCAAATAAACAAGAAAATGAGCTAGCATGTGTGAGAGTTAGTAAAAGCCCACCTTTTTTATGCTCTGACTTTAGAGACTGTATACATTAGAATTATCAAAGAAATATCTAATTGTATAGTTAGATATATTTAAAGATACAAAAAATGAACTAGAACATATAACAAAAGAGTAAGACACTATCAAAGTTGAACAGGCAAATTTTAAGAAAACCAAACAGAACTTTTAGAAATTAATAAAAGAAGAAGAGGGGTGCCTGGATGGCTCAGTCCTTAAGCATCTGCCTTCAGTTCAGGTCAAGATCCCAGGGTCCTGGGATTGAGCCCCACATCAGGGTCCCTGCTCAACAGGAAGCCTGCTTCTCCCTCTCAAACTCCCCCTGTTTGTGTTCCTTTTCTTGCTGTGTGTGTCTCTCTCTCAATAAACAAATAAAATCTTAAAAAAAAGAAGAAGAAATTTGATTGTTGGATTTAATAGCATATTGGATATAGCTGAAGAGAGAATTAGTGGTGTGGAATACACAGGCAAAGAACTTTCTTATAGTAAAGCCAGGGAGACAAAGCAATAGAATTCATGACAGTGAAAGAGACACAGAAGATGAGCAGGAAAGTCCAGCCTGCATCTAACTGACACTTAAAAGGTACATAATGAGAGAATGGGGGAGAGATAATATTCAAGGAGATAGTGGCTAATATGTTTCAAGATTGATTAAAGACACCATTCCTCAAATTCAGAAATTTATACTTAGACCCATCTTAGCAAAACTGCAGTTACAAATTTTAAATGCAAAACGAAAGACAGATTACCTGCAGAAGAATGAAAACTAGACAGACAACTCTTTCTTGTAAGTGACAAGAGAACCAAGTAACAGTAGAACAATATGTTCAGTAATCCAAAAGAAAATCAACTCTTAAAATAGAACTGTAAATGGAGCAAAAGCAAAACTCTTTCAAGAACATATATTCAGACAAACACTGTGTCTACAGTGCAGTGAAGAAAGAGCCACTCAAGAAATTTTGAAAGGATGTAGTTCATAGAGGAAAGTGTGACCTCAAAGGAAGGACCAAGAAGCAAGGAATGAAGCACAAAGAAAGAACCAAGTGAACATTGGCTACATAAAAAGATACAATGTCAGCAAAAACTTGTTAATAAAACACTAACTGAAATAACTGGATATTTAAGAAAGAAATGGGCATTCAAAGGTTCTCATACTAATTGGAAGGAAATTAAAGATATTCTTTCACTTTAGATTTTATTAAGTTAAATATACCTCATAAAATTTTTAGTATAGCCACTAGAAGATGAAAAAATAGATTTAACCTTATAACTTTAAAGGAAGAAGGAGAAAGAGTACAGAAGTAGAAGAAAAAACATGGGAAATATGAGATAAATAGAAAATACAAAATAAAATGCTAGAAGAGAATCTCAATTTATAAGTAATCAAAATTAATATAAATCAACTAAGCCCTAGATAAAAGAGTTTTACACACTGGATTATTTATGACTATTTATAACAATCTAAAACATAAGGATATATAAAGTTTAAAAGTAAAAAAAATACATATAATTTAAAAGGCAAAAGAAAGATTGATAGCTGTATTAAAGTATGAAAAATGGACATTAAGATCAGAAAAGCATTACTAGAAAAAAAATATCATTACATGACCATGTCCATTTCAACAAAAGATATGAATCCTAAACTTGTGTTTACTTATTATATAGCCTCAAAGTGACAGGAACTCAAGGAGCAATTGATAGAAGTAATAGGGAAATTGACATACACCTTCATAGTGAGAGGTTTTTAACATGCCTCTGAAGTCATTAGAAAGCAGATGCATAAAAAGATTCAGGATTTAGAGGATGTGAGGACACATTTGACAATCATAGTCTAATTGACTTAAAAAGAACACTCCATCTAACAAATGGAGAATTCACATTCTTTTTAAGGACACAGAACAATTTAAAAAACTTATCACTTGCTAGACCATAAAGCAAGCTTCATAAATTTTCACAGAATTAATATTCTAGAGAACATACCTTTCTGACTATAATACAAATAAGACCGAAACCAATCACCAAAAGATAGAGGAGAACCCATCATTTCGGAAATTAAAACATGCACTGAGAAAGCTCATGTGTCAAAAAAGAATATAATGAGAATTGGAATATACTTAAAATAAGTCATAATGAAAACACTATATATCAAAATTTGTGGGTGTAGCTAAATTGTGACTAGAATATTTTGCTTTAAAAGTATTCTATGTGCACCTGGCTGGTTTAGTTGGTTCAGCATCTGACTTTGGCTCGGATCTTGGTGTCCTGCATCAGGCTCCCCACTGAGCCAGGAGTCTGCTTCTCTGTCTTCCTCTGCCCATCCCTCTGCTCACACATGTGTGCTCTCTCTCAAATAAATAAATCAAACCTTTAAAAAATAAATAAAACTATTCTATTAAAAAATAAGACTGAAATTCATAACCTAAGCATCATATTTGAGAAGTCAGAAAAGAGAAATAGAATAAGCCCCCAAAAAGCAATGGTAAGGCAATAAAAAGATAAGAGCAGAAATTATCAAATGACAAAGATAGGTCAATCAATCCTAAGAATGGTCCTTAAAAGAAGGATTGCCCGGGCGGCTCAGTCAGTTAAGCCTCTGACTCTTGGTTTTGGCTCAGGTCATGGTATCAGGGTCCTGAGACTGAGCCCCATGTCGAGTTCTGCACTCAGTGCAGAGTCTGCTTAAAGATTCCCTACCCTTCTGCTCTCCCCTGCTCACATGAGTGTGCTTTCTTTCTCTCTCATAAATAAATCTTTTTTAAAAAAGAAAAAGAAAGAAAACTCAAAATCACCAAGAATTTTTTTTTTTGAGAGAGAGAGCATGAGCAGGGAGAGAGAGAATCTTAAGCAGGCTCCACAACCAGCCCAAGGAGGAGCTCAGTCTCATGACCCTGAGATCAAGACCCTAGCTGAATTCAAGAGTCGAGTTGCTTAAGCAATTGAGCCACCCAGGCATCCCTACAATTACTAACAATATTTTTAAACATAAATGAGATGAAGCAAAAGGTAATAATGAAAAAGGATGACTTTAACAGCAATTGAAAGAAAATAAAAGAATATCATGACCAACTTCATGCCAATAAATTTTAAAACTTTTTTTGAATGGGCACATACCATGAAAAATATCAATGATCAAAATCTGACTCAAGAAGAAATAGAAAATCTGAGAATTTGAATTTGCTTCTAGTCATGATAGAAACTGAATCAAATATCTCAAATTTTGCACGGTGAAAATACCAGGCTCAGACAATTTTATGAGTAAACTCAACCAAACTTTTAAGGAATGGAAAATTTCCAGATTATGTAAGCTCTTTCAGGAAATTGAAAAAGTTGCAGGGAAGAAGGGCTGCTACATTCTCTAACTTAGTTAATGAGGCTAGTCTAATGCTGACCTCAAAATCAACTGAAGGCACCTTAAGAAAGGAAAAATCACTGGCTAGTCTCCATCCTGAACATGGATGCAGAAATCTGAAACAGAATGTTAGTATACTGAATCTGATAATTTTTTAAAGATTTTATTTATTAGAGAGTAAGAGAGAGAGAGAGAGAGAGAGCGCACACAAGCTGGGGTAAGGGCAGAGGAAGAAGCAGACGCCCCACTGAGGCAGGAGCCTGATGTGGGGCTCGATCCCAGAACTCTGGGATCATATTTTCAGCCAAAAGCAGAAGCCACCCAAGCACCCCCAATAATTATTTTTTAAAGTAATGCATAATTACCAAGTTAGATTTACTTCAGGGATACAAATTTGTGTTTGTGTTAGATAAGCAAGTAACAAAACTTTTACATTATTTTCTTCTTGAAGAAGAAAAACCAAATAACCATCTCATTGGAAAATGAAGTTGTGGACATGGTCCTAACAGGACTACAAAGTGAAGGAGAAAGAATATGAAAAAGGAAAAGAGGAAAGTCCTTTGGGTATGTGGCAGAAACTAAAGATTTATTTGCTTCCATAACATTAGAAAATATGTCTCCACGATGGATATATTCTTTGAGTACTTGTCCTGGGTGATATCAGCAACCAGATTATTTTTAATAAAACAAATTTAAAGCACCAAACATAAAAAGTATATGATACATCTGTAGTAAAATAGTTACCTTTCTTTATTCTTTTCCCTTCAAGTTAAAGTCTTAGAAATAGCCCACAGGAATAGGCTTTTAAATCATTTTTTTTTTTTTTGCAGTGGTCTACTTTCAGTTATATAGTTAAAAATACATTTGGGGGTCACTTCAAATAATGGTAAACAAACAATGGTAAATAAAGCAAAAAATATTAAACATTTTGAACCAGATGGCCAATGGATAGTCAATAAAAAGCTTAAAATATTGTGAAACTGCAAAATTATGAAATCAGTTCAAACTGATATGTAGCCTATGAAGTCTCCCTTTTTAACTCCAATCAAGAATTTTCTAGGAACATTCTCTGCATTTTTCCTGCAGATATTCAATATTCTTTTAGAAGTATCCAGTTTTATTCTTATGGGATCAAATATTTACACCAAGCTCTTAGGGAATCACGTAATACCAATGAAGAGTATTGTTGGCTTCCACTCAGTTCAAATTGGTAAGATGAGTATCCAGATAATTGAGGCAGACAAGGTCCGTAGGATCATTTTCCACTTACCTACAAACCAGAGCTCCTCCAATGACTGCATATTTATGCCTAGGCTTCCAAGGAATCATGGCATTTCATGCACAGGCTCTGGAACTATAAACTGTGGAGAAGAGATGTTTACTGAGCATCAGTATGTTCACAGAGGCTCTTGCTCTGAACCATGTTTTCTGCATCCCACTTATTGAGGTCATTTTAAGGATAGTGGAGATGTCAGTGCAGTAACTGATACAGGTTATAGAGTTTTCCGTGGAGTGTTTCTCCCCCTTTACTGATACTTCCTTACAATCTGAAGGGAGACCAAAGGGAACAAGAAAGCAGCAATGTGCTCTTTTTAAATGTCAAGTTATCTAACTGGTAGGTTAATTTAGACACCAAAACTTTATTGTACAAACTTGGAAACACTTGCCACATTTTTGTTTGAGGCAGATATATGTGGTGAGAATAAGGCTGTCTCATTGGTCCCTGGGGTAAAGGTGGCTGATCAAACAAGTTAAGGCAGAGCCCCCCCTGCAATACCCATCAGGGATCTCCCCCAGCCATGCATCTGGATGGTGAAAATCCCTGCCCATTTGAGGAAGCTTTGTTTTTTATTTGAGACCACAGGGTGGCTACTTAAATGCAAAAGGAAGAGAATTACATATTTCAAAACCAACTAAATGAAAAGCCATTATTTGTTTTCTATTCTGAATAATAGTCCGAATGCACTGATGATAAGAGATGGAGGGAATATTTTGAAGTTCAAAATTAAAACTTTAGGGGCATCTAGGTGACTCAGTCAGTTGAGTATCTCACTCAGTTTGGGCTCAGGTCATGACCTCAGGACGGTGAGATCAAGCCCCAAATGGGGCTCTGTGCTCAGCAGGGAGTCTCCTTGAGATTCTCTCTTTCCCTATTCCTCTGCCCTTTCCCCCCATCTCTCCAATACTCAAATCTTTAAAAAAAAAAAAAAAGAATGAAAGCTAAAGCTTTAATGTACAAAATATAATATAGATATCAAGAAACTGAAATCAAAATATTGAAAATAGATAAAAGAATCTGGTATTTAGAAAGGGTCATTCAAATGCAATTAGGCCATACCTCACCCACTGCTCCCTTAACAAATGATCTGATACATTCAACAGATAAATAACATTGTTTCAAAGATGAATGAAATGCTTTGCCAAATAAGGCTTAGCTGTGAACACAACTGCCAAATATTCAGGAGGCATGCTCGCTGGAGGCAAGGGCACGGGTGTGGACACCCAGAGAAGGTAGAGCGAAATGCCACTTGGGAGGCAGGAAAAGCCTGACGTGGAAGATGAGGAAAAGGCAGTGAGGAAGAAAGTAGAAGCTATGGGACAGGGAAAACATAAAGCCACATCTTCTAGGCATGATTCCAAAACGTGGTGACTGGATTCATAAAGCACCTGCTTTTTCTTGTCTCCCTCAGTGTTTACTTATCCAGAAAATGGCACTGACGATTCCAGACACCAAGCAAAGAACATAAACCACCAGGTATTTATCACTGTTAACTTTAAAAAATTGCTTTACCAGCAAAACACAAATTTATTCAGAAACAGCAGAAAATGTCAATGCAGGACAAGTAAACTATGGCAAAACCATAGGCAATCCCACCAAACAAAGGAGGGAAAGGCTGTTTTGTAGAGACAAGGAGGGAGTTGGGGGGAGAATGCTATAAACAAAAAGTCCATTGGAGGAAACTAGGAACACTAAGTATGGTGGCTTTTCATTGGCTGAGCTGAGATTGTCTCTTATTGGCTGAGCTGTTGGCTTCCCTCTTCCTGCTGGGACAGTAAAGTAGTAGTTGCATAGTATCCACAACAAGGTCCCTGTCTTCTTATTGGGTCTAAGCTGACTACAAGAAACAGGCCATAATAGCTCCCCCAGCCCGGCCTCCTGACTCCATTTTAGTGAGAATTCCCTGTATTTATATTCATAGATGTCACAGAAGATAGACCAGGCATAGTCCCTAGATCCCATTACAGATCACTACCTAAGTGGGTTATGAAATCTAGTTAGTAGGTCCCAGAACAGAATAGAGTCTAGAATAGAACAGAAAAGAACAATGTAGCATAAACGTGTGGTGGCATAGGTAACGTAAAACCATGCATCACAGTGCATCAAAGGTAAAAAGGATATGTATTGTGTTGTATACTTTTTGCTACCATTGTATATGTTATATTCAAATTGATGCATACTGTAAGGTGTGTACATTACATAATTACATAATCAATTATGACCGTATTTTATAGTATGTAAATATATATTTTATGCTCACTTATATATAATACTATATAATTATATCTATATAATTAGAACAGGATAGACTAGGACAGAAGTATATAACTTAAGGTACTTGAGCTTTGGATAGAAGAGTGAATCAAAGTTGTGTACAACTTTTGTTTATGTCTTATATAGTATATGTTTATCATATCATGTATTTAAACATATTATACAATTCTGTATATCATATATAATTTTATATACACATATATAACATAATGATATATATATGTTATGTATGTTCTATTGTATTATATAATAGTAATATTATGCAGTTATATTTTGTATGTTATGTAGTTTGTGTTCATTATGTATTACAAAGTGAAAACATTTATATAGCATTGACATATATTTGGATAATAATGATAGGTAATATTTACATAACACTTATAAGACTCTTGGATAATCTATAAAGTGGGGACAACAATTGGGGGCTGTTGTGAGTATGCCAATGCATGTAACATAATGCCTGGCACACACAGTAAGTTATCAAAAATGGTAGCCTTTATTACCATTATTGCAAGGTTTCATGGTCAGGAGATGGTGATTCTTTGATACAAACTAAATCAGTCTGATGTCAAACACTATGCTTCTGTCACAACATGCATGAACTAATTGCTCTTGACTATACCAGAGTCCCTTTGATAGGCTAGCTACCAAATTTTAGGCTGACTGATTAAAAATTCAATTTTAGGAAATGAAAGCTGCTTACTACAACTCATATGTCCCTATTTCTATAGTGTGAATATTCCCATTCTTGGGGCCAAGCCTGTCACCTTTCATGAACAACTATAGCAAAGAAAAAGCTGATTTGAAGACATTTGTAGTTATTTCTAACAGATTTACACACTATTGGCTTTGGTTTCTAATGAAATCAAACTTAGCTAAGAAACTTAAAATAAACCTATGGTTGAAACAAAGCCTGAATAATAGTTTGATATTTTAATACTCACAGTCCTTACACTAGAATTACATTGCATTCACTTACTTATTTTCTGTTTTCCTCCTTCCTTCTCTCATTTTTCTATTATTTTCTCTTTCAGGGATCTCTTTCCAAAGAACCATTACAGATGAACACCTATGTTGCCTTGTACAAATTTGTACCACAGGAGAATGAAGATTTGGAAATGAGGTAAAAAAAAAAAAAATTTTTTTTTAGAAAAAAGAAAGAAAATTTAAAGTCAGTGTTTTTCATGTAAAAAAAAAGAATTCAATTAGTGCTACATCCTAATGCCTTGGAGCAGTGACTGTCACACGTGAGCCAGCATCCAGTGACCTCTGGGGCTGGTTAGCTGACAGATTATTGGACCCTGTCCCTGCAGTTTCTGATCCTGCAGGTCTGGGGGGCGGGGTTAGAGAATTTGCATTTCTAACTGGTCAGCAGGTGCTTCTGATGCTGCTGATCAGGGACCCCACTTTAAGAAGCACAGTTTTACTGCATCAGCAGCAGAACTGTCAATGGGTGTTTGCGTGCAGCTTGAGCGTCAAATGCTCTTGCCATCTTGTGGGGTCTAATAGGGAATCAAAATTAATGTCTTGATTTTTTTTATTTTAGATTGATTGGTTGATTGATTGATTGATTGATTGATTTGACAGAGAGCTAGAGAGAGAGCCCAAGTAGGCAGAGTGGCAGGCAGAGGGTGAGGGAGAAGCAGGCTCTCCACTGATTAGGTAGCCTGACTCGGGACTCAGTCCCAGGACACTGGGATCATGACCTGAGCTGAAGGCAGCCACTTAACTGACTGAGCCACCCAAGTGCCCCAAAATCAATGTCTCTAGTGGCCAAACTGACACAGGTTAAAAGATCAAACTAAAACCACTTGTTTATCCTGGCAGCTTCCCCCTGCTGCACACCCTGAGCTGTGCTTTTGTTTCAGGATCCATCCCACTTCATGGTACCTGAAATACGGGGGAGGATAAGGTGAGCTTTGGGACCCTTGTGCAATCCAGGAAAGCTGGAGTCCGTGCTGAGTTCACATGCTGCTTGTTGTGTGTCTTTAAGCAATGTATAAACACTTCATTGCTCTGATTTCCTTACTTATAAAAGAATAACAGTGACCTCTTCACCCTGAGATATTTTCGAGGGTGAAATGAACAATGTTCATAAAGCATATAGTACAGTTCCTCGTCATTATAAACACTCAGTAACTGACAGTTATTACAATTTTTATAACGTGGTGTTCACTGACCTACCTCAGAGAAAATGCTTTATTTCTTTCCTCCATGTATTGACCGCAAAACATAGGAGTTTGGTGTTTTTTGACCGTAGAACAGGATAGAAGGGGTTGCTTTTCTAGTCAGATGTTCCCTCAGAGATCAGTTCTTTCCTCTTCTGAAGAGAACAGAGAGCTAAAACTATTGAAATGCCGGAGAATTAGGGATTTATCCTCCATTTTGAGGTGGACTCCACTTGTCTGTCATGGAGGCCAGGCCACCAGTTGCTAGTCATTCCCTTCACATGGCTTCTGGAAGGTGTTGTCTCTCCACCCTGGAGCTCTTTGGACTTCTCCTTCTCAGACTGTGCCATTTCCCAGGCATGATCCCTGTCCTGCTTGCCTGAGCTGGTTTCCCATTTCTTTCACTTTACACAAAGCCCCCAAAAAGGAAAGAGCTACCAAAAGTCTCCAGTTAGCCCCCCTTTCCCAGGTTCCATGTGCCATGAGGTCAAGCCCAGCAGTCTGGCTGCCCGTCATCCAACAAGACTCCATAGCCGCTGTGTGTATCCTGCCAGAGTCTGGCTCATACCCAAGGTCAGCTTGGTTTCAGTATTCATTTGCCATCTTCTTCCAAGTGATTCTTGGGCCTTTCCAGAGCAGAGATCAGGGCCTGAATGCTGGCGCCCGGTATCTGTTCAGACAAGTAGGCTCTTGTCGTCTGAGTTGTCTCCATCAATAAGGAGGACTCGCCATGCTGAACTCACTGGCTGGAGTTATAAACAGTCCCAACAGTCTGGCATCTGTGCAGCAGGAGGTGAAGGCATTTACCAAGTGAAGCTCTGTTCTCTCAGAGATAGAACCAGCCCTAGAGTCAGAGCCTGCCTGGGAGTCATGGCTGGGGGGCTGCCTGTCCAAAGAAATGTGGACAGCTGACTGTCCACAGTCAACTCTCTACCAATGAAGACAAGGGTGATATCTATTCACGTTGCAATAAATACTCTTTATTGTGTCCTTCCTGAGACCGTCATTTGGATATCTAGACTTTAAACTGGAACAACTTCCCTGTGTGGCAGTCCCACCGTTTTATACCGGAAGATTGTTCTGAAGTCAGCAGATGAAAGGAACAATTCCAAAGAATGATAGGATGTTATTAGGGTACTAAGAAATGATGTCTAGCTGCCTGGTATGGTGGTCATAAATTTTTGTGCTTATTTTAGACAGTTGCAGGTCATTAAAAGTCAAGTTGTCTGGTCACGAATCAAACATTTACAGTCTGCTCTGAGGCAAACAGGACTATTCATTCCCAGGAGTGAAATTCTTGCATTACATAGACTGCAGGATTGGAGTGATAAATCATAGTTTTTCCTTTTTTTTTCTTTTTATCTTTTTTTCTTTTTTTTTTTTTTTTCTTTTTGCCAAGAGATTGTATGTTCCCAGTTTAAAAGCCGGGCACTTGATTTAAAATGTGTAAAGCAATGCTTCGGGGATTTGATATAATTCCTTGAGTGAACTGATGCTTTGTGAATTATCCTTTCCTCTTCATACCATAAGGTAGAAAAAAATTCCTTTTAACAAAATATCATTCTTATCCACCTACATTCTTATCCAGGGGAGCACACGGGTATTGTCCTCAGGGCAGAGGATAAATGAGGTGAGGGCACAGGGAATGTTTGGAGTGTAAGCTTGAGGGCAAAGATGTCCCAATCGGCGAAGCCAACTGTAGGTCAGAGCAGCTGAATCATTACTTCAGCAAATATCCATTATGTATCTGCTCAGGAGCAAGGAAAGCTTTTCAGCCAACAGCTAACAGTCCAGACCTTTCTACTGACCTCCACAGAGCTCA
The DNA here is from genome assembly GCF_010015895.1 of Lontra canadensis. Lineage (NCBI taxonomy): Eukaryota > Metazoa > Chordata > Mammalia > Carnivora > Mustelidae > Lontra > Lontra canadensis. The sequence goes on along the minus strand of NW_022631014.1, from coordinate 20,258,504 downwards.
ACTCATGTTTCGCTTCCTCGACGCACCCTTTCCTGATACCCCCAATCTGGGTGCGAGTCCTCTGTTATCTCCTTTCATGACACCATATTTCTTTCCTTTAAAGCCCTTACCTCAACTTGTGTTTATATATTTCTGGAATTATTTGGTGAACCTCTATTTCTCCTATAACCTCCATGAGAACAAATCTGTCATTGCTAGCCTGTCTAGCATAGGACAGTTCTTGAAACAGCAGATACTTAAAGAATAGGTGATGAGGAAATGGAGAGTATCGTGGAGATGAAGTGAACTAATATTGTGCCTGCCATGCACAATGTGGGAATGTCAAGTACATGATAATATCCTGGGAATGATAAAAGGGGAAGCAAACGAAGCTCAGAGGGCTTAGCCCAGACCTCTTTCCTGGAGGAGATGGGCCTTGATCCCATGATGAATATCATTTGTCAAGAAGAAACGGTATAAAAGGAGATCAAAGGGTGTCAGATGGTTGGGAAGAAGCCCTGGTAAGCCCTTACTGAGCACTCACGGTTGAGAGGTGGAAGAGTAGGCCTCAGAAAGTATACTCTGGGGCACTGCCCCCTCAGTCTTAGGGCAGTGAGTCCGCCTCTTAGAAGTCCCACGGTCCTATCATTGGTCTCCAAACGCTGTCTAAAGACAGCATGTCCAAAGACATGAAGTCATCCACTACCTCCCCAAGTTGCTGGAGCTCTCATGATAGTAGCTCTGTCCATCCAGCATGAGCTCGAGAGCCAGACAGAACAAGGCGGCAGGGCGGAAAAGCACTATTGGGGAGTCACAGAGACCGAGTCTGTTCCCCAGTGTGATTCTTTCCAGCTGCATCTATTTCAGCCAATGTTGCAATCTCTGGGAGGTGGGGGGTGAGGGGGACAGTTTTCTCCTTCCCAGGGAGACCGAGTATTAAACCAGATGATGTAAATAAAAGGTGGGATATCATGCCCAGTACAAAGCGAGGTGCACAGTGTATTTTAGATCCCTTCTTAATTTGCATCTTTTCACAATATGTTTTATTTCCAAGTCGTCTGGATCCCATCGACACTACCCTAAGGATATAGTAGTTGAAAAAAAACCACAAAGTCTCTCTCTGGCCTTTGCGCATGTTCAGTAGGACTTCATCTAATTTGTCCAGCCAAAAGGAGACTGTGAGACCCTGCCCCTCATCTTCTGAGTCCCTTTTGCAGTTGCTGACTTACAGATATGACATTTTACGCCTGACATGAAAGACATGGTGCCAACATGCACAGGATCCCCGGACCATCACTGACCACTCAAGGTCTGATAACATCAAAGAGCACCCCATTCCTCTGTCTGAGTGTAATGAGCTTTTATAGTAGATAAACCTCTGAAATTAGGGTCTTAAACAGCTTCCACCAATGACACTTACTATCAAATTTTTTAAGAGCTTTGTAAATTACACTTTACGGATGGCCAGCTTAATACATGAGCCAAGCTTTTTAAAATGCTACTTGAAATACAAACCATTATCATCAGCACTGACACCGTTATGGTATATGCTGCCTTGTGAGGGCACATAGTGTGTATCCTAGTGGGTGAGTATATGCATGTGAGACACTTAATATGCTCATACACGCCCACATGCTCACAGTCAGATACACACACACATTAATATGCCCATGCACACTTGTTCATTCACACACACATAGTTAACAAGAGCTTCGTAGCACATGCTTAGCTTTTCTCCTTCCACATTTACGGTGTAATCAGTCCCATTATCCTTGCCAATTTGGGGTTCAGAAATCTGCAAAATAGTCTTAGAGCCGTTGCTTATTATTCACACCAACACGCCTTTTAAAAATCATTAAGAATAGGGGCACCTGAGTGGCTCGGTGGGTTGAGCGTCCGGCTCTTGGTTTCGACTCAGGTCATGATTTCAGGGTCGCAGGATGGAACCCATGTAGGCTCTATACTCAGCACAATCTGCTTGTCCCTCTCCCTCCCACTTTGACCCTCCCCACCCCCACAAACACCTGTGTGTGCGTGCACTTGCTCTCTCACTTTCTCTCCAAATAAAGAAAATATCTTTTAGAAAATAAAAATAAAAGTCAATAAGAGTAATTTTTATGGCTTTGCCATGCTGGTATATCTTGTAAATAAGCAGCAGATGTAAATAACTGCAAGTAAACACAAACCCCTAAAATACCTTAGGGGCTCTGAAATAAAGAATGGGGAGTAAATAAAAGACTGATGTGTTCAGATGCATATTCCAGTGACCATATAATGCCTATTCCAAAGAATCCATCTTGCCTTCCCACATCTAAGTCATTTTCATTTTTATTAGTTCTCCCCAAACAAATTTATATGATAATGGCCATGTTTCATAAGGGGGAAAGAAAAAGGAAAAAAGAAAAAAGCTTAGGAGCCAGGAGAGGGAAAGAGGAAACTGCTTTTCCAGTGTTATTAAATTCTAAGATACAGATTCATTTCTATTTCAGTGTGTGTCTGAACACCTAAACTAGGGGGCTTCAAAGAAAAATGCATTTTCTTTTATAATCCCAAATAAGGATTTAGGTTCTTGACTCGCCAGCCTCTTTCTTGGAAGCAGCAAGTCTCAGATTTTTCCGTGGTTGAGTCTGAATGAAACCAGGCAACCATTCGTCTCATTAGCTAATATTCACGAGAACCTCTGGAGATGGGATGGCTGAATTCATCTCCTTCTGATTTTTTTCAAAGCACCACTTGAAATCGAGTTAGAACTGATTTTAACCCTTCTGTGGCTGTTCTTATGATTTGTTTCATCTCTTCAGTGCTCACCACGTAGTGAATGAGCATTGACTGGCTGCTGCGTGAAGAGTTTGCAGGCCCTGCCCTCAAAGAGCGCAAGTGGTCCTTGGGCTGGAGGGATTAAGGTGCAGAAGAGTAGACAAGAAAGCACGCTCCAATGTGAGATCTTGTGAGAAAGAAGGCAATTCAGGATGCTGCCACACCACCTCAAGGCAACCTCAAAGCAGCCACAGGAGGCCAGGGAAGGCTTTACAAGGAGGCAGCATCATAACCAAGCCAAGTTTCCCAGCAAGAGGGGATCGGGGTGCCTGCGCAGTTTGCTTAGTGAGCTGTCTTTCTCTCTTTCCAGTAAGGAAAGGATAAGGAAGAATGGGTTCAATGGCAGAATATGAGAACGACTTTAAGAGGTAGGAGATGGGGGGCAAATGCCAACCCCATTACAAAGAGGTGTGCAAATTCATTGCATGGTTGGGAGCATATTTTCATGACTACATGCATTCCAGTCCTCATTCTGAAAAGACTACCTTCAACTTCAGTAGAGTTTAATGAATAGACACCTAGCTGTTTTAGTTCGTATTCTATTGAGACAGTTTATGGTTCTTTACCTTTTGCGGTGGGTAAGTTGGGAGAACCAGAGCCAAGAACTGACAGGTAGAACGTAGAGGCTCAGGCTGGAAACCAAGGAGACATACTTCCGGTCCATGGTCTTTTTCCTACTCCAAGCTTTTCATCCTACATTGACTGTGTGGGCATGCCCTCCAATGAGGTTGACAATTTCTTCTAATCAGCAGACAGAGACAATGTATTAATTTATCCCATTCTGATCATTCATAAGCCTTTCTTAGGAGCTTATTAAGATTGTCCAGCTTTGTTTTTAAGACCAGGAAGCTTGTGATCTACAGAATGTGTTCGTGAAAATTCACTACAGTTCATGAATAATTTTTTTAAATTAAGGTAAAATCATGAGTCTATACAAATATAAAATGAACACATGTCAGAATTTTTATTTGACTCATTAATTAATAAGAGAACCAGTATAATGTCCCATCTGGTACAAAGGAAGAATTCAAACATCACACATACGTAGGCGATCAGGAGCGATGACATGAATTTATGAATGCGTACCAAACGGGTCAGTCCTCGGGGGCAACAACTCATTACTTCCCACCAGACATAGTTCACTTGCATTTCTAGGGACAAGAGGCCTTTGCATCATCAACAGTTTTCTACAAGTTGTAGAAAATATGTAAAATAGCCCAACAACAATGAAAAGGGGAGATGGCCGGAAAGGTGAACTAGACACCCAGATCTGTAATATTTATGCCTGTTTCAAAGTCTTTCACAGTTTTCCCAACTTTCTCTGACTTCCCCTTGAGTTCTTTTCACAAATCTATGAGGTCATCTAAACAATTCGTATTTGACAGCGGAGAAAACTATGGTTGGGATTGTTAAAACACTTGTCACCAGCCCTAGGAACCTCTTGGAGAATATTATTAAAATAGAGATTCCTGGGCTCTGCCCAGGCTGAGAGGGTCAGATCCCATTTGGAGATCTGAACAGCTAAGCCTTCCCCTGGCTTCTGAGTATCATCAGACTTGAGAACTGCTGTGACATCCGAAGACCCACAGTGGGCCAGTGACAGACCCAGGACTGCATGGCAGGCTTCCTGCTCTTTGTCATGCTCAGTACTCGGGTCCACATCAGGGTTCTGGACGACTGCCTGCGTGGCTGTGTCCTTCACTCTGTAAGGCTTTCTAAATCCTTCATAAAATGAGAAAAGGAGAGCCCTTGAGACAGAGTAAGACAGAATAAGCCTCCCTCGGTGTCTCGTTTCCATTCTCTAAGTACATTACCGCTTGGCAAATGCATCAACTTAATTAAAACTAAATGTAATTCTAATGCACCAATTTGATTTAAAAATAATCTTCACAGTCACCAGGACATCAAAATGCAATTAAGGCTATTTGAGGAAAGTCTCTGATGCATATTATGTTCCGAGGCTGCACCATGTCAGGAAACCCAGACCCTCCTGAATGCCACTAATGTGCTCAGCAGCCATCCTCTCACTCAGATGCCTCTTCCAATTAGGTTCTGGAGAGCGTGATCCATGACAGTTCAGGAACATTTACCAAATCCATCCAAATGGCCCTTTAGCCGAATGCTTTTTCTCCTAGCTGCTCCCCAGACTTGGGGAAGCACAGGCAGTCTCACGGATGTCAGGTTTAAGACAAAATTAAACTGCAGATTCAGGAGTTCCTCGTTACCTACCCATGTGCTCAGACTGTAAAAGGCTCTGGACCAGGACCGTGGAAATTGAGAAGCAGGTCTAGCGAAAAATTAAGCAGTAGATCTGAAGTTAATGAAGCCATTTGGCTCCTTTTTATGTTCCTCTGAGCTGGTTTTTCCAGGACATCTCTTTTGGCTGAGTGACTCTGGTTGCTATAAAACTGACTTGGTTTTTGTTCATTTGTTTGGCTTTGGTTGGTTGGTTGGTTGGTTGGGTGTTGTTGTTGTTTGGTTTATTAACTTTTTTGTTCCTAATGAATAGAAAAGGGTCAAAAATACTAAAGGTAGCTGAAAAATACTTGGCAGAGTCAAATGGGCAGGTCTCATGAGTTTCACAAGGCTTGGGTGGTATAAGAGGCAGCTGGATTTAGTTGTGTTAGTCGTGGATTCAGATCCTGCCTTTAACTAGTGAACCTTCTTACCTTCTTACTTGGTGCAGAAGGGGCTGGCTGTGCCCGCTTCATTCAGTGAACCCGCTGCCCCTCTCCAGCCCATTTGGCTGTCCTCCTCCACTATTCCAACACCTCCGTCGCAGTCAGCAGCTGGCTGGGGAATACTAGCTCCAGCCACCAGCCCTTGCCACAGCCTTTCCGTCACTACCTGGGGTGGAGAACAAGAGGGAGGGGCAGATGAGAGAGGAAAGCTTTTTCCAAAGCTCTGAATAACACTGAGGCCACTTAAGAGGCCAAAGATGATTTCATGAAGCAACTATCCCTGCCAAAATCCTAAGAAAACACCCATTTGAAAGGTAATAATCACTAGATCTTCTCATTTCCTAGTGAAAAAAATTACACTTTCAGGAAAAAATTAGAACTTTTGAGGCCTTAATGTCAGGGCTAAAGTGTTCCACGTAGGCATTCTCATCCAACCCACACAGCAACTATGCAAAATAAATATAGTTTATTAGGTATTTATTATGTATAATATGTAGTTGTATAAACATCATTGAGGTAGCTAAGTCTCAACAAAGCATGTATGTTGGGATTTTGGTGGGGGTGAGGGTGGGGCAGTCAATTCCATGCTTGCTTGTCCCCTCCACCCCCAGCATATTTCTTCTTGTTCAGGAAAGAGGCTTAATGTAAATTACCAGCTTCCACGTCTTTCCCCTTTAAGAGTACCAGCACCTTAACTAAAGTAAAATCTCTTAACTACTTGAAAAAAAAAAAAAAGAGTACCAGTATCTTGAGGGCAATAATTACGTCTTAACAGCCATACCAGCCACCATCTGCTGATGGCTTATCTAAACATGCTATACAAGTATTACCTCACCCAATCCTCAAAAATATTGATGAGGTAGGTACTATTCTCTTCCTCACCTTACAGATAGGAAAACCAATGCTTCAAAGACTCTTCTCATCTTGTACACTCGACACATACCCAGACTACCACAAGCATTCAAAAAATACCTGGATGTCCTATAATTTCCTTTGGCTCAATAGGCAAAGATGGAGGAATAAAGAAAGACAAATGTTGTTGGCATTCCAGAATATACAGCATAGCCAAAACATTGTGAAAAGAGCCCAGAACATCCTTCCTTGTCTCTGTGCCTCCCAGTTGAGGGCCAGTCTGAGGTCTCAGGTTGTCTCAGTGGAGAAGGGGCTTCTCAAATGCTGTGACCTCATCATCGGGGGTGTCAGCATCTAAACTCCTAGGAATCTGTGGTGCCAGTGCGGAATGGAGAGACTGGGCAGGGGGCCTCAGGACAACTCGCCTCCCACCTTCTAGAAGACCAAACCATGGTCATACACCTTGCAGAATAGTTCTCTGAAGCTGGTTGGGCTCAGCAGACATTATCCATAAACTCTGCGACACCGTGCCCTCTAAGTCACTAAAACCAGTCTCCCTCATGGTGAAAGAAAGAGGTTCCTCTGTCCATGTGAGAAATTGAGAAATGAGGGAAGCAAAGGACTGCGGAAAATGAACCAGATAGCAGCCATCCTGTTATCACACACAGACACAAACACACACACTCATGGACCAGCGCTGTCCCCTCACTGTTGAGCCATGATTCTGCACTTAGCTGTTGTTACTCTGTTCCTACTCGTGATGGTAGCACACAGTTCCCTCATCGTGTCAAGATTTCCTGAAAATCATCCTCTGGATCCAAGACCTATATGTTAGTGAGCAAACCAAAAGAAAAGGTCAGCTGTGGTGTTCTGATCAATCTATGCCAAAGGGGAAACTGATCCCTTTACCATTTACGAATTACATTATATTGTGTACATGTATGATTCTTGGGTACAGCAAAAGGCTTACCTGAACTTGGGATGCTCTGATTGAATTAAGAAAAGGGAACCTTTTTTAAAATGTTTGGGGGCTTGACAAGTTCATCTCCAGGAATTTGGAAATAGAGCTAAATTATAAAATCTGCACATTATGGATTGGGAATATAAAGTCTTCTGAAAGAAAGAGAGTAAGTGTTAGACCAGCACAGGACTTTGAAGTGTGAGAACCCAAAATGAGAAAGAATTGTTCCATGAAGAGGGGCCTGGTCGGCCATAGAAACCTGAAACATTTGGGGGAAGAGAGTCACTCATCGGCGGTGTCCATCCTAAGACCAGCCACAGGAAGGAGGATTTTTAGGCGTTGGGCCTCCATTCCTCCAGGAACCATGGACAGGCTCTCCGTATGTGGAGCAAGGGAGCAGAATATTTGAATTTAATTCCTTGATGGCAGGATATAGTGCACCAAAACCACAGATAGGAGAAGAGAACAAAGCTGAGAACTGGTTGAATGGAGGACTCACAGGTGATAGGGAAGGGTGGCCACATTGGGCCACCCAAGCTTGCAGCTGGGAGTCAGGGGAAGAGCGCACGCAGGCTGTAGGGGCAGCTTCTGTATGGCAAGCAGCCAGGGTTAGCTGGTTTCCCAGGCTCCCCGTGGATTAGCAAATCTGAATAAAATTTCACATGTTCCAGGGCATAAGGGCTGTCCCTAGTTATCTGGTATATGGCCCCAGGAGCAGACAGGGCTGGGGCTGGGGCATCATGGCCTGAACTGTGAGAGTCCAAAGGGAAGAGGTTGGGGTGTTGGCTTAACAAGTTGCTTAAGGGGAACTGACTGGCCTCTAGTGAGAGTCTCAAAACTAGGTCAAGACAAAACATATTACTCAGAGGGGTTTTATCTTGCTCGCCCCCTCAGATCCACAGGCCTGGATCCCATCTTGAAAAGGAGTCTAAGGGGGCGCCTGGGTGGCTCAGTGGGTTAAGCCGCTGCCTTTGGCTCAGGTCATGATCTCAGAGTCCTGGGATCGAGCCCCGCATCGGGCTCTCTGCTCAGCAGGGAGCCTGCTTCCTCCTCTCTCTGCCTGCCTCTCTGCCTGCTTGTGATCTCTCTGTCAAATAAATAAGTAAAATCTTTAAAAAAAAAAAAAAGAAAAGAAAAGGAGTCTAAGTCTGAGTGAAGGTGCAGTGGAATGAGTGCCAAGATTGGTGGGGGATGTGGGGCAGGGGCAAGGAGCAGGGCCAACCTCATGGGCCATGGGTTTGCTGACCGAGTTTCAGAGCGTTGCTGTCTTGGATTCAAGCGCCGCCTGAGGCAACCTCCTGCCTGCAGTGAAAACAGACATTAGCTGTCTCCTCCAGATGACAAGAGTAGTTGGCTAATATCAAGAGTCTACCCTGATGCTTTATATCTGCATCCCATCTATTCCCTTCATGGCCCTTATGACAATTTGCAATTACACATCCATCAGTTAGAGATACAATCTTCCTGTTAGTATCTATAACCGTATTCAATGTTCTGTTATCTGTGTGTTTATTTGTATCCATCTTTCTCACTAGAACATTAACTCCAGTGAGGACGTTATTCTCCAAAGATTACCCAGAGTCAGTATTCTGGAATATTTGTTGAATGAGTGGGTAAACAAATAACAAAAAAGAAAAAATATATATTTGAATGTAACTCTCCTCCCTCACTAGGCAGTTTTCTGGTCCTGGCAGTGCTCTTTTATAGGATAAGACAATCCCTATCACACTGTCAAGAGGATGTTTGGTATTGCTCATAAAATTATAGCTTGTTTTCCAGTGAGTGCCTTGTTCTAATATGTGGTTTAGTTACCATGGGTCATATGCTCACGGATAGCCCACCTATGGCCACAGTAAAGAGTGACTCTCTATCTAAATTGTAAAAACCAGCAGTTAGATCCAGGCAGTATCCTTTCTCACCCTTAGGAAAAGGTGCCTCCACCCCCACCCTCACCTCCACCTTTTTTCCTTACTTCCTGTTTCTACCAAGCCATCAGCAAAGTCACTGGACTTGATGCTAACACATTGTTTCTTAGGTTATTAGGTTAAGTAAAATCTGCTGGAGCGAGAAAGATTTTTCTACATCAGCTTTCATCCTTGCTGCTTAATTAAATCCCTCACCTGGGAAAAGAGTGATTTTCAGCCATCTCGCTTTCTATGGCATCAGCACGGAACTGTGACTGTTGAAATACCAAAATGCCACTCGTGTTTAATGCTTCAGGTGTAACAAGCCTGTTCTATTTGGAATCCCCTAAGAAGATAGATATTAACTGAGAATTGAAAATGACAGCAGAGGAGATTGAATCAGAATACCAAATGAACCCATGGATCTATTTCCTCTCCTGTTTCAATCCCTTGAAATGTCCAAAAATATATATATTTTTTAAAACCCTCCATAAACAGTACTAGAAAATAAGAAATAATAGTATCTGAGACCCCAAAATTTTGAAAAGTTCCTGGCAAACTACAGCAACTAGAATTGAGGACAGTGAAGATGCCTGGAGACCAAAACATGCTCAGGAAAAAGTAACTTTTAGGTATAAGTAGGGGGACATTCAAGGAGACACTGAACTCTCAGCAAATTCACTGAAGAACATGAGGGTGTCTCCAATAGCTTGATTGCATTAATGACCCAAATTCTTCACCTTTTTCCTATACTCCTATCCTTTGTCGTGGGACCTTACAGTTCCTGTCACCACGGAGGTGGAGCCACTGTCCCATCCCTTGAATCTGGACTGGTCTCATAACATGCTTTGCCCAATAAAACAAGGCAGAAATGACAGTGTGTCGATTCCAACCCTGGCCTTGAAGGCCTTATGTGTTTTGTGTGTTTCCATTTGCTGCTCTTAAAATTCTGGCATTGACATGAATGTGCAAATTAGCCTTCTGGTGTATGAGAAACAGGAAATAGGGCCAAGTATCCCCAGTCATTCCAGCCAACAGCCAGCCGACACTCATGTATAGGAGTGAGCCATTGTTTTGTGGCTGTATGTTACACAGCATTAGCATGGCAACATATAACTGACACAGACTCCCAGCTGTGTTCACGACACCACATTACTGCTTCTAATGGGTAATAGGTAGCAATGGTATTTGACTCTAGAATCAAAGGAACAGCTGTATTCAGAAGAAAAGGAACCTATGCCTGTGTGAGTGCAGAAGTCTAAGAAAGAAAAAAAAGCTCTGTTTAGGTAACTCTTGACCCCAGACCATCTAGAAAGAAAGGGGAGGGAAGGAAAAGACTGGTGTACTTAATAGGAGAATAAACTGATCTCCCCCTCACAAAGGTTAAGAAAGCCCCCCTGTTTAAGCCATTGGGGTAGTGGTAGGAGGCCCCACACTGCTTGCCTGCTACATTTTCAAGCATCCAAAAATGATAGGCCCCAATCAAGACTCCCTGCTCTTTTAAGCAGAACCTGAAATTATCCCTTGCACTTGGGAGAGAGAGACAGTGCAGATGCAGAAGCATGTAATAGCAGAGAAGCTCGCCCAGCTCCCACACCCATCTACCTCTTTTTCAGCCATTAATGTAAAGAAACAACCAAGAAAAAAAACACACAGATATTGAAGAAAATCCCTTGACATGAAGGTGAAGCAATAAAATAAAGAGGAGGCCAACCAATTCTAGGGGAAAGAAAGAACTCAATAAAGGAAAGAAATACTGTTTTTAAAAACAATATAATATTCTTAGAAATATCTATTATAATATCACATCCATAACAGGAAGTGGCAAATATGAATAGGAAACTTCCAGAAATAATAAAGAACCCTTCTCTATATGTAAAAATAAAGCTAATATTGAGGTACCTGGGTGGCTCAATTGGTTAAGCACCTGATTCTTCATTTTGACTCAGGTCATGATCTCATGGTTGTAGGATCCTGCCCCAAGTCAGGCTCTGTGCTCAAGCAGAAGTCTGCTTGAGATACTCTCTCTCCCTGTGTGTCTGCCTCTTCCCCTGCACTCTCTCCCTCTCCCTCCCTCTCAAAATAAATAAATTCTTTTTAAAAATAAGGCTATATTATTTTTTCAAATACAACATGGAAATAGTACTTGTTTTGAATGTATAACAAAACTATTTTCATGGGTGGGAAGAACTGAGAAAAAGTCATGTTTATTTTACTTCTATTTATTTTAGGATTATTTGTGTAAGTGAAAAACTATTACTTGTGAATCCGAAGTGTCATCTTCTTTTTTTTCCCCCCTCTCCTTCCCCACTCAACCTGTTCACTCTTCATTATAGGCCAGGAGACATGATTACTCTTCTAGAAGACACCAATGAAGACTGGTGGAAAGTAAGTATTCCTCTTTCTTAAAAAAAAAGAAAAACAAAACAAAACAAAGAATCACTTGGTAACTGTAATTACAACAAATGAAACAATTGTGGACGCATGTCTCCTTTTTCCTTCCAGGGGAAAATTCAAGACAGGATTGGCTTCTTTCCGGCCAACTTTGTTCAGAGAGTACAACAAAATGAGAAGATCTTTAGATGTGTTAGGACCTTCCTTGGTTGTAAAGAACAGGGGCAGATGACAGTGAAGGAGAATCAGGTGAGTAAAGCATGCAAGCACATACCAGGTACCACCAAAACAGAGAAAAAATCACTAACAAACATAATGGCACCCATAAATCTGAATGAATGGGGTCATAGTCCAAGTGTTCACTTTGAGAAAAGAGAATGCTCACTCTGGTGGTATTATGTAGTGTAGCACAATCTAAACCTGCAAAACCAGAATGTTCAGAAGCTCATTTAGTGCTATGTGTTCACAAGAGGAAATATACATAACCTTATGGCAGCAGGGTAAGGACATCTATCTGGGCCTGGTGCCTTTTCTCTGAGGACCGCTAGTCTCTGATGTGGACACCTACTCCAGTTTTGGTTCTGTGCTGGTGTGCACCAATGAATGGTTAATTTTTTGTAGTCTCTTAGGAATACTTTGTTATTACTTCCTGAGGGTTCCACAGTCACAAAAACCCTTCTAAATAAGGTCTCCTTGTCCAGACTCCAAGTTTCTGCCTTTTCACTGGAATCCAAGACACCTTCACATTGCTGCATAAAACATAATCAGGACAGAGGTAACCAGGGATTATCACACCAGTGCCTGGTTGTCCCCATACATCTAATCTAGAGGTTTCTGGCGCCATCTTGCTCTAGAGCCATGTTGAATGTGAGGGTCAACATGCAACAGCAAATAAATGACGCTGTCAGTTTCCTAAGAAGTGAGGAATGAACTCCTTCCACATGTATGTCTTTAAGCTCCTTGCTTCTTGCTCCTCCATCTCACTCTTGGAATGTTGACAGACACAAAGTGACAAGACACACACAGCTCAGCTCCTTGTCCTAACTCTGCCTCTCTTTGCCTTCTTCCAGCAGAGAGAGGGCTTCCTACTGCCCCTGCTTCTCTGACTTCCAACTTCCCTCACGGCAGATCCTGTATCCTCACTATAAAGTAAAAATAATACGTGAAGACCTCCACATTTGCTCTTGGTGTATTTGGGGATGATTTGAGAAATCAGACATTAGAAATTTCTTCAGTACCCTGAAAAAGTTTCACAATTAACTCTAATTTCCAGTTTTGGAAGCCAAAGCCTTACCTTTCTTTCTGTATCCACTTTTGGTATGGTAATTCTAATATTTTCTGAGGCACTTAATGCCTCTAGTTGGAAATGATGAGGCTCACCCTACAAAGAAATGAATGAAAATGAAAATGAAATTAAAAATGTATTAGTAATTTTAATACTATCCCAAGGTGCCTGGGTGGCTCAGTCGTTTAGGCAGCTCTCTTCAGCTCAGGTCATGATCTCAGGGTCCTGGGATCGAGACCCCCGCATTGGGCTCCCTGCTCAGCGGGGAGTTTGTTTCTCCCTCTTCCCCTCCCCCCAGTCATGTGCTATTTCTCTCTCTCTCTCTCAATCTCTCTCTCTCAAATAAATAAATAAATAAAATCTTTAAAAGAATAATAATAATTTTAATACTATCCCAGTTCGATAGCATTGCCCAAAAGACATCTTGAATGTCATTTTTGCAATTGCCTACAAAGATAGTTTCTAAGTCCCATAAGACTTTATATTATTTTATATTTACCTTACTTTATATCTGATTTATAATTTTAAAAAATTGGTTTACCTAACTTGATCAACAATTTTATGTGCCACACATAGTGCCAAATACTTGATCATCTTCAAACTAACAAGTATACTCTCAAAGAATAATGATTTACCTTTTCTTTATGACTATTTAAAAGAAAAATCTTTATATCTAGCCCATGGTTCACAGAGAAGGAAAGAACAAATTAATACAGTCCTGAACATTGCCACAGTGATAATTATCACAAGGGCCATCATTATTATTACTAATTATTTATGTCATATATATATTTATAGAGTATATATACCTACAGCATTTTACTTGAGATCCCACACATGTCCTATGAATTTTTTTGAATAATTAATCACTATTTATATTTTATAAGTGATGAATCAAAAGCTCATACATGTTATATCCCTTGCTCAAGGGGACAAAAACCTGGTAAGTAGCTAGGCTGGAACTTTTTTTTAAAGGTTTTATTCATTTATTTGACAGAGAGAACAAGCACTGGGGGAGACAGAGAAGTAGGCTCTTCTGGGCAGGGAGCCTGACTTGGGGCTTGATCCCAGCACCCTGAAATTGTGACCTGAACAGAAGACAGACACTTAACCTCTGACCCACACAGGCACCCCCAGGCTGGAACTTAAACATAGGTCTGCAAACTCCAAGCCAAAATGCTTTCCACGTGCCCTGAACAAGGTGGCACCAACTTTGAGCTGTACAGCACCATTTGCATAGTTTGGCTCCCAGGGAAGGGAATGTCATTAAGGCAAGTATCCTAGGACCAGAGAACTCCTTAGAAACATTCTTACTCCTGTAAGTGCCCTATTGGGTTATCTTTCATTTCAGGCAATGGAATCATCCTCATCAGACTGAGACCCCAGCTCTAGTGCCACACACACCCCCCATACAGCAAACGGGCACTTTTCCCAGCTGGGTTCCATGCCAGGGCTTCTCCAAGTGTACCCAACTGTATCCTCCCTGTTGCAAAAATTTGGAAAGTCTTTTGAATGAAATAAATTCAAGAAGGATATCCATCTTTATTGGCAGAGTGTTAATAAATAATTTTGCCAGCATGTTTGATTTTTCCCTCAAAATAATCTTATGCTTCCTCACTTGAAATTGAACATTGTCTTTATGTTGTTAATATACAAGTCAGTGAAATCAAAAGGCAAATTAAAGTTTGCTCAACTTGATCAATTTCCAGAAGCAGAGCATCAACTCAGTGACTCCTACCAATTCCTTGACTGTTAGTCCCCAAAATTCTCTTTTCTGGGAATGGACTCACACCTTGTCTTCTCCACTCCCATGGTTGAAGTGCAGTCTTCCAGGATGGGGTGGGTGGGGGAGAGGCATACAACCCAATTTCTTCAATTAGACATGCTCAAGACATTAACACAGCATTTCAGCTGAACCAAATGAATCTGCCCATGATTCTTTAAAAAAGTTCCATAATCCCTGATATTTGTCCAGCCTGGTGTTTCTGAGAGTATGGTTTGAACCACCTGAATCATAATCACCTGGAAGCTTGTGAAAAATACAGATTCCTGGACTCCATCCCAGACCTGTGGAAGCAGATCTTCTCAGGGCAAAGACAAAGAATCTCTCTCTTTACAAACTCCCCAGGATCAAAGCTGAAGTTTGAGAATGACTTTCACTTCCATTCTCTCACTTTCAAATCCTGTGTAGTCCTGTAGCAACTAAAGGCATTTTTATGTCCAATTACCTGTGGGTCAACAAAGGCACTGAGGTCTCTAGCCCTACACAAATTCTTTATTTTCCATCTTTGGCATCAACATGGCAACCAATTTTGGAAAAACATCAGCCACTTAAGAGAAAATGTACATTTTAAAGATCTATTATTGTGGACATTGCTGCTATGAACATTGAGGTACAGATGGCCCTTTTTTTTTTCACTACATCTGTATCTTTGGGGTAAGTACCCAGTAGTGCAATTGCAGGGTCATAGGGTAGCTCTATTTTAAATTTTTTGAGGAATCTGCACACTGTTTTTCAAAGTGGCTGTACCAACTTGCATTCCCACCAACAGCGTAAGAAGGTTCCCCTTTCTCCACATCCTCTCCAACACTTGTTGTTTCCTGTCCTGTTGATAAGTCAAGCAGAGAAAGTCAATTATCATATGGTTTCACTTACTTGTGGAGCATAAGGAATAACTTGGAGGACATTAGGAGAAGGAAAGGAAAAGTGAATTGGGGTATATCAGAGAGGGAGATGTAAGATGAGAGACTATGGATTCTGAGAAACAAACAGGGTTTTGGAGGGGAGAGGGGTGAGGTTTAGGTGAGCCTGGTGGTGGGTATTAAGGAGGGCATGTATTGGATGGAGCACTGGGTCTGGTGCATAAACAATGAATCTTGGAACATAAAAAAATAAATAAATAAAATTAAGATGTTAAAAAAAGAGAGCATTTTAAAAATAAATAAATAAATAAAAATAAAGATCTATTATTAAGAAAAGTTTTTAAAATTTGGCTCCAAATCACTTAGTGTCCTAAATTAGTTTAGGTGTAAAATTTCAAAACATATTGGTCAAAATGAGGAGAGCTTAACCTAGTAGCATACCCCGTGTGATTTTGGGAAAGTCACTTCTGAATGTCAGCATTCTTATCTGTAAAGTCAGCATAGTTGCACCTCCCTCTTGACATGGGTAAGGGTGAAACATGATCCCCTGTGTAAAATGCCAGCACTGTGCCTGACCACCCACCAATGCATAGCAACGTCCCCATGCAGCCGGCACCATCTAGAGTGAGTTCCATATTCATCTGCAATGGGCAGCACTGCCTAAAATTACCTAGTAAACATCAGAAAATAGCCAGTATGGTATTTGCAACTCTAAAAATATAGACAAATGCTCTTTAACAGGGAAATAGAAGAAATTCGATTCTGAAAACAAATGCAATGCATCTCTTTGATCAAATCACATTTCTGCCTCTGGGGTTAATTTGGCTCATAATGATTATATTATTTTTTCACAGAGCTCTTATTTCCGAAGAGAATCAAGTTATCCTTTCGTTGTGAACACAACTAGAGTTTGCACTAATGCCAAAGTTTGTGTTTTCCTTATTTTTAAAATCTAAAAAATGTTCTTATTAAACCATAAAAGTATTTCTTGAAATTCATCCATAGTTCTGCCATCCCAATAGAACTGTTTTTATTGATTCTTTGTATTATGTTGAAGCTTTTAAAGAAAAACAGGCAAATTATTTTTAGATTACTAAACTAAAATGTATTTATCGTGGAGAAATTTGAAAATTACAAAAAAATATAAAGAAGAAAATAAAAATAGCAGGTAACTCAAGCATCAAGTTATTATTGACAAAAACAATTTGGTATATTTTCTACCAAACTTTTCTTATACTTAATATTTTGGTGTATCATATTCTATTTAGTGTTCTGAGTTTTTTTTTAACTTAGTCATTAAATGTTTCTCAAAACAGTTTTTATCAGTTCTCTAACATTTTATCACATACATTAGGGTTTGGCAAACCATGGCATATTGACCTACGGTCAAATCTGGTCCTGTTTTTAAAACAGATTTTGTTGAAACAGAGCTATATTCATTCATATGTATATCATCTGAAGTTACTTTCACACTAGAACAGCTGAGTTGAGTGGTTGCAACAAAGACCATATGGCCTGCAGAGCCAAAAATATTTACTATTTTCTTCTTTACAGAAAATGTTTGTCAACCCCTAGTCTGGATGTATAAGAATGCATTTCAGTATTCTCCTGTTGTTAGATATTCCATTTTAATTTTTTAATTTTATTTTTATTTAATTTTTTAAACTATTGATAATGCAACAAACATGTTTAAACCAAAATCTTTTCTCCATTACTCTGATTACATCCTTTTTTTAAATTTTTTTTCTTAATCTTTTTTTAATTTATTTTCAGCATAACAGTATTCATTGTTTTTGTACCACACCCAGTGCTCCATGCAATCTGTGCCTTCTCTAATACCCACCACCTGGTTCCCCCAACCTCCCACCCTCCACCTCTTCAAACCCTTCAGATTGTTTTTCAGAGTCCATAGTCTCTCATTGTTCACCTCCCCTTCCAATTTCCCCCAACTCCCTTCTCCTAACTCCCCATGTCCTCCATGTTATTTGTTATGCTCCACAAATAAGTGAAACCATATGCTAATTGACTCTCTCTGCTTGACTTATTTCACTCAGCATAATCTCTTCCAGTCCCGTCCATGTTGCTACAAAAGTTGGGTATTCATCCTTTCTGAAGGAGGCATAATACTCCATAGTGTATATGGACCACATCTTCCTTATCCATTCGTCCGTTGAAAGGCATCTTGGTTCTTTCCACAGTTTGGCAACCGTGGCCATTGCTGCTATAAACACCGGGGTACAGATGGCCCTTCTTTTCACTACATCTGTATCTTTGGGGTAAATACCCAGTAGTGCAATTGCAGGGTGATAGGGAAGTTCTATTTTTAATTTCTTGAGGAATCTCCACACTGTTCTCCAAAGACGATGCACCAACTTGCATTCCCACCAACAGTGTAAGAGGGTTCCCCTTTCTCGCATCCCCTCCAACACATGTTGTTTCCTGTCTTGCTAATTTTGGCCATTCTAGCTGGTGTAAGGTGATATCTCAGTGTGGTTTTGATTTGAATCTCCCTGATGGCTAGTGATGATGAACATTTTTTCATGTGTCTGATAGCCATTTGTATGTCTTCATTGGAGAAGTGTCTGCTCATATCTTCTGCCCATTTTTTGATATGATTATCTGTTTTGTGTGTGTTGAGTTTGAGGAGTTCTTTATAAATCCTGGCTACCAATCTTTTATCTGTACTGTCATTTGCAAATATCTTCTCCCATTCCATGGGTTGCCTCTTTGCTTTCTTGACTGTTTCCTTTGCTGTGCAGAAGCTTTTGATTTTGATGAAGTCCCAAAAGTTTATTTTGGCTTTTGTTTCCTTTGCCTTTGGAGACATATCTTGAAAGAAGTTGCTGTGGCTGATATTGAAGAGGTTACTGCCTATGTTCTCCTCTAGGATTCTGATGGATTCCTGTCTCACGTTGAGGTCTTTTATCCATTTTGAGTTTATCTTTGTGTACGGTGTAAGAGAATGGTTGAGTTTCATTCTTTTACATATAGCTGCCCAGTTTTCCCAGCACCATTTATTGAAGAGACTGTCTTTTTTCCACTGTATATTTTTTCCTCTTTTGTCGAAGATTAACTGACCATAGAGTTGAGGGTCCATATCTGGGCTCTCTACTCTGTTCCACCGGTCTATGTGTCTGTTTTTATGCCAGTACCATGCTGTCTTGGTGATCACAGCTTTGGAGTAAAGCTTGAAATCAGGTAACATGATGCCCCCAGTTTTATTTTTGTTTTTCAAAATTTCCTTAACTATTCGGGGTCTCTTCTGGTTCCATACAAATTTTTGGAATATTTGCTCCAGTTCTTTGAAGAATACCGGTGGAATTTTGATTGGAATGGCATTAAAAGTATAGATTGCTCTAGTCAGTATAGACATTTTAACACTGTTTATTCTTCCGATCCAAGAGCATGGAATGGTCTTCCATCTTTTTGTCTCTTCTTCAATTTCTTTCATGAGTGTTCTGTAGTTCCTTGAGTACAGATCCTTTACCTCTTTGGTTAGGTTTATTCCCAGGTATCTTATGGGTTTTGGTGCTATAGTAAATGGAATCGATTCTCTAATTTCCCTTTCTGTATTTTCATTGTTGGTGTATAAGAAAGCCACTGATTTCTGTACATTGACTTTGTATCCTGCCACATTACTGAATTGCTGTGTGAGTTCTAGTAGTTTGGGGGTGGAGTCTTTTGGGTTTTCCATATAAAGAATCATGTCATCTGCGAAGAGAGAGAGTTTGACTTCTTCATTGCCAATTTGGATACCTTTTATTTCTCTTTGTTGTCTGATTGCTGTTGTTAGGACTTCTGATACTATGTTGAACAAGAGTGGTGAGAGTGGGCATCCTTGTTGTGTTCCTCATCTCAACGGGAAGGCTGCAAGCTTTTCCCCATTGAGGATGATATTTGCTGTGGGTTTTTCATAGATAGATTTGATGAAGTTCAGGAATGTTCCCTCTATCCCTATCCTTTGAAGCGTCTTAATCAGGAACGGATGCTGGATTTTGTCAAATGCTTTTTCTGCATCAATTGAGAGGACCATGTGGTTCTTCTCTCTTTTCTTATTAATTTGTTCTATCACATTGATTGATTTGTGAATGTTGAACCATCCTTGTGGCCCAGGAATGAATCCCACCTGGTCATGGTGGATAATCTTTTTAATGTGCTGTTGGATCCTGTTTGCTAGGATCTTGTTGAGAATCTTAGCATCCATATTCATCAGTGATATTGGTCTGAAATTCTCCTTTTTGGTAGGGTCTTTGCCTGGTTTGGGGATCAGGGTAATGCTGGCTTCATAGAAAGAGTCTGGAAGTTTTCCTTCTGCTTCAATTTTTTGAAACAGCTTCAGGAGAATAGGTGTTATTTCTTCTTTGAAAGTTTGGTAGAATTCCCCAGGGAATCCGTCAGGTCCTGGGCTCTTGTTTTTTGGGAGGTTTTGGATCACTGCTTCAATCTCATTACTAGATATCGGTCTATTTAGGTTGTCGATTTCTTCCTGGTTCAATTTTGGGAGTTTATAGTTTTCCAGGAATGCATCCATTTCATCTAGGTTGCTTTGCTTATTGGCATATAACTGTTGATAATAACTTCTGATGATTATTTCTACTTCCTTGGTGTTAGTTGTGATCTCTCCCTTTTCATTCATAATTTTATTAATTTGGGCTTTCTTCTTTTCTTTTGGATTAGTGTGGCCAATGGTTTATCGACCTTATTGATTCTTTCAAAAAACCAGCTTCTAGTTTCATTGATACATTCTACTGTATCTCTGGTTTCTACCTCATTGATCTCAGCTCTAATCTTGATTATTTCCCTTCTTATGTGTGGAGTTGGTTTGATTTGTTTTTGATTCTCCAGTTCTTTAAGGTGTAGAGAGAGCTGCTGTGTTCTGGATTTTTCAATTTTTTTGAGGGAGGCTTGGATGGCTATGTATTTCCCCCTTAGGACCGCCTTTGCTGTATCCCATAGGTTTTGGACTGAAGTGTCTTCATTCTCATTGGTTTCCATGAATTGTTTCAGTTCTTCTTTGATCTCCTGGTTGATCCAAGCATTCTTAAGCAAGGTGGTCTTTAGCTTCCAGGTGTTTGAGTTCCTTCCAAACTTTTCCTTGTGATTGAGCTCCAGTTTCAAAGCATTGTGATCTGAGAATATGCAGGGAATAATCTCAGTCTTTTGGTATCGGTTGAGTCCTGATTTGTGACCCAGTATGTGGTCTATTCTTGAGAAGGTTCCATGTGCACTTGAGAAGAATGAGTATTCTGTTGTTTTAGGGTGGAACGTTCTGTATATATCTATGAGGTCCATCTGGTCCAATGTGTCATTCAATGCTCTTGTTTCTTTATTGATTTTCTGCTTCGATGATCTATTTCTGAGAGATGTGTGTTAAGATCTCCTACTATTAATGTATTCATAACAATATGACTCTTTATCTTGATTAACAGTTTTCTTGTGTAATTGGCTGCTACCATATTGGGGGCATAGATATTTACAATTGTTAGATCATCTTGGTGGATAGTCCCTTTAAGAATTATGTAGTGTCCTTCTGTATCTCTGACTACAGTCTTTAGTTTAAAATCTAATTTATCTGATATGAGAATCGCCACCCCAGCCTTCTTTTGAGGCCCATTGGCATGAAAGATGCTTCTCCATCCCTTCACTTTCAGTCTGGGTGTATCTTTAGGTTCAAATTGGGTCTCTTGTAGACAACATATGGATGGGTCCTGTCGTTTTATCCAATCTGCAACCCTGTGCCATTTTATGGGCGCATTTAGGCCATCACGTTGAGAGTGATTATTGATAGATACATTTTTATTGACATCGTGTTACCTTTTAAGTCTTTCTTTCTGTAGATTGTCTCTATATTTCTGTTCAATGCTATTCTTAGGATTTTTCCTCTTTTATAGAACCCCCCTTAATATTTCCTGCAGTGTTGGCTTGGTGGTTGCATCGTCTTTTAAGCCTTGCCAGTCTTGGAATCTCTTTATCTCTCCATCCATTTTGAATGTCAGTCTTGCTGGATAAAGTATTCTTGGCTGCATGTTCTCCTCATTTAGTGCCCTGAATATATCTTGCCAGCCCTTTCTGGCTTGCCATGTCTCTGCGGACAGGTCTGACATTATTCTGATGGGCTTTCCTCTGTAAGTAAGGAGCCTCTTTGTCCTAGACGCTTTCAAGAGATTATACCTACAATTATGATTCCTCAATTTGAGTATCAGGTGCCTTGATGTTTTTCTGGAATCTATAATCTTGGGTGGAGACCGTTCGGCCTCTAGTACATGAACGCTGGTTCCATTCGCTAGATTGGGAAAATTTTCATGAAGAACTTGTTCCACTATATCTTCTAGATTTCTTTCTTTCTCCTCCCCTTCAGGGATTCCAATAATTCTGACGTTGGAACGTTTCATGGCATCATTTATTTCCCTGATTCTGTTTTCATGGTTTCTAAGCTGTTTGTTCCAGGCTTCCTCTTGATCCTTTCTCTCTATCTGTTTGTCCTCCAGATCACTAATTCTATCTTCTGTCTCCGTTACCCTAGCTTTGAGAGAATTTAGATTAGATTGGAACTCATTGAGAGCATTGTGAACCTCAGCCCTGGTAGCTTTTAGCTCTGCCCTAACATTGTGAACATCCTGTCTGGTCACTTTCAGCTTGGCCCTAATCAATTCCGTTTGGTCATCCATGGCTTTCTCCAACCTAGCTATTGCCTGGATAATTGTTATCCTGAATTCTCTTTCCGACATATTGTCTATGTTGACAGCCATTAGCTCTGTTGCAGAAGGTCCATCCTCTGTATTTTTCTTCTGTTGGGCATTCCTCTTCCTAGTCATTTTGGTGAGAGATGACTGAACAGATGTAGCTGGTTATATCGACCGTGGTACAGTCTGGGTGCACCCTGGAACACTTCTGAGCAATCAGGATTCCCCACCCAAATGAGAGAAAAAAGAAAAGAAAAAGAAAAAAATAGAGAGAGAGAGAGAGAGACAGGAAAGAAAGGGAAGGTGAAAGAGAAGGTTCAGCCCAAATGGGCCCCAAGGTAAGATTTATGAGATATACAAACAAAAACAGACAAACAAAAAGACTGATAAAAGTATATAACAAGAGAAAAAAAATATACATATATGCAAATAAAGGAAGAACCTTGTCAAAAAGAACCCCAAGTGTAAGATTTATATACTATCAGGACAAACACAAAAACACAGAAACACTGGTGGAAGAAAAAGATGGGAGAGTGGTTATAAATTCTCAATGTGGGTGAGGAAGGTTGTTTTGGTTCTTCCTGGATGTATCTTGATATCTTTGTTAAAGGACTCAACTTTCCTAGGCTAAAGGGGGATTAAAAATTGTTTTACCTATAGGGGTAGTATTGATTGGGGAAAGGGGATTTCTTTGAAGTTTAACTCTATATGAATATTAGAAAATAAAAATAAAAAAGGAATAAACTAGACTAAACTAAACTAAAATTTAAAAAAATTTGAAAAATAGAAATGCAAAAGAAAAATACAGGTATATGTATCAAAAAGTTCAGGTTAGAAGGTTATTATGGAATTTAATGTACTGGACAGCTCGCTGTGATGGTAAATAGGTTAAAAAATTATCTATATAAAAAATGAGCCAGAATAGTGGGAACAAATTAAAAATAAAAGTTGTCCTATGAAGTAGTGGTGGTGGTTTTCTTGTAGTCTTTTTTTTTTTTTTTTTTCCTTTCCTGGTTGGTTTTCTGGGGGAGGGGCCTGCCACGTGGGTTTTCAGTCAATGATGTTCCCTGAGTTAAGTCTTCTAGTCCCCCTCAATGGGGTGGGCTCTGAGGAAACCGGTTATTTCAGGCTTTTGTTCTCTGGAGGTTTTTATGTTTGTTCACCTTTTTTTTTTTTTTTCCTCTCGCCTTGACCGCTTTTGATGGTTTTAGTCGGTTTAGAGGAAAGCAAACTGCACCCTGACCGCCCTCTCAGAGAGAAGCCTCAGTCTGTTCTTCTGTGGGTGTTGCAGATCCCATATAAATCCCCCCTTGGCCGCTGGCAGAGCAAGTTCCGAGTCACGGTCCCTGGGGACGCAGGATCTTCTGCTTGTACCCAAAACCAAAGCAGCGGCGGCTGTTTTCGCAGCTCCAGACCACCAGAGAGGTTCCAAGCAGGGATCGCACACTGAGATTTTCCCACTGGCCCGGGCTGGGAGTGCCTGGTCTTTCTGGTTCTAAGAGCGCCGGCTTGCGCGCACCTCTTTCAGGGGAGGCTGTGGGTCGCGCGCGCATCTCAGGCTCTGAGAACGGGGCGCAGGTCCGAAAGCACCAGGCTGGGCCTTGGTGCACCTCTCTCAGGGGAGAGTTTGGGTCGTGCGTCTCAGGCTCTGAAACAATGGAGCGGGTCTAAGAGCGCCGGCTGGGCCTTTGTACCTCTCTCAGGGGAGGATGAAGGGCGCGTGCATCTCAGGCTCTGTAGCAGGGCTCGTGCATTCTGCCGTCC
>NW_022631014.1:20057768-20234441 GCF_010015895.1 Lontra canadensis | reverse complement strand
GGGGGGGGGGTGGAATTGTGGGAATCGGGGCGGCTAAGGACAGGGGCTTAAGTCCCCGGTCCCAGGACAGCCTCCCCTGGCGCTCTTTTGCTCTTTTGGAGTGCTTTCAACCAGTCTCCAAGTTAATGCTGGTCCCCAGACGCAGGGCACTCTCGCTCGTATTAGGGGTATTACTTTCCAACTGGTCACCTCTGGTGGCTCCCTCCCCCTTTTGTTTATCTTCCGATATCAGTTTGAGGTTCCCACTTCGCTTTACCTGCCCACTGGCATCTTCTGACCCTGTAGAGATCCAGATGTTTGTAATTCTGATCTCAGGCTGATTTCATGGGTGACCAGAGTTCTTTGGTAGGTAATCAGCTCACTTTAGGGTACAGGTTGAAAAGGCCTGATTACATCCTTATGATAGACTTTAGAATTTATAGAAAAACAGATAAAAGATTTTTACAGTTCTTGATACGTATGACCAAATTGCTTCTAAAAAGTGTGTGCCAATTTCTACCCACATATGTTATTGGTTTCAGAGGTACAGGTCTGTGATTCATCAGTCTCATCTAATATCCAGTGCTCATTACATCACATGCACTCTTTGATGTCCATCACCCCTTTACTCCATCCCTCCATCCTTCTCCCCTCCAGCAACCCTCAGTTTGTTTCCAGTGATTAAGAGTCTCTTATGGCTTGTCTCCCTCTCTGGTTTTGTCTTGTTTCATTTTTCCTCTCTTCCCCCATGATCCCCTATAGTTTTAACCTCTTGATTGAGTTCCACTCCATCACTCTCCGCTTCCTCCTGAGAGAACATTTTCAGATAGTGCCCCAATTCCTTTAATATTCCAAAGTTTCAATCCAGTCTGCCACTGCTTCTAACATAGATTCAACTGGATGTGCATTGCCTGTAGAGTTTTCTTCTCCACCAACCCCCTTCTGCCCACAGAATGTTTACTTTGCCTCTCTTCACATCCTCTCTCCACCTGGAGATTCCTTAAAACATCAAGGCAGAGTCTTCCTTCAGCCCGTGGCATTCAAGAATAGCTTATTCTTTCAGACATATGCACTTATCACCTACGGTATTTTTTTAATGTTTGATAGTAGTAATTTTGATCCTTTCGCCTTGTGGTAGGCAGAACAACAGCCCCATGTCCTAATCCCCAAAACTGAATGTGTTACCTCGCATGGCAAGAAGGACTCTGCAGATGTGGTGAAGTCAAGGATGGTGAGATGGGAAATTATTCTGGATTATCCAGGTGAGCCCAGTGTCATCACAGTTCCTTAGAACAGGAAGACAGAGGGCCAGAGTCAGAGAAGTAAATGTGAGGATAGAAGCTGAAGTCAGAAAGAGAGAGAGAGAGATTTGAAGATGCTATGCTGTTGACCTTGCAGATGGAGGAAGGATCCAGGAGCCAGGGAATGCCTCTTAGAAGCTGAACGTAAGGAAATAGATTCTCTGGCAGCCCAGCCTTCACCTTCACATTTAAGGACTTCCGATTTCCCAAACTGCAAGATAACTTTGTGTCATTTTAAGCCATCAATTTAGTGATAATTTGTTACAGAAACCATAGGACACTAATCCAGATTTCATGCAAAAGGGACTTTACAGATGTGATTAAGATTATGGGCCTTGTGATAGGGAGATGTCTTAGATTGTGTGGGCTGGCTAGCTCCAATCAATTGCAAGGGCCTTGTGTGCAAGGCCCTCCAATTTGAGCCCTTAAAAGCAGTGAAATAAATCCAGCTGGAGTCAAAGAGAGATCGCAGGAGAGGGAAGAAGGGTAGGTCAGAGAGAGATTAAATGTGAGAAGGACTCAACCCATACTTACTGTATCTCAAGATACAGGAAGGGACTACAAGTCAAGGACTGCAGGCAGCCTCTAGAAACTAAGGATGATCCCTGACTCAGCAAGGAAACCAAGACTGGACTTCAGTCCTACAACCTCAATGAACTGGATTCGACAGCCTAAATGAGCCTGGAATTAATCCTCTCTTAGAGAAAAAGAAGTAAGGAAGGAGGGGAAAAGAATAAGCCCTGTTGACTCATTGATTTTGGTATGAATCCCAGAGCAGAGAAAACTAGCCAAGCCCACCAGACACCAGACCTACAGAAATCTAATGTAATAAACTGGTTTGTTTAAAGGCACTGAGTTTGTGGTAATTTGTTAAACAGCAGAACCTGTTACACATCTCAGGTTACTCAAATTGAGTCAACCTTATAAGGTGGATTTTACTCACATAATGAGAGGCCTGGATACAGGGAAGTTCTGGGATTCATAATTCAACAGCTTGATGCCATGGCCAGGGATCTAGATTCTTCCAGCCTAAGGCTTCACCATCTTTGAAATACTAGCCACCTTTTCTAGTGGTCACAGATGGCTGCAGCCACCCCAAGAATCCCTTCCAGATGAAGAAAGAAATTTTCTTCTTAATGTATCTCTTTTAAGAGGAAAACACACTACCTCAGAACTCCCCATGCTGTTTCATTAGCTAGAACCGGGTCCCATGGGAATCACTAGCAAGGAGAATCAAAACAGATTCGGACAATTAGGATTCACCCAAGTCATGTAGGGTAAGGATGGACAACAGAACAAAAGTCAGGGCTCTGCTGCATGGGAAAAGAACAGATTAACACCACTGACATTAACCAACAGTGTCTGATGCAAATGATTTACTTATCCTAGAACAAGGAGTGATTGGTGCAGAGTGGAGGGTTCCCAGCTGAAAGATGAGTGGACCAGAGTTGGTCCAACTCAGTGCTCACTCACGAGTTTTCAGGTATCCTCAGCTGGGGGAGCAGGTAATTATGCATGGCTCTTACACTAACTTCTGTTATCTAAGAACCTTTATCCAATGTTGGTCTGCAGGGTCAAGTTAGGATTTGCTACTGCCATTGCTTTTTTCCTCAACATTCTCAGCTCTGGAACACGTGCAAAGCTACCTCCTCCTTCATGCAAGACCCCGTGGTCTTTCTGTCTCCATTCCCACCCACTGTTTTATCTGATGAGGTCTCACCTCCCAGGAGACACTGGTGTCGCCTAATGTGCTCCTACTTCCTGTCATTTCCTCTTCTTGGAGGACCACTCCAATAAATGGATCAATAAATGTAAAAAGAGAGGTATTAATTAGGAGAAGGAAAAGATGTATTTTGACCACATTAGAAAGTGGAGCCTGTAGTAGTAAGGGAAAAGTGGCTGCCCAGTTTTCTGCTCAGAGGAGTTGCAGAATTTCTGTGGCCTGGGCAGACCTTAGAGGAGGAACTATCTTTCAACCTTGAATATTCATCCTAAATCCAACAGTACAACTTGCTTCAGGCATCAACTGAGTTCTCTACAACTCAGTGGTTGTAGAGAAGTGCCTGTCAGTCTCCAAATGGCTGCCAATCCCAGTGCTCAGAACATTCCACCCTCTACTCCCTATCTTCTCATAGGTATTTTGAGGGAAGACTGAGTCCGGAGCGCAAGGCAAGAAATCCTTTCAAATAAAATGACTGCTCATCTGTTTTAAGTTGCAGCCCAGTTGAATGTTAATGAGTTGAGGCAAGGCCAGGGAAACCTTAGATGTTATTAGCAGATGTGCTCCCCCAAAGTGGGTTAGATTGTAGGACGTAAGCCAGGCAAGACCATGAAGGGACTGAGCCAAGAGGGGCACTTAACTGGCAGGGAGCAGAATTAGAGACAACATAGGAGAAGAAGCAGAGGGCTAGGGAGTGGGTCAACAACAAGATATCAAGTAGAGACAAGAATGGGGAAAAATCTAGTCTACTCCCTTAGGAGTAGGGGAAGTGAGAGGAGGAGAGTGGTAAAGCCATAAACACAGAAACCAGAGCAAAAACATGGGTGAATGGGGTTATCATTAATAACAAACACTAAGTGGGATGGCTGAGTGTCTCAATCAGTAGAGTAGCTGACTCAGGTCAGCTCAGGTCACAATCTCAGATCACAATCTCAGGTCCTGGGATTGGAGCCGTCGTAGGGCTCCACGCTCGGTGAGGAATCTCTCTCTCTTCTGCTGCTCCCTGCCCCCCACCACCCACAAGTGCATGCATGCTCCCTCATCTCTCAAAAAAAAAATTAATTAATTAAGGAATGCAAAGTCTGAGTGATGCCCAGGGGCTGGCAGTATCTGGGCTGCATGTCTAAGTAAGCACTAGGCTACTGGAGATGCTCTGTTGAGTATGGTGGGTGCTAGTGCTCTATATGTGCTGTACTCACCTCGGTACTGAGATGCCCAGACCATTCCTTCTGCACACATGGTATCCAGCAGGCAGTCGGCAATGCTGTCAGCAAGCAGAGTGGACAGGCCAGGATTTGTCAGCAGTAGGAAGGAAATAGTCCAGTCTTCAGAAGTCTGGCTGGCAAGAGAGTGGGAGGGAGAGAGGAAGGAAGGAAGAGAGAGAAAGAGGGAGGAAGGGAGAGGGGGGAAAAGGGATATCAGATAACAAGAGGAGAAGAAGGGAGAGGAGAGGACAGGAGAGGAAAAAGAACCAGTTTATATAAATCTGGACATCTCCTTCCTCTACTGAAAATCGTCTAACACCCAACTGTTGGTTGGTACCAGTAGTCATCTCTGCCTTTTTCCCATTTGGCAGAGCCCTGATTTTTGTTCTCTTGTCCATGTGTAC
This sequence comes from Lontra canadensis, assembly GCF_010015895.1. Lineage (NCBI taxonomy): Eukaryota > Metazoa > Chordata > Mammalia > Carnivora > Mustelidae > Lontra > Lontra canadensis. Next base: position 20,229,832 of record NW_022631014.1, on the reverse strand, counting down.
CTCCCATGACTCAGGTGAATCCTAATTGAATTAATTCTTGCTGGTGATGTTTTCAGTGGTTGGCCAGTGCCCCAGTTCCATCCAGTCAAAGAGATAGGTCAGAAGGTCAGCAAAGGGACCCTTTTCATCATGAGTTCATTCAAAAATGGTTAATGATTTATATTGTCAGTTTACTAAATAATTGGGTATTAAAACACACAAGGCCCTTGCACTCATCACACATGTAATTACTCGCGAAATGTCTCTCCTTCCAATTCTGCCCAATAAGCTTCATGAGAGCATGCATCTGCCTTTATTTCCCAGCTTCTGGAGTGGTAGCTAGCACATAGTGGCCTCTCAATAAAAACTTGGAAAATGAGTGAGTGAATGAATGAATGAATGAATGAATACAGAAAGTAGGGAATCAAGGGACCTCAGACACTTGGAGATATCTCTCACATGGCCTGGCCAGTAAAACATTTGCTGGCATAATCAACTGTCTACTTTATCTGGGGCTGAGGAATTTCCTTGGATGTGGGACTTTTCAGTGCGAAGACTGAGAACATCCCAGGCAAACCAAAACCAGTTGGTCACCCTATTTGTAGCCCTGCGAAGCAAAGGAGTTCCTCTGCCTCTCCCTCACCTCCCACCCTCTCTACCCATAATCTTCCGGGCTCATCTTTCCACTTCATCTTAAAAGGAAATGTTTCCAACCTTTTTATCGCTTCCTAAAATGGCAGGTTTTCAAGCCTGGAGAGCTATGTATTTGCACCATCAGAAATTTAAATCCTAGACCCTTCATTTCTAGGAAGAGTACAAGCTGCTGAAACCTGTTTTCAACCCTTTGCATTCATCTTTTTCGACTTCCTTTAGCTTCCTCATCTGTTTCCCCTTTGTCTGCCCCCGAGACTGTTCAAGCAGTGCATGGTGGGTACAGAACTCCTCGTCCTATGGAAGGTCTCCCCAAATCAAATCACTGCAGGGATGCCAGCTAGGAGGTGCAGAAGAAATAAGTACATGCAACAAAGTACAAACATTTGTGCATCTTGTCCTCTTATTTTTGAGACACCTTCAAACAACTCTTCCATTGCCTCTACCAAGCACTGTTTCTCTTCCACACTGAAATCTTGAGAGAGAAAAAGGGAAGATAAAGGTTTGGGGTATATATGGACATGCATCTGAACTGTCAGTGGGCTTTTGCTAGAGAGACTGAAATTTACTACTAATGTAAATCAGGAAAATTGTGAAAATGACCCAAAAAACTAATGGAGACCCCATACTGCAGTCATTTTGTTTGTTTGTTTGTTTGTTTTATGACTTGGGCTAATGGCGTAAGGCTCTGAGCTCTGGCCATAATTTCCGTTTTCTGATTTCTTGCCCAGTGTTCTCCATATTTGACATCAACATGATACAACATCTGTGTGTATATACATCATCAAACTATTTTCATGTTCATTTCTTTATTTAAATATTTCAACTGGAAATTTTTAAATAAGCATCTAGAACAAATCTGCACAAGGGAGCAGGTTTAAAGTTTTTCACTGATGTGGATTGGTTGGTCTAATAGTAAGGATTGTTGAATTTCGGGCATATTTCAACAATGTCTTTGTCACGGTATTAAAGGTAAATCGTGCTCTTTGTCACAGTATTAAAGGTAAATCGTGCTCTCAAGGCATTTTTATGGGTTCTTTTTAAGACATACACTCCCTGCCTATCACTAGGGTCCCTTGTCTGTGGTGTTTCTGGCAAGGGTAATGACAGGTCTTAGCTTTTGAAAATCAGATGGTTCACTTTCCCTTTGGCAGCCATCTTGCCCATAATGTTCTAGCAGGATCTAACATGGCCCCAAGGCTATTTCTTTCTCACAGCTCACTTCTGGCTTTCAGGAAACAGTCACAACATCTTCTGTTCTTACAGATAAACTCCTCTTTACTTCCCCATCTGAGCTTCTTTCCAGTCAAGTTTATCATAGAGTTAGGTTTCTGAAACTTGAACCAGAAACCAGTCCTTTGTATGTCCTAAGCACTGGGAGTCACAAATAAAGCTCAGCTCTTTTCTCAACCCCCTCACTAGGTGGGTGTACCCATCTCCTGGTTGCTGTGTTGATGGACAACTCACAGCTGTCCCTTATCCATCTACTGCCCTTCTGTGGACCAAGAGCTGCCTCACCTGACAGGTCACACCTCTCACACCCAAGTCAGCCAGTGGCCAATGACTGAAATGGGGCCCAAGAAGCCAGACCCCTTGCCTCAAGGTGGGACCACTCCTCGGCCCACTTCATACTCCAGAGCTCCCTGTGGGATCAGCCTGAGGCTCACCTCCAACTGAGTCCTCATCCTTGCTCAGCTTCTTCCCCGCCCCCCTGCTTCCCTCACTTCCCACCTCCTGAGAGCACACCCTCAACAAGCCACTTCGCAAGGATTCAAGCCTCAGGCTCTGTTTCTAGGGACTCTAACCTACCACGCATGGAAGCAAGTCAGGTGGGTGAAACTCACAGCACTTTGCAAAAACTTCTTATTTCCATCTGACTCTCTCCACCCTTCAGCCTTTCAGTGGTAAATGGCAGTGATGATGACAAGGGCATACAAACAGATTTTTAACCACTTTCTTGTTCAGTCCCACACAGCTGGGCAAGGGGAGGTGTTAGCATCTGTTTGCTTTGCTAGGGGCCAGGAATGGAATAGCTTCCTTTGACTTCCTGTTATCATATGTATAAATTTCCAAACACATGACAGGAGCCTGCTGAATGGTAGCTATTAGTCTGTATCTTTAAAATAAAGTATTGAGGACTCATTGCGTGCCACATGCTAGGTTCTCTTGTGAGCATTATATCGTTCTGTCCTCACAGTGACTCTTCAGGGGGACACAATCTGATTAACCCCATTTTATTGATCCTCATTTGTAAAACTTCATTCCTAAAACTCAGAAAACATTCAGCACCTAGGCCTATTTCCAAACCCAGGTTCTGCCTAATATTTATTCAACCTTTTCCTTATAGAGCCAGTCTCCCCCCTCCAACACCCCACTATTTGAAACTGCTCTCCCTTTTCCAATTTGGTGCTCCTGGCCTCAGTCCCCTGTGATTCAAGCAGCTCCTAATTTCTTCCTTGTTGACACTTTGATGTTTCTCCTTCCTTGGCATTCAGATCTGCGTGACTTCCGAAGAGGAGCAAGATGGCTTTATCAGAGTCCTCAGTGGAAAGAAGAGAGGCCTTGTCCCCCTGGATGTCCTAGAAAACATCTGATTGCTGGCCCCTCCTGCTTTGGCAGTGGCCGGGCTCTGCTGCGGTGCCTCATCTCACACTGTGTCCACGCAGAGGAGCTGCCACACTGACCCACCCTCCCCCCTGGGAAACAGTGAGACAAGACTCATGGGTCTGAGACTGGGGTATCAGCCACAGACAGAGGGTGCATCTCATAGCATTGCCAGGCTGCCCAAGGTGAGGGCGAGGCTGCCCAAAGTGGGGAGCTGAGTGTCACGCAGGCAGCGGCCGAGGCAGGGTGGCAGCCACAGCTGTCCCTGAGGACTCACCTAGTCCCCGTCCATGTGATTTAAGTTAGCCAGCTGGAGGGTGCTCCACCCTGCAGTGTGGGCCCAGTGCGAGGCTGGGATCCCCACAGCCGAGTGTGATTCTGGTTCCAGACATGTGTCCCCTGCACTGGCCCCTCCGCATCATCACATTTGCGGTCTCTCTGCAGAGCATCAGGAAGTCCTGATCCCCAGCTCCCAATATGCCAGGGCTCCCCGTAGCCCCCCTCACTTTGTGATTGCACTGTCTCTTCTGTCCTCCGATGGAGTCCTGGAGGTGCTGTGAGATGGGAGGGCTGAGCTAGTGGCACTAGCCACCCCGGAACCTGATCTGCCCAAAGGTGACCAATAGGCAGTCACTGCTGCTGTTCTGGTTACTGGCAGAGGTGACAGAGAAGGACACAAGGCACAGGTACAGAGAGCAAAGTGGGAGTAAGGTGGGGCAGAGAGCCCGATTTACTGTAGATTATGCAGCCCCTTCGGTTAGGAAAGCATTCTCTGCGGAGGTAAACCTGGGGAAGAGAATGGGGCAAAAAGTCTCAGCGATGAACCCATTTCATTTCATGTCCTTGGTACTAGGGGCAGCATTTTCCATCAGGCCATCCTGGAGGACCCCCTTTTGGAGGCTGAGCCCACCTTGCAAAGAACCAGAAACATGGAGGAGAACCGATATCATCTTGAGACAAGTAGCCAAATCAGAATCCATTCTTCTTTAGGGCAGTCTATTATACCCTAGCAGATGTAACATGGAGACGAATCCTTAGTGCTTCATCCCTCAGAAAGAGAGGAACTTGGGTCCTATCTAGCATCAGTAGGGGAGTCTCTCTTACTCTATACTTGTACTAATGTTTACAAGCATTCAGTATACTGTGATGCCTTCCCCCGCAAACCTCCTCCTAGCAGTCAAACTTGCATTACTTATTAATATGGTTAAACGTCAATTCACAATGACCTTGGAATCAATGTCTGCTCCATCTATTTTGTGACAGAGCAATAAAAGCTTTAGAACAATTGGTTTTTAAAAGACCTAAGTGGGTGTATCTTAAGCATGTAAGCATTATTTCCCACACCCTAGTATTCGTAGTCTCCACTTATTTCTTTTGTTACTGGTCAGCATGATGATGGGAACTGAGAGGGAGGAGCTGCTGGTTTCACAGCAGTCTGGATGCCTTACTATCATTTTAAAGCCAGCATCCAGAATTTCGTCCCTCTCTGAAACAACCTGAAAAACTAAGTGTACAGAGCCAAGATGGGTTCTCCGAGAGCCAGGGCGGATAGTATGACTGCCATTCTCTAAAATGTAATGCCAGAGGACAAACCCTCTCTGCCTCTAATTCAGTACTCCATTGAATAAAGACAACACAGTGGCTGGAAGGAGCATAGAAACCGTGTGTCCTGATCTCTTCTTTCTGGTGTGTATCCATGGAAGCCTTTGGGTACAGTGGTGTCAGATCCTAGACAAATTTAACTTGCAATAAAAAGTCAGTTTGCCTTTGGAAACTGAAAAGAAGGGGGCTTCTGTAGCCAGCCAGCAAGGTGGTCCCTGCATCCTAATAATGTCGCCTTTGTATAGCCCACTCCCACATTGAATCAGTACTGGTCTTATATGGCCAATAAGATACAGCAGAAGTCATACTGCATGACATCTGAGGCTAGGCCAAAGAAGTCCTTGCAGCTTCTGCTTGCTCTCTGGGAACACTCGCCCCTGGAACCCTGAGCCACCTACTCTGAGACCACCATGGGGGAGAGGTGGAATGGACAGACCACGTGTGTCTGCAGCTGGGATCCCGGACATCACAGAACAGCAGCCATCCCTGCTGGGCCTGCCCAAGTGATAACTTTGCAAACAAAATAAATATGATTTGGTGGTTTTTAAGTCATTAAGTTTTGGAGTGATTTGTTTTACAGAAACATGTCATGAACAGAGACTCATAATTTGAGCCAATGTTAGAAAGGAGGAAAAAACACACCTTCTGCACAATGAGGCCCAAAAGTTTAGACATACATCAAGTATTAGTGGATAATGAGCCCTCCCAATGCAAGATAGCTAGCATTCCTGAAAGATCTCAGGTCATGCAGATAGCAGAGACAAGGCTGGTCCTCAGTGTAGGTTGCTGCGGATATTCTCACACACACACACACACACACACACACACACACACACACACCCAGACTTGAGGACCCACAGCAGTTATTCTCCTCCTATCTGTCTGCAGAAATGACAAGAACAAGGACAGCCGTGACCTACCAAAGTCCTGAAGGCTTCCAAGACTCACGAAATGGCTGGGAGAAGATCCAGAGTTTGGGAATGGGGATGAGATGAAGGGGAGACAGATTCTAGAGAGGGGGCAGGGATGGAGAGGAAGTGCTAATATGAAGAAAAAAAAAGGAGGCCAGAGGGTATATTCTTCATAGTGTGAGAAAACAGCCTGATGCCCCCTCACCTCCTGCCCCTGCCTGCAGCTAAGGGAAGGCGCATATCTAACTGAACCAGGGAGGACACTGTTCTCTATGCCCCACCAACAGTGCTGTAGGACTTGGATTCTATCAAGATGGATTTGAAGTGAAGAACTGATTAAAGCTTCCTCAGGGTCTCAGGAGGTAAAGAATACAACTTGTTTTACCCCATCACTAGCAGACAACCAAGACACATTTAGTGTGGGCCATGGGGGGCAAAGAGAGCGCATGTGTAGATGTTCTGCTGACTGCTAGTAGGGTTGATTTCACAGAGCACCTTCCTCCTCACCTCTACACACCAAACACACATACACACACACTCCCGTTGAGAAGAAGAGTCCAGCATCTGGGTTATATTTTTAAAACAACCAGTGAGATGGTACATGGTAGGCGCTTATTAGAACTAATGTTCTTTTTATTAAAGGAAGAAAAATAAAATCAATGGGAAGATCACAGTACATGTAAACAGTCTGGTGCTGAATACTGTTAAAAGGTCAAAAAGCAGCATGAAGGTCCAAAAGCCAGTCCAGGTCACTGGTTACTCCAAGGAGAGGAGGGTCAGGAAGGAAACATACTGGTTGGCCTTAGCCTAGAACCAGGTCCAGCCAGCTATGAAAAAAAACTGTTGTGTGCTCAAATAGCTTAGATTTAAATAAAATAAACCAGGCTTCTTTACTCAGGACTTCCCATAGACTTTAATTTCTGAATTTTCACAGTAAATCTGTAAAAGGGGATTTATTTTTTTTAAGACTTTTATTTGTCAGAGACAGAGAAAGAGAGAGAGAGGCAGAGGGAGAAGCTGGCTCCCTGCTGAGCAAGAAGCCCAATGCAGGACTTGATCCTATGACCCTGGGAGAGTGACCTGAGCCAAAGGCAGATGCCTCACCGACTGAGCCACCCAGGCACCCAGGCATCCCTATAAAAGGGGATTTAGATCCATGGAACACCTATTAGGATTGACTATTCCAAGGCACATAGTTTGGAAAATGCGGTGGTAGAGAATTCTTATATAATATTGGATCCATCTAATACCTTCTCTCTCTTCCTATATCTCACTAAGATACCCAGGAAATACTGAAAAGGACAAAAGTGCATAATCATAGTAAAAATGGAGGCTGAAAGACAATCTACTCTGGAAGTATTTAAGGAGTAGGAGAAAGTGGGATCTGTGTCCCCAAAGGGTGAAAAGCTCAGGAAGAAGATCAGTTTTCTCATGCTCTAATGGCTTCAGCAAGTACTGACCAGCAGGGCGTAGGCTGGTATAAAACTGGGAGTAAAAGAAAGTTCAGCATTGCCCAAAATAGCCTCCCCGGGAAACCGAGTGAGCAGGTGTGTTCCACAGCTTTAACACAAAACAAAAATCCTTACTAACAACTTGGACAAAAAAAAAAAAATTAAAACTGGTTTAATGGTATCCTGAAAATGGTCTCTTAGATTTTGCTGAGTTGTTATTCTGTTGTGTGTTTTGTAGAACACTTGGTGTTTTTGACCCTTAGAACATGTGTTTTTTTCTTAGCTTCCAATAAAGAGTTTTAAATAGTCCTCAATCTTCCCTTGGGTAATAGAAATGTAATTAACTGCACCTCAAAACATGAACAAGATAATAGCAATTTACTTTATAGTTCCTTTTTAAAAATGAAAAAGTAGCAGACTTTTTTATCATCTCACCATCAAGTTTAAACAGCTGTTGAACATCTTTCCTGTTTTCATGCAAGTTAGGGTGTACTGAAATCCTGAAAATACACCCTGGGAAAGTACAATACCTATTTCCAAGAAAAATGGTGGAATCTCTTTAGATTTCCTCCACTGGCCTCATTTACTCAGGTTCTCAGGTTACACTAGACCCCATCTGTTTTTATCATGGCAGTATTTTTCTTTAACTTCTCCTTTTAAACAAGTTTCCTAAAAAGTGTTTGCTTAGTTTACTTTCATTCTTTATTAAGATTAAAAAAAAAAATCACCCAAGGTTATGACTTTTCCTCTGAGTTCAGGTTTGACCATATGAAAGTGTTCCCATTTTCATTCATTTCTAAATACTTTGTAATTAGAGTTTTGATTTTTTTTTTCTCTTAGATTTTTATTTAGTGTGTGTGTGATTAGTTATGCATTGTGATCAGAAAATATGATCCACAGGGTTTCTGCTTTGAGGAAATCAATTGGCATTTTGTGCTCTAATATATGAGTAATCTTTAGAAATGTCCAACGGATACTGGTAAAAAAGAGAAGTCACATGTGCAGTATATAAAGTTTAATATGTATCTACTAAATAAACACTTGAAGTGTTCAGGTCATCTGTGTTCTCATTTATGTTTACTAATATGCTCTCTCAAAGACAAGGAAGTCAAGAGCAAGCAACAGTAGACTGAAACAAGAGACATCTTGCAAAGACCTCCAGTTGCTCGTTTGGTGCCAGCCCTTGGAGGGAGGAAATGCTCTTCACCACAGCTTCCCCTTTTACACGTAGGTTGAGTCACTGAAGTCAGTTCTTAAGTAAATATTATCTTTAACACCCTGGAGTAAAGTACCCACTTTTAAGTGAAGAGGTTCCAAAAATATTCTTGGAAAACTTTAATATTGGGTCAGAGAGTTTTGCTAGAAAAAAAAAAAAATTACAGTGAAATCAGCAGTCACTATTGGGCTAAGACCTCATAACCTCTCCAGTGTGTGCCACCCACGGGACCGGGAAGGGTGGAATTCACCTCATAAACTGATGAAATGTATTCATACCTAGGAGTCTAAATCCCAACATGGTGAGTCACAAGCTGCTGGTTTCAAATTCGCATGTTTCTTCAGTCATTAAATGGTTGTCCTTTTTGCAGTGAACTCAACAAATACTTGTTGGAGTCTACCGGGAACGACTGTCGTCAAACAAGTAATACTGAAAATGTATAATTAGTGTTACAATAGAGGAAGAACAGTGAACCACAAGAATATGCTGCAACTATGCTGCTTCCATCAGGACCAGGGTCTATAAAACTTCAAACCTCTCACGCCAAAAACGTCCTGGCTTTCCAAAAGGCGATTTTAGACTGAAAATGCTAAAGCTGCTTTTCAGCCCTCTCTTTTATAACTTACCAATACTTGAAGCACTCTAGTTCCACTAGAATTTATGGATGATGAAGGAGGAGGACATTTTGCGGAGATAAGTTGGGTTAACCTTAAAGAGTAAAACTGCCAGTTATTTTACCATCAAAAATGGATTTATTCGGAAACAGCAGAGAATTGCAACCCCCAGACAAGCAAGCTACAGCGCGCGCGCGCGCGCGCACACACACACACACACACACACACACACACACACAAGACTGCTCTTCTATAGAGGAAGGTGGTGTTGGGGGGTAAGGGGAGAGGCTCTAATAAACAAAAAGTCCATTGGAGGAAACTGGGAGTTCTGAGTATAGTGGCTTTTCATTGGCTGTCTATCATCATGACGATCTCTCATTGGCTGAGCCACTGTTACCAGGGTAGGAGGAAGCCTTCCTCTTGCTGGGATACTATGGTAGCATCCAGGTGCAAGATTCTGGCTCTTCCTGTTGGGGCTGCGACTGATGAGGAGCGTAGGGCATGACGGCTTTCCCTGATGACCTCCCAACACCATTCTAAATAAGATTTTCTTTTACTGATTTTCTCAGGTGAAGCAATATGTTATAAAAGTGAGCCAATTCTTTTTAACTTTTTAGTATGTCTCCAGCAGTGTGTTCCCTTCAGGCTCTAGTGTAGCACGTTTGTGCAATATTAGCAGTAGGAGATTGGGTGGGAGAGAGGGAAGCTGGTAAGGAGGAGGGAAGAGGGTTGGGTGAGCACATGTGGTGATTATTCATCTTATTCATCTATGCCACCTCTTGTCCCAGAGAGCACTTACGTTCTTGATCTCATCTCCAGAGAAATGCCCCAAGGAGAGAAAGCCATCAGGTAAAACCTCATCCATCCCACATCGATCTTGATGTCTAGGACCTTAGGAAAAATACTTCAGAGAATAATAACATTTAAAACGTCTTCAAAATAGGAACACAATAGAGACTTTTCACAACAGGGGAAACAAGGATTTTTTTTTTTTTTTTTAATCACGGGTCCTGTGATTCGGGCCAGATTTCTACCATATACATGATGAACCTCACAGGAGTCTTCTTGCTATAGAAAGACAATGAAACCGCTTGCCCTAGTGCTGTAGTTGCTTTTTCCTCTTTCGATCACAGGAAAGAAAAGGTAAAATCTTAAGTATTCAGAAATCGGTTTTATAGAATCCATAACTCTTACAGATATGTGATATTAAAACCATAAATTTCAACACAATGAAGCAGTGCAAGGGAAGTCCTTTTGAGCCAGTGCTGGAAATAAAGAAAACCGTGGGCTCTGGGGACCAGGAAATGTTACCTTGAACCCAGGAAGATCAGCCATCCAAGGAGTATCATGTACTCTGTGCAAAGGGCATTGGATCAGTGAGTGCACCAGGACTTGGCCAGAAGGGAAGGATCTGGAACAGATGAGATTCCAGTTGGGGCACTCTGTAGGGTGGGGACAGAGCAGCAGCAGGAACTAAAGGCTCACCAGCAAAGGAGGAGAGCCTTGTTGGCTATATTTCTCAGAATTCTGCGGGCAAGATCTGTGTTGGCAGAGAAAAGAAATTCTTTACAAGCCCTAAGAGTATGAGACGTTCAGGAATGAGCTGAAGTAACAACAGATTGATATTAACCTGACTTTTAGAAAAAGTAGATCCCAATAGCTATAAGACTTTACTTTTGCTCCTGGAGCCTGCAAGCTGGACCCCCACTGAGCCTCCTTGAACTTAAAGAAGAGAGCCATCGGACCCTACTCCAATAAGACCCACTGAGGACTTTCAGCCTCCACACTGTAAAATAATAACTTTGTATTGTTTAATCCTCTAAGTTTGCATCACCTGTTTCAGCACCAATAGGAAACATATGACATCGCACTGCCACTGGAGAAGGTGGAGAAAAGATGGGGGAAATCTAACTGAATGTCATTGTTGCACCTTAAGAACATTGCCAAGGGGGACCAAAGCCTGCAAACACAGATCAGGAACAAAGAAAGAGCTACCAAAGCTCAGAAAAAGCCAACCAAAGAGAATAGGAAAAATGCAATGGGAAGGTAGTAACACTCAACCAGTGTGGGAAGCTATTATTGCCTTTCCTGTAGTAACAGACTGAACTAACCTCTGGGGATGAGAAAAGTAAAAAAGATGGCTTAGTTTGGCCAGTAAGAGTGCATCCAAGAGTGTGTGCATGTACACACACACACACACACACACACACAGATTTAATTAATATTATGCTGTGATACAGATTTAAGCAGTTATAGATTCTTTGATCCAGTTTGTTGGTTTCAAAGATTTTCCTTACCCGTTTTTTACACATGAAGCAGAGTCTCATTGTCCAGGCCTCTGGAAGAGGCCCCCAGAGCTCTCTTTTCTTGCAGCTGACTTCAATCCCTTCCTCCTCCGTAGTCCGCATGATCACCACTACCCCAGACTCAGTCCTGCCAGAAAAAATCCAGCCTCCTTAAGGAAATAATACTTCTCTTGTATGTTGTAAATTTCATACATCAGGAGATGAATGTGAAGGATTTTCCCCCCTCCCAGTTTCTATCTTCCCCAGAGGGGAAGGGTGGATTTTGGTCTTAGTGACCTCAGGCTTTGTGTGATAAGGAAGTAACAGGAGCAAAGGCAAGTTTGCCTTGATAAGGAGATGGTTAGATGATGGAAACTTCACTCACAGCTCGGATTTGTTTTTCAAATGCACTGTATATCTCAAGACAGATCAATCTTGAATGCAGTAATAAGTAATTTATAAAGCACGAGGAAAGGAGATGTCTAATCAAAAATGGAATTGTGGAAAATAAGAAGAATATAACACAATTGGGGTGAGTCAGGCAGATGAAAAAATCCTAGGAGAGTTATGAGACATCATAAAATGTGGGTGATACCAATATTCTGTAAAGGTTGGATGAAAACAGAATTGGTGCTGGGAGAGGTGAAATGGAAGGGAAGACACTTCTAGGAGCGAGAGAGGGGGCAGACTACAGATGAGGGAGGCCCATGACTGAGTGGCAGAGCCTGGAGCCATAGAGGGCAACAACAAGAGACCCATGGCCATGCAGCAAGGTCAGTCAGCCTGCTTGGTAGCTTCATCCTGGCATTCTGTGTTCACAACTCCTCCACCATTGCAAAGCCTTTTTTGGTGGTGGTTCTTCTTCAGAGGCAATCTCAAAGCCAGAATCATCTTCCTAACACATCACTTTGATCCTGTTGCTTCCCTCCTCAAAACCCCCCAGTGGCTCTCCACCCCTCCAGCCCGTCCCCAAACCCATCTCAGTCTAGAGAAGCAAGAGCAACCCCTACAGTGGAATCTTCTCTGATGACCCCAAACCAACCTCACTACTCCTGAAACTGCACAGCCCTGACCAGATCCACTCGATTGGCATCCATCCCGTCTCATTCAACTGTTAGTAAATTTTAAAGTTTATTTCAGTAAATAGACTCTACACCCCTTGAGGGCAGAATGCTAGGCTGGTTCGCCCTGGAAAAGGAAAACACTCTCTTTGTGGTAGTTCAGGATACCATGGAGTCATTACTCTTCCCCAGCCTGTCCGTCATGACCAGCCCACTGCCTCACCTCTTAGCATATCTGAGACATGACACTGGATGACCATGACCTCTGCCTAGCAGGTTGGATTAGTCAGAAAACGCCACCAAGATAGAGACCAAAGTGGAGACCTGGACTAGAGCTTGGGTTTTGTCCCGTCCCTTGGCAGGGAAGGTAGCTGCAGCCCCAGTCACAAGGTAAGCGTGTTGTGTTGCTGATCGGTCACCACCTCCAGACAACTCAAAGGGCACTTGTTCACAGGGCTTCCTCCACAGCCCTGTATTGAGTATACAGAGGAAGTTTGTGTCATGCATTAATGGTAAGACTGGCATTAGTGCCCAGAAGGGGAAACTGTGAGCCTGTCACCCAGATGTTCCCACAAATTGTCCCAGGCCTCCTGCAGTGTCGTTACAGGTGGGGGCTCTGTGCTCAGACTGTTTGTTCCCATCTGGGTCAGTACTTGTCAGTTGGGTGAACTTACAGCTCATTTCCTCAATTGTGAAATAAATACCAAATAATGCCCATCTCGTGAGACTGTTTAGAGAATTAAATAGGAAGATCTTAGCAGATGTTACAGTACATAGTAAATACTTAGCAAAATGTATCTATAAATATACCTCATACATGCAGTAAGGATAACATCCCTGAATCTACTACCCATTTAATTGATTGCTCTCTAGCTCTCTATGCCTTCCCCAAACTTCCTACCTCATCTTCTTTGTAAACTAGATGCTTGCTTGTCTCTCTCTCTGCCTAGATTGTATATAGCTTAGGGGAAATGACTCATTTTTCTCACTTTTAGCAACACACAATGTGAAATGTCCAGCGGAATCTCTCTTTTCCTTGCACCGGACATGGTTCTTTACATATAGTGAATGATCAATAACTGTTTTTCAGGTTAAAATGAATTTGTCTCCAAAATAGAGGTGCTCTCTGAGGTCTTTTCAACCTTTGAAATCTAAGGAGGGTCGTTAGGGAGTCTCAAGTCCATAGCCCAGAAAACTTTAAAGCCTCCATTACTGGGAACATAACTGGTACAGCCACATTGAAAAACAGTATGGAGGTTCCTCAAAAAAAATTAAAAATAGAACTACCATATATGATCCAGCAATCCCACTTCTGGGTCTAGATATCCAAAGGAAATGAAAGCAGCGTCTAGAAGAAGTATCTGTATCCCGATGTTCACTGCAGCATTAAAACAGCCAAGACATGGAAAGAAACTAAATGTCCATCAATGGATGAGTGAATAAAGAAAATATGGTATACATACTCCATATAAGCCCATTATAATTCCAATATTCCAATAGCATTCCTTGTGTGTCTGTGTGTTTATGTGTGTGTGTATAATTAAACCTCCGTCACAATCTCCAGAAACTCCCAGTCTTATATTCTTCTGGACTCTCCTTCCCTCCTTGTTCCTATTCCCTTGCAAAGCTGTTTCTGTTTCTGCATTACCTCAGACTGGATGCTGAACTCTGTCTTCTCAAGCAGTGTTTACAAGAAATCCACTCCCATAAATCATGAGCTAAGGTTCATACACTTGACAAGATGATGTCAGCAAGAGACCCAGAGAGGAGTCCCAGCCCATGACACTCCATCAACTCACTGTCCCCTCACCCCCACCATCCTCCCTGCTCTTCTGCTTCCTCTTGCCTTGCACCCAGAAGCTCCAGCACATCCAAATGCTCAGATGGGCAAGAGGTCTTCTTTCTGACAACACCTACTCTCTGTAAAAAGACTTAGATGACATAATAAAAAGAAAGAAAGAAAAGAAAGACTTAGATGACAGTTAAAATTATAATAATAAAAAGGCAATCTTCTGTTACCAAAGAAAGCCTTCTTTTAGAACAACACATGAGAACAGCTCCAGAGGTTTCTCCCCTCCAGGTCTGTGTCCTGCCACCAGCCCTAGAGGACACAACTCCATCCTCAGCATCTTAGAAGGACACTTCACACATTCTCAACCTGTGCCATGTGGCCAAGCCAACTGCCATTTATCTTCACTGTTTCTATGTCATCTCTTTAACACTTACTTTTTGAAAGGTTCTGCATGTCAGTTCCTCAGTTGACTGTTGATATGAGCTAAGTGTATGCTCAGTTGTTTATTAATGCCTTCCTTTCAAGCTGAATACAAATGATTTTCACTGGGTTTCTGATTTGAGATATGGATAATCACTGCGAACAGACTACTTGTGGGACATCATCTTTCCAACATACCACAGACAAGAAACAGGGATTCTTGATGATGCTTCATCCTTGGAGAAATAGAAATTATACCCCCAACTGAACAGCAGAAAGGGGATGGTCTGAAACACAATGATTTTACTGCACAAGTACGCTTTTTTTTTTTTAAATAATGCTTTGTCTTTTAACATGTATGCTTCAGTTCCCTAGAGCTTTATTCCCAAAACTGGATGTATTCAACCTCCCCTTCACAAGAATTCCCATTAACACAAACTTTCTTCCAAGGAGTACAATCTGTTTCACAAATGAGCAAAATAGTGACAACATTTTTGCTCTTTTATAAGTTTAGGTGTGCTAATAATCCAACTGCATACTCTAAAATGTGTTAGCTATAGTCCTTCAAAGATTTTTATCTTCTATTACTACCTCATCACATAAGAACATAAATAGTCAATGCTTAATAGTATAGCTGTTGACTTAAAAGACAACTATTAGGATTTGATAACAGAGTGAGAGAACATGGATTGTTTTTTTAATACAAACAACCTAACTTGGAACCCTGATTTGGTTCCTTCCTAGCTTGTGGACAAAGTGCTTTATCTTTCTGAGCCTCTGTGATGATAATACTTATTTGAAATAATTGTTGAAGGGACAAAGGGAGATATTTATATGAAAGGGTATAGTGTAGTGACTTGCAGAAGAAGGCTCCACAGTTCTTGCTGTTGTCCCCCAAGAGTGGTATTATCCTAGTAAAAGGCTGTTGTCCAACTGTAACCTGTTGGCTGCAAGAATCCTCTTCTTTATAATATCTTTATAAGATATTATAAATATTTGTGGAATATCTTTGTTCAGTACATGAATAGTTAATAGTTAATAAACCAGTGTAGTGTATACTGATCTCTAATTCTCCACTTAAACTTGTCTGGACACAACTGTAAACAGAACACACCAAAGATTGGCCCACACCCCCGTTGACTGACCGCAGCCTCCATCAAGAGCTATGGGCAAAATTCTTTATGCTTATATGGTCCCTATGTCTGAAACACTCAAAGCATTTTTCCAGAGATTAAATCAGAGCTTTCCTATGACCCTGGTTAATAAATGTCAAGTCTCCAATGTGAAACCTCAGAATATCCTTTTGAGGAAGGTGGTTGACAACCTTATCTCCCATACAAATAAACTGAGGCACGGAGGGATAAATCAGAGGGCTTATCCCGGATTCTTCCCTCCTCATGTATGTTTTTAGTTTATATGTGAAGACCAGTGTTCATGGGAATGCACAGTGTCAGCAGGGATCGCCAAAGAACCTGGTTGTAGTTTCTTGGAGAAAAAGATCTTACGATTCTCTGAACATGGCTGGGAGGTTTAGGGGATATGGGGGTGGGAGATGGAAATGTTGAGGCAGGGACGGACTTAATTGGGTAAAGAGTCTGAGTCAGAGATGTCAGCACAAGTAGATAAGCCAGAACTCCAAAGGTGAGTGGTAATGGCACCTTTCATGGAAAATCCAGAGTTCCCATTTTGAGCTAAGTTCCTGTGGCTACTGTAAGTCTCTTCTTAGGAGGAAAGAAGAGCTCAAGAGGGACTAAAGAGGAGGTCCTTTGTGCACAGAGAGTGTGAGAGTGCTCTGATGAGCAGTCGTGAGGGGACTGAGGTCCAAACCACCAGCTTTAGGTAGTGTCAGCAACTACAACAGGAAGAAACAGGATGATTTCCACCTCCCACAATGACTATCTCCATGTCATATCCTTGGGGATCACCACCTTCTGTCCCATTATTGGTTTTCTCAGAAACTGTCTGCCTCTAATAAACCAACCACACCAATATGATGCCCACTCTTTAACTTGTTATGTTGGCTTTATAGGCTTTGTGCTATAACAACATAGCTAAGATGGAACCACATCTTCCAGAATTCCCTTCTCTGAATGGTTCCATGTCAGGGTAGGCCACAAGAGAAAATTTGCTTGAGACGCGAAAAGCAGAAAGAAAGTGGCCTCCATATTTTGTATGCTCTGAAGGTCAGAAATAGGCAACAGGCACTATGGGACCTGGTTCATGTCATCATTGTCACTCCAATCCCTACTCTCTCCCCTTCTGCAACTTCCCTTTGTGCACATGTGGCATCTTGGGGGAGGGCACAAGCTACCCCTGCAAGTCAGCCATGGCATGGACTTTACAGGTGGGTCCCAGTTCATCTTCCTGGGTTCCAGTCTGTCTTTACCTGTGACCACATCCGGCTTTCTTAGCTTCCTGACAACCTGGTTAATGCCACTATAGTCTCAGCACTAGATGAAGAGAAAACAGCCCAGCATAGATGCCTCTGCCAGTTTCCACAATGGCAGAGTCTACTGTTTATGAGGTTTGTTTTCTCTATTACTTAGAGTAGTTCACTTCTCTGATTGAACCCTGAGTGATACACATACATTGTCTCAGTGAATCCTCACAGCAGTCCTAGAATATAGGCACTACTTTTATCCCTACTTCACAGGTAAAAAAATTGAGAAATGAGGATATTGTCCTTTGTTGCTCAGCTAGTGTGTGGTGACACTGAGATTTGAACCCAGGCAGTCTGAGGTCAGAGCCTTAGTTTCAACTCTTTACCCATTTTTTTCCCCAAATTCCATGTAATCCTGCTTCTGTCTTTGCACTTTTTTTCTTAAAAGATATGTTTTCAACACTTTCAAAACTTATCTCATTTTGAGAAAACCTTCCCCTACTCTTTGTTGATCTGATTTTTTTTTTATTGTTGTTATTCTTTCCCTCTGACTACACAAAGTTGTCTTTTACGTTTCTTTTCCTGGCTTTTCTCCTGTTTTCTGTTGTATAGCACATTAGCACACAGGTGTGACTGTGCCATCTGTCTTCAAATCACATGCTCATCTCTTCAGAGTGCTTGCCCAACAGTGACCCATCAGCCCCTTCAGCCAAACCAAACCTCTGCCATCTCCTACTGGGGGCTGCCAGAAACCCCACCTCTGACACCCTAATATTAAACCAGAAAAGATCAAGCATAAAGCACACAAAAGGACAGACACCAAATGGGAAAGAGACAGAACAGAGAAGGGAAGAGGGGAAGCTGAGACTACCAGTCAAAGTAAGGCTACCAGAAGAGCAGGGCAGAACACAGTGAAGTCTTCAAAGACAGATATAAACTGCCAGAGGGAAAAAAATGGCCAGGATGCTTTTATGGCTTTCATAAAGGAAGAAGGGGCCAGGTCATAAATCATGGAGACAAGGGAGAAAATATTTTCCAGAGAAGAAAAACCAGAAGGACCACAGCAGGTTAGTTGGCGGGATCAACTGAACAATAAGAACAGTTTTAATGTAAAGCTAATCAACAGATATAGAACTAAGAGATATTTTACTCATCCTTAGAGCAGGAACTAGAGCTGGGCAAAGCCAGAAACACAAGGGATAGATGTAATGTCTGCACCTGCTAACTCAAGAGAAGTGATCATCCAGGAAGGAACTGTTAAGTTCTGGGAAACTTTGCTAAGAAGCTTGAACTGCATGTATGAATGATCTCAGCAACCCTTGAAAATAGTCAGGGATGACCCACCCAGGGATTTGTCTTTTATTGAAAAATCTCCACCTCCACCCTATTTTCCTCTGGGAATGGGAAACTGCAATTTTCCAAGAACGAGACAGGGTCTTGTGTCTATTTTTCCACATACATACCAATATGAGAGTCGTGAACACCAAGAAGTAAACAATGAAACTCAAACCAGATCCAGGAATAAAACTTGACTGTTTTGACTCCATATACTTGGTAAACCTTTTTGCAGAGGAAAACTTAGACAAGAAACTTATGAAGGCATCCAAAAGAGAGGCAAGTGTGAAAAAAAATGAAATGTATAGTCCTTAAACCCAGTGAACTTGGACCTAGGATATTCTATTTCTGGACTACATAAATGGAAAAATACTAAACAGATAAACAACTTTTTGTCCAAAGTTGTTTAACTAAGTGTTACTTATAATAGCATAAAATTGGAAACTCTCTATGTAGGGCACAAAGGGGAATGGTTCTATAGTAATTTTATAAATAGTTATTTTACAAAAAACTACATTTCCCAGTACTCCTTAGAATTAGATGTGGCCACATTTGCCAGCATATAAGCAAAAATGTGGGCCACTTCTAGGTCAAGGATTTTCAGAGACAGTGAGCCACTGCCACATATTCTTTCTCCTTCTACCAGGGTCACTCTGGATATTGGGACCCAGGATTACTTATTTATAACAAAGACCACAAAACAGAATTCCTGAATTATCATGGGGAAGACCCACTTGGAACTGATACATAAATGAGAAATTAACTTCTATTGTATTTGAGCCATTAACTTTGGGCCTATATACATGGATGTTTATAGAAGCCTAATTTACAATAGCCAAAACTGGAAAGAAATCAGATTTCAATGTTGAATGGCAACTTAGATTAGTCTAGCTGCCCTTAGATTAGCCTAGCTAAAATGTCCAGTATTACTTCTTTGTCGGTTATGCCAATCCATGAACCCAGTATGTGTCTCCACTTACTTAGAACATCTTTGATTTTTCTCATCAATGTTATGCAGTGTTGTATAGTTTTAGTTTTGGATATCTTTGTCATTTCTTGACCTAATATCACTCATTATCTCACAGAGAATGTTAAATTTATTGTTGTACATGCTACAATGTTTTATTTTTTCTCTCAGAACTGTTATTTGTTTCTGACTATAGCATCTTGAATTCAAAGTATTTTCTTTCACTAAGAAAATTCTTAACTTTTAATTTTGATCATATTTTAAACTTAAAAGAAGTTTGTGACAACAGTACAAAGAACTCCTACATATCCTTTACACGAGTTCACTAATTTTGCTGCATGTTTTCCTTCATTTCATTCCTGTGGTTTTTATATATTTTAGAGTAAATTACAGAAAGAATGCTCTTCCATTCCTAAATATTTCAGTGTGTATTTCCTAAAATCAAACATACTTACTTCCATCACCACTGTACAATTATCAAGGTCAAGAATTTCAACCATCAAATCTTATTTAAATTTCACCACTTGTCCCAATAATGACTTTAATAATAATTTGTCCCTTAACATTTAATGTAAAGTCTGATGTCAGCCTAATTTTTTAAATTCCTTTTTAGGTTCTTTGTTTGCCTCTCTGGAAGGTTTGAAATTTTTCCTCTTTCCTCTTAAAGGTTTAAAATTTCACCATACTTGGACTAGATTAAATTTATCTTCCTTAATGCCAGGTAGAAAAATACAATCTGAAAATTTGTGCCTTTATTTAACCCGATACATGTTTTACCTTCAGTTCTTATATTATTTCTTGTCCTCTACTTTCTCTGCTCCTCTGAAACTTCTGGTCTCTATTATCTCAATCAGAATATATTGGGTGCCCTTCATATGCCAAACACTGCCCAATTTAAAAGAAAAAAAAAAAGGTAATTAAAACCTCAGACTAAGCAACTGGACTGATTCTTCTCCAGTAAGGATATAATACTTGGAAAATTGCAAGGCAGGACGCCCATCCTTCCAAGGATTCCCGCCCCCAGAACAGAGGCTGTGTGCCCCAAGACAGAGAAGAAGCCATTCAAATATCCTTGCAACTAACTAAATAAGGTATTTTGAAACATAAAGTCTGAAATCCAGAACTTTTGACCAGAGCTTTATCACTCAAAATAAACCACTTGTATTTATAGTCATTAAATACAGACAATCTGGACATCAGGAACCTCTCTCAAGAACTTGCTCTGTGCACTCGAAACTAATGTAATATTGTGTGTCAACTACACTTCGATTAAAAATTTATACATAGGGTGCCTGAGTGAGTCAATCAGTTAGGTGTCCAACTCTTGATCTTGGCTCAGGTCAGTTCTTGGGGTCATGGGTCACGCCCCACATTGGGCTCTGCACTGGGCATGGAGTCTACTTAGGATTCTCTCTCTCCCTCTCATTTTGCCCCTCCCCTCCCTGCTCTCTTACTCTCTCTTCCTCTCTAAAAAACAAACAAACAAAACAAAAACAAAAACAAAACTTGCCCTGGCATTATTGAATAGAAAATCCTTTATTCAAGGGGCGCCTTGATGGCTCAGTCATTAAATGTCTGCCTTTACCTCAGGTCATGATCTCAGGGTCTGGGACCAAGCCCTGCATCGGCCTCCCTGCTTGGCCAGAAGCCTGCTTCTCCTTCTTCCATTCTCTCTGCTTGTGTTCTCTCCCTCTCTCTCTCACTACTGTGTCTCTCTCTCTGTTAAATAAATAAAATCTTAAAAGAAGAAAGGAAGGAAGAAAGGAAAGAAGGAAGGAAGAAAGAAAGAAAGAAAATCTTTTATTCTTTCTGGTGTGGATTATCAAATCCCTGAAAGTAGTCATACTATAAATATGGAGCTTTTGTGGATTTAGGGACAAACAACATTTTTTTTTTTAACAGAACTTCCCCCAGATGATTTGCCACTTGCTACAAGAGAGCTACAAGCACTCCCACAATGATTTTCTTCCTTGCCTGCCCCCTGGAGGTTTGCGATGTTAAAGCTAGAGAAAGAAAATGGCTGAGATTTCTTCTGGTAAAGATGGAGGCTGGAGCAGGTGGCCAGCTGGGACCACCTATCCAGACCCTATGTCTCAGCTTTTCAGATCCAAGAAAGCTTTGTCCTGGTCTCCAGAACTGGTCAATCTCTCATGAACTCACTCAGACTGGTCAACCCACCAGCAATTGAGATGAAATAGGTAATTACTGTACACTGAACAATGAGAGCACCAAGAGTATCTTCACTCTTTGAAGACTAACAGACCTGATTTCACTTCTCAGCTCTACCCCTTAAAAGAGTATGATCCTGGACAGTGATTTAATTTAGCTCTCCTGAATCTTGATGTCTTCATTGATGAAATGGGGACAATAAAAATACTACCACATAAAAGCTCATGTGGGAAAAGTTAGGATAACATATATTAACATATTCCTGGCACCATGTGAGGCATCCTATAAATGATGACAGCTTAAAAAAAAATTCATACTCATATTCATGGTAGATACATCTTCCCAAACAGACAAATTTGCACAGTAATATAAGTCATAATCATAATATTGGGGGTACCTGGGTGGCTCAGTCTGTTAAGTGTCTGACTCTTGATTTTGGTTCAGGTCATGATCTCAGGGATGGTGAGATTGACCCCATGTTCAGGTTTGGTGCTCAGCAGGGGTCGGCTGGACAGTCTCTCTCCCTCTCCCTCTCCTTATGCCCCTCCCTGGCTCTTTCTCTCTCTCTCCCTCTCTCTCTCTCTTTCTCTCTCTCACTCTTTCTCTCAAATAAATAAATAAATCTTTTTTAAAAATCATAAGGTTGTACAATGCACAGAAAAGCAGGGAAAATAGATTGTAGCAAATCCCAGTGCCTGACGTTCTTATCCCCCAAAGGCAGCATTGCAGCCAAGCTAACTAGAATAACTTGTATTTACAACAAGCTTACCCCTTCCTGGAAACTCCTTTCCAGACCTTGCAGATGCTCTTCTTCTCTTTCCTTGTCTCCTTAAGACCCATCAGTAATGGCAGATAGGCCAATATTTAAGCTGGCTCTATGTAGAAGGCTCACAACTATCAGTTTACTGTGATCCTCAAAGGATCACAATGTTCTGAGGTTGTGAAGATCCTTCACTTGACCCACCACTGAGTCACCACAGCTAAAGGGTTATTTTTATCCATTGCCCAAATCTTCATTTTTCTATCTGTTGATCCATAACTTTATGAAGAACTGATCATTATGAAAAATAATAAGTAATTTTAAATAGATGTCTCATAATCATTCCCTGGGTGTAAAAGAACCCCTAGTATACATTTGTAACATGAATGATTTTATAGAATCATGAAAGTATAAAGATAAGCTTGCCCAGTGATGATGAAGAAAATTCAAAAAGTTAGGGTTTTTTTTCCTTCCTTTCTTCTTACATTTCTGAAATATCTTAAACTCTTTTTGGAGAAGGTCTACTATCTGCTCTTTTGGATGAATTACAATGTATGCCAGATACTTAGAAAAACAAGCTTATTTCCTCTATTTCATAACTAACATAGCAAATGAAGAGTGTGGATTCATAACATGAGAACACTTACCATAAAACTTGACTCTTTTTTATTAATTTGCCAATCTGCCAAAAAATGCTCTAAAATATATAAAGCATAGGACAAGTTCAATACATACCATACATTATAATTATTAATCACCAAAAATGAAACTCCTATAAGCATTTTGTCAGGGAATAATACACAACATTATGTACACTCAGAAGTAAAATGAGAATTTTAAAATAAAGCTTTATGGCAGTTTTCAGCAATTCCAATAGAACTCGCCCACACTTGTAATACAATCTGTTTCTTCCAAAAGGTATAATCATGTGATAGCTTGCATAGTAAATGCAGAGAGATGTCTGTCCTGACATTGGCTTTTGGAAGTGTATTTTTCCTGAACGGTTTAGAGTTATATGGAAATTTAGATTCAGTAAACAGATAACATTTCTGTTTTCTTTCCTAAAAGTTGTACCACACAATTTAAGAACATTTTGTATGCCATAATTGATGATTTCTCTCTTCCTATCTTGAAAAAAGGCTGTATTCATAGGTGTCAAATCATTCCTATGTTCCCATTTGAATTTGCCTTCAATTGGACTTTCTAAAATACTTCTCTTTCTATGTTTCCATAAACAGAAATATAGCATCATGTTTAAATTTGCTTCAACTTTGAGCCAAGATGATAAATATTCAAGCCAGAAAGAACACTCTGGATTATATAGGAAAGAAAAGGTGACTAGGAATGAAAGAGAAAGATCAAATTCTCCTTTCCAGTTCTACCATTAACAGACTAGAGTCTCATTTTCTTATCCATAAGTAAGCTTTTACTAAGTTTGTTTTCTTTTTTTATTTCTTTTTTTAAAATTACTGTTCAGTGTTCCAGAATTCATTGTTTATGCACCACACCCAGTGCTCCATGCAATATGTGTCCTCCATAATACCCACCAGAAGGCTCACCCAGCCCTCCAGCACTCCCCTCCAAAACTCTCAGTTTGTTTCTCAGAGTGCACAGTCTCTCATGGTTTGTTTCCCCCTCCAATTTCCCCCAACTCACTTCTCCTCTCCATCTCCCAGTGTCCTCCATGTTCTTCCTTATGCTCCACAAGTAAGTGAAACCATGTGATAACTGACTCTCTCTGCTTGACTTATTACACTCAGCATAATCTCTTTCAGTCCCGTCCATGTTGATACAAAAGTTAGGTATTCATCCTTTCTGATGGAGGCATAATATTCCATTATATATATGAACCATATCTTCTTTATCCATTCATCTGTTGAAGGACATCTTGGTTCTTTCCACAGTTTGGTGACTGTGGCCATTGCTGCTATGAACATTGGGGTACAGATGGCCCTTCTTTTCACTACATCTGTATCTTTGGGGTAAATACCCAGTAGTGCAATTGCAGGGTCATAGGGAAGTTCTATTTTTAATTTCTTAAGTAATCTCCATGCTGTTTTCCAAAGTGGCTGCACCAGCGTGCATTCCCTCATTCTAATGTTTTATGATTATTTCTTTTTTTTTAATTTTATTTTTTTTTCCTTTTTTTTTTATAATTTTATTTTTTATAAACATATATATATATTTTTTTTTCCCCCAGGGGTACAGGTCTGTGAATCTCCACGTTTACAAACTTCACAGCACTCACCATAGCACATACCCTACCCAATGAATGATTATTTCTTAAAATAAGTTCGTCCAAACCCAAGACCCTTGTCACTGCATTCTTTAGATAGAGATGATGCTTACAAAAGAAAAAAAAAAATGTTCTGACTGATTCTCCTATAAACTGCACCTTTGGCACAAGTCAGTTTTCTGGAAACTTCTGCCTTCTGTTGGGAGTTTACAATGCTGGAAACACTGGCCTAGATAGGATGATGCTTGTCAAATACACTCTCCATATCAAGAGCATTTTTATGATAGGCAAATCCCATTTCATTCCTGTTCATGACATGCCACCACACCAAAAGGGAGCACTGTCCTAAATATTTATTCTCTGTCTCATGTGTAAGCATGTATAGTGTTATAAGGCAGTGAGGTCATTACTGGGCCAACTCTCTAAAATTGAGTGGTTTCCGTCAAATGGAAGGGATGGTAGGGTTTCTCATGGTACCATGCTGAAAACCTGTATCAGGTTTCAGCTCCACTTCCAACTCCTTGTTGGCCCTTCCAAATAGAGTGGGAGAGGGTGAGGACACCAGGAGCACGGCTTTGTTCTAATGGCCTTTAGTAAGCAACTTCTGTTGAAGCAACTTCTTCTTTAAGAAAATACTGACAGGGGCTGCCTGGGTGGCTCAGTGGGTTAAGCCTCTGCCTTCGGCTCGGGTCATGATCTCAGGGTCCTGGGATCGAGTCCCACATCAGGCTCTCTGCTGGGCGGGGAGCCTGCTTCCTCCTCTCTCTCTCTCTACTTGTGATCTCTCTCTTGTCAAATGAATAAAATCTTAAAAAAAAAAAAAAAAAAGAAAGAAAGAAAATACTGACAATAGAAGTGCCCATGATTTTCTAAATAAGAAAGCTCCACTATTATTATGGGGCCACATGACTTATGGGCTAATGATCTCACTCAGTCCCTAGCACCCACTGAACACAACCCCCTATTCTGCTGTTTTGCTTACTGGATCGAAAAACTACAGCCTACTGACACATAACTACCACTTCTGCTCTTTAACATGGCCCAGCACAACCTGCCACAAGCCTGTCAAGTCACACAAACAGATGTCCAGTCGGTATCTGTTTCCCTAAGGTTCTGAAGTCCTATTCTTATAATACACAGTAGGGTTTCTCTAACTTTCAACATTTTCCAATGACCTAACTGCAATGTTGAAAGAAAAGAGTATACTAAAACCTGATCTTTTAAAAAGACAGGGTGATTTGTGACAACATAGATAGAGCTAGAGGGTATCATGCAAAGTTAAATAAGTCAGACAGGAAAAGATAAATCCATATGATTTCAGTCATATGTGGGGTCTAAGAAACAAAACAAATGAACAAAGCAGAAATAGACCTGTAAATACAGAAAACAAACTGATGGTTGCCATGGGAGGATAGGAATGGGAGGGATGGGCAAAATGAGTGAAGGGGAGGGGAGGTACAGTCTTCCAGTTATGGAATGAGTAAGTCACAGGGATGAAAGCATGGGGAGTCCAGTCAGTGGGGCTGTGTAGCACTCTACAGTGACAGATGTGAGCTAGACTAGTGATGAGGCAGAGCATAACATACAGTGTTGTCGAATCACTGTGTTGTAAGCCCAATGGAACATTGTGCGCCAACTATAGTTGAATTTAAAAGAAGCAAAATAAAATCAAAAGACTGGCTGTCCGCAAACAAGATATTGTAAAAGTTATTCAATTCTGATGCTTCCTTAGAAAACAAAATGATATTCTTTTGATGGGAAAATTACATTTTTCTAGAAACTAATGTCTGAACAACTAAATATGTATGTAAGGACCTTCAAACTTATAGAGGAGTAATTCTCTTTTAAACAATCTCCTAAGAAAATCCCCTAATGTAGGCCTATCACCACAGATAGAAAGAGCCCTGGGCAATTTGTTCAGCAAGGAAACTGGCATCTGAAACCTAATACCCACATCTCTATCAACATTTTTTATTAAGTAAAAACTGTTGCTGTTCGCCATTAAAATGGGTTCAAGATTCCATTTCAATTTCTTGTGTCAAATGCCAAAGTAAGAAGGAACTTTTAATGTAATGAGAAATTGACAGAGTGAAGTTTCTTTTAGCTCCTTACATTTACTGAAACCTGCCTAAACCCAAGGACATGTTTCACTTACTGTCCTCTTAGGAGGTGGCTGTGTTTTTCTCCTATACCTCAGGTGTCTCAGTACCAGGAGAATGAGGCATATAGGTGTCCGTCCAGCAACTCCTTGTTATTTCTAGAATTTTTTTTCTCTCTTCACATTCAGAAGCCTCCTCTCTTTTGCAATGGATGCCAAAAGTCTCCGTCACCTGCCATTCCTGTCTCCTGCAGCCACCTCCTGACTTCTCAAACATTCTCCCTTACTCATTTTCTTCTTCTCAATTCTTTTATTATTCTTTGCTATTTCAACAATCCATGTAGACAATCCAGTCAATGCCATGGACACGGTTCCTTGCCTTACTTTCAGTGATCTTTTGCTGCTCTCTTCCTCCCCCCACTCATTTCTTGTCATCCCCCAAATCTCAGTGTCAACCTTCTCATTCTCCACACACCATCTCAATCATACTTGTTGGGAATGGCCAGCTAAGCTTTCCAGCCTCACCAGGTTATAATATAACAATGTCCCCCAAGAATATGACATGGAGTAGAAGAATAGAAGAGAAATACAGAAGATAGTATTAGAGATCAGAAAGGACTTTGAGATACCGAGTAAACCATAAGAAGAAAAAAAAGAAAGAATGGCAGATGCTTGCTAAAGACTTCAGATTCTCCTCTCCTGACATACCCTCCTGGGAAATAGATTTCACATGTGTATGCCTCTGCCAAGAGCTGACTGGCCAAAGGAGAGAAAAAATCAAAATAGCACCTTACCTGACACTACTGAGGGATCCCCTCCTACATTTAAGATCCAAGAGTCTTGGGGAAAAGGGACACTAGTGAGGTAAGACATGGACTTATGGATCCTAGAGGAGATAGAATATAACCAGGCAAGATGGAAAATATTCCCCTGAACATAGGAGTCCCTTCAGGGATATGTCATATATGCCAGCATGAGAAGAGGTTGAGCATTAATGACTGAGAGTGAGGAGAAGAATTGGAAAAGGATATCTCCCAGTTAATGGAGTCTGTATACCCCTGACATGCCTAACATTTGGAATACGTTATCTATCAGCTCTGCAAATTTCTTTATACTCTTGTCACAAGAGTACTTTTTTAATTTTTTACAATTAAAATCAATAATTTTTAAGTGTAAAATTCAGTGACACAATACTGTACAACCACCTCCTCTATCAAGGTCAAAAATATTTTCATCACCTCACTAGAAAATCTCACACCATTAAACAATCACTCCCTTTCCCTCCTTGCCCTGCCCCTGGAAACCACCAATCTATCACTGTCAGTATAGACTTGCCTATTCTAAGTACTTTATACAAATAAAATCATACAGTTTGTGATATTTGGGGGTGGCTTTTTTCATTTCACATAACGTTTTCAAGGTTCATCCACAGTGTAAAACATATCAGTGCCTTATTCCTTTTAAAGGCTGAATAATATTCTATTACATGCATATAAACAGACTTGTTGGGGTGCTATTCCCTAGTTACCTGGGGAGGTGAGGGGAAAATATATGGCCTGAACAAATGAGCAATCCACACAGACAGGGTATGTAGCCCTGGGTCCTGGTCAACAGAATTCAGTAAGTGTTCACTACCATCACTATTGTAATTCTTGGGATGATAGTTTTTGTCATCATTTGACTAAATTTCTTCCCCAAAGTCTGCAAATCCTAACCAATTTAAGGGCAGCTCACCTCGTTAATCCTCTGCGATGGCTAATTTTATGTTTACGCTCGGCTAGGCTATGGCACCCAGTCATTTTGCCAAATACCATTCTCAATGTTGCCAGGAAGGTATTTTTTGGATAAATTTTGAGGAAATATTAACATTTAGGTCAATAGACGAAGTAAGCAGTTTACCCTCCATAATATGAGTGGACTTCATCAGATCAGCTGAAACCCTAACAGCAAAGACTGAGAGTGGCATAAGAAAAGCGAATTGTGCCTCAAAACCATTACACAGAAACTCTGCCTGAGCTTCCTGCTTGCTGGCCTACCTTACAGATTTCAGACCTGCTTGCCCCACAGTCATGTGAACAAATTTCTTACACACACAGACACACACATATGTATGTGTGCATGCATGTATGCATGTGTGTATGTATATGCTGGCAGAAATATATGTATATGTATTATTATTTTATATATCTTCATATATATTTATCTTGCCTATAATATATGATATAGATTTGGTTTAGTTTCTCTGGAGAACCCTATATCCTACTTACATCCTACCCTAATGAAGAAGGCATCTTAGGGTCCCTTATCTCCCAAGAGTGAGCAGCCTCCCATCCAAGGCTTATTCAAGCAGCTTCTCTTGTTCCCCAGCTGTCTTTAGACCTACTTCATCTCACCTCATTTACATTAATAGCACTCCAAGTAAACATCATTAGATGATGATGCTGAGGTTCAGAAAAGATCAACAACCCCCCCAGGCTCCTACAATTTGTCAGTTATAGTACCTGATATGTGCCCATAATTACATAAGTGTAAGACTCATGCTTTTCCCAATGACCTTGCATCTAGTCATCATTGTAAGTCATATAATATCCAGCACAAGTCTTGACAACTCTTAGACATTTAACACGTGTATCTTTTGGACTATATCAAAACTGTAGGGTTAGTTTCTTCACTGGAGAGTGTCATTCTAAAAACTCATCTTTATGCTATCTTGAGCTTCTTGCGTGAACTTGAAAATTATACTTAGATATTTTCTATACTCTCCACCAAGTAATCAAGTGTTTATGGCTGTTACACAATTCTCTGACACTTTGTCCACTATAGACAAACCAAGTTTTAATGTCTAAACCTTGGTAGTAATGATCTAATCCACTTATTTGCCCCCCCAAAAATTAACCCATGGCTCAGTTGGTTAAGCGACTGCCTTCAGCTCAGGTCATGATCCTGGAGTCCTGGGATCAAGCCCCGGGTCAGGCTCCCTGCTCAGCGTGGGGAGTCTGACCCTCCCCTTCTTATGCTATCTCCCTCTCATTTTCTCACGCAAATAAATAAATAAATAAATAAATAAATAAATAAATAAAATCTTTTTTAAAAAAGTCATCCATAGGTTATATCATAGACTTTAGGAATTAAAAAATTAACCAAGAAAGCTGTTTGTTCAAGTATTGATCTTTTCCTACATATTTAATAAGTTTGGACTTTGAATATAATACTCTCTTTGTCTTTCCTCTGAGGCAATGATGCAAACTCTTCTAGAGTTTACATTTAGTGGGAAATATGTCCCCTCATCTGGTAAGTTTTACATGTTTGTGGACATGTATTCAATAAAGATGTAATTCATAATTGGTTTTCCGTGTAAAGATCCAGTTTCAGTTTTAAGTCCACTTCAATTAGTGGTTTCCTTTGGCAAATCATTGTTTGCAATGGAAAAAAAAATTTTTTTAATTCCACTGGCAATGAGTGTTTAGTGTTTCTGGGTCAATGGGAGTCTCACCTTTTTTCTTTGTACTTTAATTGTGAAGCCATGTTTTACTCCTGAGATTCTTTGAATTGCAACTTTCTGCTAGTTACAGATTAAACAGACAAGAGAAGCTCCAAGAGTAGTTTTTACCTTCTCTGGAGAACAGTGAAGCATTAGGAGTCTGTATATATCATTTATCTAGTACAGATCATTAATGGTTTGCTACAATTAAAACCTTCTATGTGCCAGAAACTAAACTCTGTGGCTACAGAGAAGTATACTGTCCTCTTCTGCAGTGGGTATGAAAAAATCTAACTGGAGAGAGAAATAATGTTTCTAAGAGATAACTAAAGAACCAAGGAGGAAGTATAAAATTGTCAGTTGGATGGTGTAGAGCAAAGGTGGCAAACATAGGGCCATCACTGACACCCATGGCTGACATGGCTAATCATACCTCCTTTGCCCTATAAGCATGGAGAAAGCCTCATTTTAGTATCTCCTCAACACAGTATCCCTGGTAGCCACTACCAATCAGATATGGGAGGATATGCAATGACACCTCTTTGCCATTTTTATATAGATAATGCTCTAGGAGGTAAAAAAAAAAAAAGTGAAGACACATAAGAATGGAACGGGTAGAGAAGACTTCTTCAGGAGAGTAGGATGTGAGTTTGAACTATGGATGGGACAGCTTAGTAGAAAGGGGAGCTTAAAGCATTCAAGCCGAGGGATGGGTGTGAGCAAAGGCATGTCAGTACGCATTGATTCAGTGGGTTTGGGCTGGTGAAGAGAACTTGCAAGTAAGAATAAAAACTTTATCAGACCACTGCCTAACTCAATGATTGTTTTCCTATGTGGGGAAAGCAAATAGAATAGATATTAATTTCCTGTCCTCCTCACTTCTCCTCCCTCACAGAATTTTAGAATCAGAAAGACATAGCCAAAAGAAGTCCTGCCTCAAAACATAAAAGGGTAACATTCTCAGAGAACTCTAAACCCCCAAAAATACATACCAGATTTAAATCATTTACTCTCACTATATCAGACATGAAATAGCCACATAGTTGGACCTTCTACTCTGCAACAAGTTATATAGGAATTGTTGTGGTGCCCTGATTCAACCCCAAAGAGGATCAGTTTTCAGGTCAGACTTCAATCAGGATCACTTCAGGGACAAAGAAAAAAAAAACTGTAATGCAGAACAAAATGGCAAATCTACAGCACATGGCTGTGGGTTCTCAGCAGATAGCAAAAAACAAAAACAAAAACAAAAACAAACAAACAAACAAACAGACAAAAAAACAAAAGCAGAGAAACATTCCCCAACCATAAAGATCCAACACTAAGCATTTTTTCAATCATTTGACAATATTGAAAATAAACTTCAAACAAAGATTTAAGGAGAGAATGAGACTCAGCATTCTGATATGAAAATTCTGCTTCCCTTGCATTCCTGGAAAAGGCAAAAATGATATAGGCCAAGAAGAGTGATTTATACTCAGCAGAACATGGACAAAGGAAGAAAAGGATGTCAAGGCTGTGTGAGAAGAGAGAATATGCTCTTGGAAAAATCCATCTGGTCAAGGATTCTAACCAAAGTTTGAATGGAAAGGGAATTAGAAATCAGTATATGTATATAATGTATGTACATGTATAATGTGTGTGTATATATATATATATATATACACATATATATACATACATATTATATGTATTATAGTATATGTATAATTATGTACAAATTAGTTTATAAGCATCATTAAAAGTACCTATAGCTGTTGCAATACTTATGTATGAAATAACTTTTTCCAAAAAAGTCTGTATGATTGTTATTCTATAAGTGGTTTCAGTTTTATTCTCAAATAGTCTTTTTAATGTCTCCTAAAATCCATTAAATGACTCCTTCCAATACTATTATGGATGTCTAATAGAATAATATAGACATTACTCAGCTATCGCATTAGGAGTCTATGATCAGGGTGAACGAAACAGGTGAGCAGACGATCTTAGGTCAACGCCCTGAGAAGTAGAGTCTGAGACAAGGATTCAAGTACACATGGTTTCCTGGAAAAGCACTCTCAGGAGAAATCCAGGAAGGAAGGAGGATAGTGGGGTAAGGCAAGGGGAGGGGACTGAGCAAGATAGTGGTCTCTGGTATAATCTGACCTCGTCCTGTCTACAGAGGGGCTGTGGGAGCAAAATCCATAGCCTGGAGGTCTCCCTTCTTAAAACAAAATAGAGTACATTCCCATATTAGTCATTCCATAGCTCTTAAGGCCAGTAGCTTCCTTCATCCCCAAACAATTTTCCATCTATGAAACACTAGCAGCCAACATTCACAGAAGCTGGAAGAGTGAGTGCACCAACCCAATACAGGGAATCTGGGAGGGGCACCACAGTCCCTCTGCAAAGTATTGTCTTCTTTGGCCTCATTTTTATCTAGCAAAAGCCCATAAGCAGCAATGTTGGCAAACCTTATTCCAGCACCTGAAGACTCTTTGTAAGGTCCTTTGGGAATAACTCCTGTACCTGGAACTCCTCTCCAAAAGTCCATTTCTGAAATGTGTTCTGAAGTAGAAACAACAGCAGCAATGCAGTGGTAGAAATTAATGCTATCAGATCAGTCTTTGATATGCTAGAGGAACACATTAGGACTTGCCACTAAGTATTGTGAGATTAGGGAAAAAGAACTTCACATTTACTCAGCAGGGCTCCAAGAAGCACCAAATGCAGGTTAAGCCCCTACAAGTCCACCACCCAGAGGGAACTTGGCCAACGTGCCAGTTCTATGCTGCCTGCAGAGTTGTTTGGGAGAAGATCAGTGGGATGTAACAATTTACACGTGGGTTTTTCTTTTATTTGTTCAGAATTTGGTGTCCCCTTCCATTTCTCCTCCCTTTTCTTTCACCCCAGCTCCAATTAGAAAATTCCATTGTACAAAGTCCCACTCCACAGGAACCTATATCAAATTTAGGAAGCCATTGGTGTATAAAGGACATTCATTTCAAGAGGGTAGGACACAGTGTGCCATGTAATCAAAGGAAATTAAAGACATTCAAGCAACTGTGAATATACACCCTTTGCATACACAATTATGAAGAATTGTTCACAAAGCTTATACACTGTGGCCCTGGATGGTTTCCAAATGGCACTTATGGCATAAGAAGTGTTTATTTAGGGCTTGCAAACATGAGTTTTGTTTGTGTTCTTATGCATGTTTGGCAAATACAATGCAGGCTTTGCTTTCAGAACATTTGGCCCTAAATAAAAAGAAATGTTGTCAGCAAATCCACCAAGAAGTACACTAAATCTAAAACTTCTTCTGTTGGATCCAGAGGGAGGCTGAGGTAGGCTCTGTTTGTTTTCCAGCTAAAGGCAACATCTGGATGCAATCGCCAAGAGTTCTGGCTGCTTTGGCCACATCTAGCAGAGAGGCAGAAAGCCTTACCAAAGGCCCCGTGCATGCATTGTGAGGCTGCCCACTGATTATAGCACACCTGGAGTCAGTTAGGAGGGCAAAATGTCCATAGGAGCAAGATGATCTCACCCTGTGCCTCTCAATGACCTCCAACATTTGCCATGTACTCCAAGACACACAAAGCACTACCCACATGCATATTAGATTTCTTGGATGGGGGCAAAGGTGAGGAGGAGAAAGACACTTTTCTACCTTCTTCATTTAGTAAATATCAAACAGGCCAAGTTTTTACAGTCCATCTACTAGGCTAAAGTACCAGCTCTGCTTGCTCTGTGACTAAGCAAGTTATATAGCATTGGCCTCACTGTCCTCTTTGGAAAAACAAAGGTAATAGTACCTGCTTCAAGAAGCTGTAATAAGATGACAAACATAAAGAGGCCACACAGAGTAGTCCTTCAAAGAATGTAGGCTAAGAGTATTAAATGATTATATCATAATCTCCTTATCCCTTCTCTTTGACCTCTATGCAGAAAAATCTACTCCATTAAAAACAAAAACAAAAAAATTTGACCTACCACTAACCCCCATGTTTCACCATGCCTCCATTTCCTTAAATGCCAAGTTTCTTAAAAGAGGAATCTGAAAAACAATCTGAGGGGTTTGAAGCGGCGGGGGGTGGGAGGTTGGGGGAACCAGGTGGTGGGTATTGGAGAGGGCACGGATTGCATGGAGCACTGGGTGTGATGCAAAAACAAGGAATACTGTTATGCTGAAAAAAAAAATTTAAAAAAAAAGAGGAATCTATATGTGTTGTCCTTCCCTCACTCTCATTCACTCTCAGCACCTGTTCCTTCCCCCACAATGGGCGATAAGGATAACTCATCCACAGCCTCTGCCACCTGACTATGAGGATTTTCCAGGCTACCCCACTGACATGCTACCCACATAGCTGATGTCAATCAATGGAATATGGACAAACATGATAGTTGCCACTTGTGAGCAGAAATTTTAAATATGCTTGCTCCGTACACTTTAGCCTCTTGCATTCTTACCTCCTTGCATGAGAATGGTATGGAAAAGAAAGGCTATTCTTTAACCTGAGACCTGCAATGAGAAAGTGCCTTGAGCCCAAGACTCCACAGCCAACTCTCAGCCTTCATTTAATGTCAGAAGGAAATAAGCGTTTAGTTTTATTCTGTTGAGAATTGGGTTGGTTGTTACTGCAGCAAAAGCTAACTGGTACCCAGAATCTGTTCTTCTCCCTACCCAAGTATCCTCACCATAATGATCAATAAGGGATGATCTGCCAAGGATTTCCCCTCTTTATGGAACTCCCCCTCTACCCTCATTTGCCACTTTGTATACATGAGTCCCCTGAATATTCCCATGTTTGTAATTGTTGACTCCCTGGCCAGCAATTATTGACTTATAAGTTGGTATCTGACCCAGTGTGCAGTGGGGAAAAGAACAAAGCCACCATACACACAGAAACAGAATGAGAAGGAGCACCCAAAAGGGCTTGAGCCACTGGCTAAGGTTGTTTTGTTTCTGTTGCTAAATGTCCATAGACATTTGTTCCTGGCTAAAGGGGGCAGGGCCAGGATGACTACACTCATGGACAGGAAAGAGCAAGGTCCTATGTTCACAGAGGAGGGACTTACCATGAGCCATTTGGTGGTTGATGGACAGTAACTTGAAGAGTCAGCTTCAGAAAGAACAGGTTGGTATTGAAATGGTTTAGAGCCAAGTCTTTCTATTCAGACACAGTCTTGACCAAAGATTCAAGGAGCCATCCAAAATTCTCCACATTGTGAAGCCAAATCTAAAGGAAGATTATGAGGGCCTTAGAAAAACTGATGCCCCTCAGGATTGGGAAAAGGATCATCAGGCAGACCTGAGACACCAGAGAAAGCATCAGAGAACCAGATTTCTGACAACTCTACCCAAGACTGTGAATAAGAGACTTTCCCACCCTCAACAACAGTTTGAGAGCTAACCTGGGACCCTACCTTCAACTTACTTCCAGCAGAGCAAATCTAACCAGAATCAGAATTGCTATGACCTCCCAGACACCACTCTGATTGTTCACAGGAAGATATTCCAGACCAAACACAAGAGTGTTCTGGTCTTTAAGAGTAAAACAGTCCTTCACCCAACACCCCATCTGTTTTTCAATTGTGGTCATCTGCACCAATGGAGAAAAGTATTTTATAAACCCATCATCTTCTTCCTTTTATAAAGATGGAGAGGCTAAAGCAAGCAGGGCACCCACCAATGTTAATCCTTAGCAGGGTATCCTGTTGAGAAATCTGTGGGCTGTTGGGTTAAAGACTGATAGGGGTTTCCTCCTGTTGGCTTGTTCCCTGCTGACTCACTTGAGGCTGTGGTACTCTCTATAACAGTTACAACCCCCAGATCCTCTTCCTAAGGCACCTAGAAACCTTGGACATACTTGCACTTAACACGGGACAAGCTGTTTGTCACTCAAGATGACCTGCTAGAACATCCGAAGAACCAGGTGAATACAGGCAATAATGTGTACAGCTGGGTTGGATTATAGATTATAAAGTATGGCAACACAATCGTAAAAGCCAACATCTCTTGGGTGATAAGAGATACACAATGATCTAAACATGACACAGAAGATTTATGATAATCCTTATACCACCCCTGTGAGATAGATGCTATTTAAAACCCATCTTAGAGATGAGAGACATGCAATAGGGGAGAGTTCAACTAACTTCCCTAAGATGTATTAAGGGAGAATGTAACGAGGTAGACACAAAGTGTGCCTGGGTGGCTCAGATGGTTAAGCATCTACCTTTAGCTCAGGTCATGATCCCAGGGCCCTGGGATTGAGCCCCGCATTGGGCTCTTGGCTCAGTGGGGAGCCTGCTGCTCCATCTTCCTCTACTGCTCTTCCTGCTTATTCTTTCTCTCTCTTTCAAATAAATAAATAAAATCTTAAAAATAAAAGAAGTGAACAAAGACTATTCATT
Source organism: Lontra canadensis (assembly GCF_010015895.1). Classification (NCBI taxonomy): domain Eukaryota; kingdom Metazoa; phylum Chordata; class Mammalia; order Carnivora; family Mustelidae; genus Lontra; species Lontra canadensis. The sequence goes on along the minus strand of NW_022631014.1, from coordinate 20,193,424 downwards.
ACAGCATTATTTTTAATAATTGTAAGGTTTCCGTAGTGATATTTTAGGCAAAGTTAAATGTCAACAATAGGGAGTGGATTACATAAATCACAATATACCCATACTACATTAAAAATTACCTTGTAGGTGTGTACTTTGGAAATGAAAGTTTGTTTATCATGTATTATTTAGTAAAAAAAAAATCAGGGCACAAAGTAAATTAAGGCATAATCTTATATTTTGGCAAATATATATATATTTCTATTTCAAAAAAATGCTTATACGTATAAGCATTTTTTTTTGAAGTTCTGAAACAAAATGCATCCAAGAGTTTCTAGCAGTCCACAAATGGTAACATTGTAGATGCTTTAGGTGACCCTTTCTTTTTTATTTTTTTATTTTAAAGATTTTATTTATTTATTTGAGAGAGATAGAGAGTGAGAAAGTGAGACAGCCCGAGATGGGGGAGGGTCAGAGGGAGAAGCAAACTCCCCACTGAGCAAGGAGCCCAACACAGGACTCAATCCTGGGACTCCAGGATCATGACCTGAGCTGAAGGCAGTCGCTCAACCAACTGAGCCACCCAGGCACCCAGTCACCCTTTCATTCATGTAAATCTTCTAATAAAAGTTAATTGACTTATCATGACAGAAGAGTTACACTAATTTTAAAGATAATAAACTAGAATGGCCAAAATTAGCAAGACAGAAAACAACATGTGTTGGAGGGGATGTGGAGAAAGGGGATCCCTCTTACAGTGTTGGTGGGAATGCAAGTTGGTGCAGCCACTTTGGAGAACAGTGTGGAGATTCCTAAGAAATGAAAAATAGAGCTTCCCTATGACCCTGCAATTGCACTACTGGGTATTTACCCCAAAGATACGGATGTAGTGAAAAGAAAGACCATCTGTGCCCCAATGTTTATAGCAGCAATGGCCACGGTCGCCAAACTGTGGAAAGAACCAAGATGCCCTTCAACGGACAAATGGATAAGGAAGATGTGGTCCATATACACTATGGAGTGTTATGCCTCCATCAGAAAGGATGAATACCCAACTTTTGTAACAACATGGATGGGACTGGAAGAGATTATGCTGAGTGAAATAAGTCAAACAGAGAGAGTCAATTATCATATGGTTTCACTTATTTGTGGAGCATAACAAATAGCACGGAGGACAAGGGGAGTTAGAGAGGAGAAGGGAATTGAGGGAAACTGGAAGGAGAGATGAACCATGAGAGACTATGGACTCTGAAAAACAATCTGAGGGTTTTGAAGGGGCGGGGGAGGTGGGAGGTTGGGGGAACCAGGTGGTAGGTATTGGAGAGGGCACGGATTGCATGGAGCACTGGGTGTGGTGCAAAAACAATGAATACTGTTACGCTGAAAATAAATTTTAAAAATTTTAAAAAAATAAACAAATAAAATCTTAAAAAAAAAGATAATAAACTAGAATTGCAGATTACCTGGGCATCAAGATCAGATATGTGGAGGACACTTAATGCCATGCACATCAAATGCAAGGCCTCTGGTGCAAGTGAAGTTAGTGTGATCCAGCATTTTCCAGAGCGTGTTGCTGGGGAAAAGGGTGTTTCATGGTCAGGTAAACTAGAAAATTCTATTTACTCTTCTCAAAGGTTCACAGTGCATAAATTCTGTTAAAAATAAAAGAAAAATCTATTTCAGTTAGCTTATTTTTTAGATTTTTTTTATTATAGTTGATACATGACTATATTAGTTTTAGGTGTACAACATAGTGATTCAACATTTCTATATATTATGTTATGGTCACCACAAGTGTAGCTACTATCCATCTGGATACACAGTGGAATATTGCACAGCCATAAAAAGGAATGCAGTCTTGCCATATGAAACAACATGGATAGATCTAGCAGGTTTCGTGCTAAGTGAAATAGATCAGACTGAAAAAGACAAATACTATATGATTTCATTCACACGTGGAAATTAAAAAAACAAATGAATAAACAAGCCAATAAAAAGCAGAATCAGACCTATAAATATGGAGAATAAACTGATGTTTGCCAGAGGGGAGGTGAGGGGAAACATGGGCAAAATGGTGAAAGGGAGGAGGAGGTACAGGTCTCCAGCTATGGAATGACAACGTCATGGGAAGAAAAGGTTAAGCATAGAAACTACAGTCAATTGTGTTGTAATAGCATTGTTTTACTCCATTTAATCCTGAATTTTCCAATTTTATTTAATCATGAAGCTCCATTAAATAATACTTATGGTTGAAGAAATGCTCACAGGATTCAGAAGCAATAGTATTACTTATCACTCATCATTCTGCTGACTGTAAAACCCTTATATAGAATAATATATATTTGTATATCATGGAGCTTGGAAATACCACAGAGTCTGGAGAATTGAAGTTAACCTCCTCCCTCTGCTCAACCCTCATACCCACCCTTCTTTACAGGTGTGGGTCACAGAAGAATTCCTGGAAAACCTCGTAAAACCTCAGAGTCTATTCCAGACAATAACATACGAAAAAATTAAATAGAATAAAAGACAGGTATATCAAGTTAGAAAACACAAGAATCATGCTTACTTAACTACTTATTTTCATGATGATTAAAAAATCAAATTTTAGAATTAGATTTTTTTTCTTTCTTACTCATTTCTTTTTGAGATGGTTAGTTTTTGAAATGCCATGAGGAAAAACAACATAGAATGATTACAAAACTGGCCTGCACTCTTTTTAAAAGACTTATTTATTTATTTATTTATTTATTTGACAGACTGAGATCATAAGTAGGTGGAGAGGCAGGCAGAAAGAGAGAGAGAGGAGGAAGCAGGCTCCCCGCTGAGCAGAAAGCCCAATGTGGGGCTCCATCCCGGGACCCTGGGATCATGACCTGAGCTGAAGGCAGAGGTTTTAGCCCACTGAGCTACCCAGGCACCACTGGCCAAGACTTTTTTTCTATTTTCCCCTTACTGAGGCTTTGGACAACATTACTGGATCCACTATTTCCTCTATTTGTCTTATTGGTGCCTTTCTGACACCTTTCCTATACTTTGGAAATTTCCTACTTGGTGAGATCCACATGTGCAAGACAGAAATCAGGGAACATATTTTCCTGGACTCCCTTGCAATTAGGGCACAAGGAAGTGAACCAGACACACCCTCACAGATTTCAATGACAAAAAAACAAGACAAGGAAGGATTGAGCACCAAATGAATTTTATTGGAAAGGGAGAAGGAGCTTGGAAGAGAAATACCAGGATTTCAGAACTTGGGATGCCAGAGGCTTTCATAGCAGTGTCTCAGGTCACTGTTTTGTGAAAATCAGGCAATGAGTGTCCAGCCATCAAGGAACTGTATGCGTGAGGAGTCCTGGGGAATATGATTTCTGTTTTCTTCCTGACTACAGAGACTCAAAGCCTGACTCTCTGAGTACTCAATAAATTCCTATTCTATTTAAGCTAGCTGGAATGGGCAAGCAATGCATTGTTCCAGAACCAGATGTTTAGACGCACCACAGAATCCCCTAAACACATCACTCAGCTGCTCTACCCATTGGTCTAATGCCATCAGGCTACCCCTTCTCACAGGATAAATGACAGATGCTAGAGAGGAGACAGGTTAATTTTTTGCTGATATTCCAGTGTTAACTAGATGGTTGTTGACTTTATTCCATCCAGTTAATGTTCATTTTACATTGGGCTGGGTAATTGCACTTACTCTAGCAAATCCAGATTGTCTATATGGCTAAACCAGTGAAAGTAGCCTTCGGCACTTTTCTTTCTTGGATCTGTAGCATGTCATATTCTACCTTTCTTCCTACACGATGACCCCTCCTCTGCTTCTTTGTACACTCTTCATCCTTTACCCAAAATATAAATGTTGGCATTTCTCAGGACTGGGTCTTTTCTCTCTGTATACTCTCACTTGATAAACTCAAGCACCCTCTAGTTTTCAATAGGACCCACATATAGGTGATAACGACATCTGCAACACCAGCCTCAAACTCCCTCATGGGACTTATACTTCACATATCACCCAAGGATTATCTAAGTGCTATCTCAAACTTTACATATCCAAAATGGAATATTGACACTATGTTGTCACTCACCTGGTTGCTCACCCCAAATACCTGGAGACTTCTTTCATTCACCTTTATCCCTGTGACCTACATGATTCAAAGAAATACCAAGAAATACCAAAGAAATACCAAACATTCAAAAGAAGCTGCTATGAAACACAAAAGTAATCCTCATGAGGGATCTAATTTGTGCTCTCTATTAAAATGTAAGAACGTATCAACTCTATTTTTAACATACGAAACAAACTAGGAAATGCATAGACTAAAATACGGACTGAGATTAAAAGCTCACTCAAAGTTGCTGGAGGGCAGAAGGGTGAGGGGATGGGGTAACTGGGTGATGGACCTGAGGGAAGGCATGTGATGTCATGAGCACTGGTTATGATATGACCAAAGAAGCACTGAGCTCTACCTCTGAAACTAATAATACACTATATGTTAATTAATTGAATTTAAATTAAAGAAAGCTCACTGGAAAAAACAAAGAAGCCTCTGAGAAAATGATGCAGGAAACCAAAGGCACAAAATCAGAATAGATTTTGATGCTCATAAAAAGCAGGATCACAACTACTGATTTGTAATATAAAGGAAGTGATTTGACAGTAATAATAGTCCAGACTTTTATAATCCCAAATCCCAAATTTATAATCCCAAATCCCAGATTTTATAATCCCAAATTGGGGTACCAAGGAACAGGAAATAACAGGAATTTATCCCTGGTGATCAGGGATAAATGAAAGCAATCTTGATACCAAGAATGACGTAATGATGACCCAGAATCAATGAATTGATCTTAAATTTAAGCACTGGAGAAATAGAGATGACTGTTTCAGAGAAGTTGAACAGTAAGATTGAAATGGAAAGAAAACATTACACACATTTAACAAATGCATGGAAAATAAGGAAAAGAAGTACGTAGGCAGGTAAGCAGATAAGAAAGTCGCCAAAAAGCTGAATATTTCTATTTCATTCACACAAATGGCATGAGTTAAATCCCCCTATCAAAAGGGGAAAGTTCTCAAATTGGGCTAAAAAGTAAAGCCAGCTGTATCCTGCTAATAAGAACCCCTAAAGTAAAATAGTATGTAGAGGGCACCTGGGCAGCTCAGTTGGTTAGCATCTGCCTTTGGCTCAGGTCAGGATCTGTGAGTCCTGGGATGGAGTCCCCGCAGCAAGAAGTCTGCTTCTCCCTCTCCCTCTACCCCTCCCCTCCCACTCATGCTCAAATAAGTGAAGAAAATTTTTTAAATAAATAACTGTGTTTTAAAAAATGGTACATAGAGGTTAAAAGTTAAATGATGGACAAGAAAAAAAGTAATAAAGAAAAAAGCCCATGATGGTAACATAAACACCAAATTAATCAGAATTAAAGGTATGAAAAGGGCCATTTTCTAGGGTACAGTTTATAGATTAAAATTAAGCAAAACCGTGAACCGTTCATAATAGCCTCGAAGTTTAGGAAAGAAATTTTCTGCTCTTGGTCTGGCTGGGTTTGTGGTATCAGTGCTGCACCAGCCCCCCTCATGACTTCCACCTCCCTTTGATCATTCTGCATCAAATTGTATTCTTCAAGAGTAAGGACACAACCTCCAAAAAGAGGGGTAGTGCAGTCTGCGGAAGTGAGGTCCCCAAAAAGGAAAGTTCCAAGCACTCTGGCAGCAGTAGGTTATAGAGACTAAAGATTGTCATGAATTCTATTTGTTTAAGAAGCAAAACAACAGTAGAGATTTTTTAAAAAATAAATAAAAGATCCCCTTTTCCCCTGGCCGAGGGGCCCCAGGATGGACTGGGGCTAGGAATTATTCATATCAGCTTCCAAAGGGAACTCAGGCAGAACCTGCACGGATTTAGAATGGGACCAAGTGTATTAAGTCCCACTCCTGACGGAGAGGTAAAGACCAAAGTCAGAAGGCTCCCCTAATCCAACAGCAAAAAGAAAAAAACTGCAAATTTACATGGAAAATGTAAGTGAATGTTTACCAAAAGATGAAAAGAGAATCTCGTGATGTTCCCTGAAAAGAAAAAGAAAGAAAATATGTGTGCACACACATTGACTGATCCTAAAACAAAGTCTCAGCCTCATTCACCAACACTAAAGCATGATGTGCTTTATATAGATATATATAATCTATATATAGATATATATAGATATATAGATTATATAGATTTACATATATATGGATCTATATAACGATAGATCTATATAACGATAGATCTATCTATCTATAGATAGATCTATATAACGATAGATCCATATATATGGATATATATATTTATATATATGGAAGGATATATATATGAAGAAAGTATATATGTATGTATGTATATGTATGTATATATATACATATATCCTTCTATATATAGATTATATATATATGTAGATTGAACCAAATGAAGAAGACAGGCCTGGGGGCTAACCCTCAGCTCTTCATTCATGTGCACAAGGCAGTGGGTCGGTACACCCTGAGGCAGACTCTTCCAGTTTTCCCCTGGAGAGGGTGCCTGTTGGGAGCAGGAAACAGGATCAAGAATGGAACAGGAAAGGGACAATAAATAAAGTAGTCAACAGTGAAGAGTGAGGCAGCGCAGGGAGTAAGAACGTTTGTGTTCTATATATTGAGGAACAGGTCCGGATCCTTCCAATTCTTCGTGCCAGGGAAGGAACAAAGTCTTCCATCCAATGCCAAGATAATGTCTCTTTTAATGCTTACAACAGTCTGAGGCACACATTACTTTACTTTACAATGGAGTGAAACAGACGAACTTAAGATAGGTACCCAAGGTGCCCAACTTCACTGCATTGACAAATAGGGATTAAAATCCAACCCTCACATAACTCCACAGCCTATACCCCAACCATGACACATTTTTCCTTCTCTGATTTTCATGCTGAATGTGATTTTTTTTCTTTTTTAAGATTTTTATTTAGGGGTGCCTGGGTGGCTCGGTTGGGCGACTATCTTCAGCTCAGGATCCCAGAGTCCCAGGATCAAGTCCCGCAACCAGATCCCTGCTCATCAGGGAGTCTGATTCTCCATCTGACCCTCCCTCCCATGCTCTCTCTCTCATTCTCTCTCTTATTTATTTGTGTGTGTGTGTGTGTGTGTGTGTGTGTGTGTGTGTGAGAGAGAGAGAGAGAGAGAGAGAGAGAATAGGAAGGACAGGGAGAGAGTCTGAAGCAGACTCTGCACTGAACATAGAGCCCAATGCGGTGCTGGATCCCACAACCCAAGACCAGGACCCAAGCCAAAACCAAGACTCGGATGCTCAACCAGCTGAGCCACCCAGGCATCCTTGAATGTGATTTTCTACATATCCTTTCTTTGGTTGCACAATATCACGGTTATGCTAAAGTAAAGGACTCCCTGCCAACACCCCCCTGTGGGAGGGGGGCACATACATTCCATCTCCTCTCTGTATCTCACTTAAATTGCATTCCTCCTATAGCCAGATTGCATATATATGTGTCTGGGATCTGGAGAGAAGCTCCTTCTTGAGACTTTTTTGGGAGAGTCTATGTAAACATACAGAAAAAAATATAACCAAGGTTCACATCCCTCAAAAAGAATTTCTAGATAATTTGAGTGACTATATTAAAACTTCCGCAGGCTACCTCACCTTGGTATATAGAAACTGCTGTGGAAATCCTGAATACAAGGTCTTTGTCGAAAATCTGTACTGTGTCTCCTTACAACTCCCCATGGTCCTTCCAAAAAGAAGACGTTTGAAAAGTCTTTGGGTTAACCACAATGAACAAGCCCCACTCCTCCTCATAAATCATGCTATTGTTTAGTGATGCACTGTCAAGACAGGCCACATTTATCTCCCCACAGCAAGCTTGGCAAAAATATGTTCAGAAAATATTGGTCATGTTATCTTTCCAAAAGGTTAAGAGAAGGATTTGCTTATCTATGATGATTTATGGAACTGACAAGTGGGTGCACAAATGTGGCCAGGAAACGCATAAGAATAGAGAGACTTGATTAGAACAAAATTATGGTGTCAGGGCACAAGGTTGATAGCTGCATTCTATAATGGGACCGGAAAAAAAAAAAACTGGGATTCATAAATCACATTTGTTAAGAATAAATTTAAAAAGAGAAGGGGATGAATCCAGTACCCCTTGTTGTTTCTATATCATAATTTGCTGGCCTGCCCTGCCCTGCCTCTGTCAGAGATAAGGACTTCTATTGCTTTCTTCTATCTCCAGATTAAGTCTAAACACCAATAAATGAAACACTTTGGCTTCTGTTCGCGTGTCCTGTCCATACCTGACTTAGCTAGTGACTCTTAAATGATTTTCAGTGACTGGATGGTTTATGCAGTTGAGCAAGCACGTCTGACTCCCATCCAGTGAATAAGCCTGCCTCCGTGGCCACAACAAGAACACCCCAATTCCAGTTCTAGCTCTGAGTGCCCACCTGCATGACTCTGGACACGTTTTCTGTTTTCACTTCTTTCATTTGTGACATGGCTGAAAAACACCTCATCCATCAATCTGAAAAGCTGAGTTCACGATCCAAAAGAAAACAAAAGAAACTTTATGAAGTCATCCCAGTCCTCTGGACCCCAAAGCTATTCCATTGCCAAGCATACTTGGGGGCGGTGGGGAGGGTTGGTGAGAGCGAGTCAATGTTTGTAAAATTGACTTGAAAGACATGTCTCATATCTCTAAGTGGCAAAATGGAATAGATAAATGTATATGGAATTTGTCAGTCTTTTTAATTCTGGAATTATATCGTTGAACTTGCAAAGAGGAGTAGCTAACCATCTGCTGATTTAATTGACATTTTAGCACCGACTGAACTGTTCTGGAATAAAAATATTTTATAACTTCCTGGGTTTTGCAAAACATTCTCTCCTTGTGTTTTATTGTGGCCCTAACAGTAATTCAAAGACAAACAAACATCAGCACAAGCCCCCTCCACCCCCAATAGTCCCTTGGGTTATTTTAAGCTCTTGCTGCACCATGGTAGCAGTGGTATGGGCACCTTGCCAGAAAAGCTTTGTTTTCCTTCCCTAGAGAAGATAGCTAACAACCAGGTGTTCCATTCAGTGGCTACTGTGCATGCAGCGAGGTGTGCATGCTTGTTTTTATCCATTTTGAAGCCTGAATTTGGAACAAATACCATTTTAAGACCTTTGCAGGATTAAAATATAGAAGGTATCATTAGATCAGGTTCTTATCCTCTTCCCCCTCTCTCCAGTTTCTCCTCACCAAGTAACCCACACAGCTCCAAGAAGACAGCACTGCATGACCCCCTTCAACCTCGTGCTTGACCTCCGTACTTACCCCCAGCTCCAGGCAGGCTCTGCAGGCTCCTGTCTTGCTACCTTCCTCTCCCATTTCCTGAACCTGACTCAGATGCCCCCATTGCAACCTGGACTTTATCCACCGGATCCACTCCTGGGACGGAGGCTTGTACTTGTTCTGTGGGTCCATGCATTTTTCAAGGATGCCACCTAGTCCTGGCCTGGCCCTCTTAGTCTACATAACATGGTCCTCCCAAGCCCACTAGGAGGAAAGCGGAGGCAGTTATTTATTTGTGACTGTGGGGTCCTTGCTGAGCTACTGCAGAGTATGGACACCGATGCTGCCTACGCCCCCCCCCAACCCTTCCTCAGTTCCTTGAGCAAGCAAACACAGAAGGTTAAGAGTCAGGATAGTTGTCAAAGATGGCTGATTACTCAGGTCAGGGAAAACCTGACAGATATGGCAACCTATGATTTTTTTAAGTAATCTTTTTAATTGAACTGTAACCTTTAGAGAGAGGAGTTCAGAATAATACACATGCAGGTTGATGGCCCATCTTAAAAAAAAAAAAAAAAAAAAAAAAAAAAAAACTATCTGTCCACCACCCAGATTCAGAAATACAACGTTCCCAGCCAGAAGCCACCTTCATCTGCCTCCCGTAAGAAATCCCTCCTGGGGTGCCTGGGTGGCTTAGTTGTTTAAGCATCTACCTTTGGCTCAGGTCATGATCCCAGCCCCATGTTGGGCTCTCTGCTTAGCAGAGAGTCTGCTTTTCTCTTTCCCTTTGCCCCTCTCCACCCTCCACTCATGCATGCTCTCTCTCTCTCAAATAAATAAATAAAATCTTAAAAAACAGAAAAGGAATTCCTCCTTCCTCCTCAAAAGCAACCAATATCATGACTTCTGTCCCCAGACATCACTTTGCTTGTGTTTTAATTTATATAAATGGAATTGTGCCTCTCATATGCTTTTAGTTCTGGTTTCCTTGGCTCAGCATTGTTTGTGAGACTGATCCATATTGTTGCATGTAGATCATTTTCATGTTTACATAGTATTCCCCTGAACGAATGAATGTACCATAATTTATTTATCCATTCTAGTGTCAATGGACCGTTGACTTTGTCGTTTGGGGCTTTTGCAACCAAGACTGTTCTGAAATCCTTGCATTAATTCTGAGTATCTGTATTTGCATGCTTCTGCTGGGTGCATCCCTCCAGTAGACTTTCTGCTGAAGACCCCAGCAAAGGCTATGCAACAATATCTCAGTGTTCTATCAATTTATACACAATTTATTACCAGTGGTAGTTAAGAGTTCCAACGTGCTATTTCTCACCTATACTTCATTTTGTCAGTCTCTTTAATGCTAACTCTTCTAATCTCTATATAATGGTAGTGCTACCCTAGACCCAGGCAAGAGAGGGAACCTTCTAGGCCATAGGCTTTGAAGGCCCTGCTGGGCCCCTTCTAATGACATACCACCCCTGGAAGTCCTCTGGGCAAAGGCAAATGGGACAAAAAAAAAAAAGACCTGACTAACAGAACTAACATGATAGGCCTCACTGATGTATGAACTATACTTCCTGAAGACAGAAAATGGATCTTTATTTTTCCCCCCAAAAAATGTACAAAAATGCTTTTTAAGAAATTTTATTATAAAAATGTTTTTACCAAAAAAAAAAAAGAAGAAAAAAGGTTAAGTATAAATAACTGGAGAAAGAGAGAACATTTAAAGATTAACACTAGACTATATTACTCAAGATTATAAAAAACCAAATGAAATGTATATTTTCTTAGGAGAGTGTAAGTTACCAAAACTAATGCTAGGAAAGATGGAAACTAAACACACTGATTTCCATAGAAAATAGAAAAAAAGCTATCAACTTACCAACTTCCAAAAAAGCCTCAGGTTCAGAGGTTTTCACAAGTAAGTATTACTTCAGAATATAGAAAAAAAAAAGAAAGAAAGAAAATGTTGACATTTTTAAAATTATGTGATTATCATACTGATACCAAACCCCAACAAAGATTACCCAAAATAGAAAACCTTAAACCACTTTTATGTGTTAATACAAAAATCCTTATTAAAAAATTAAAAAAGAAAAGCCAGTGGCACACATAAATAACAATATATCATGACCAAGAAGATTTGGTCAAAGATGGCCCAGTATTAGAAAGTCTGTTACTATCAGCCATCATATGTATATAAATAAAGACAAAAAGCATGTAATCCTCACTGTAGACCATGAAATCACACTTGAAAAAATTCAACAATCATTCTTGATATGAAAAAGAAATAACAAAAACATTCAATACATATGTATAGATGGAGGTTACTTGACTGAATAAAAGGTGTTCTCCTCAGCCCACATGGCAGCCTCACGCTAACAGAGAAACACCCGAGACATTCTCACTAAAGTTGGGAACAATACAAGGATGTCCTGGCACCCTGACTCCAAAACACAAAATAACTTTGTGTTTTCTGATCACATTGGGTAATACCGGAGTATAATGTTCTAGTATTGAACAGTATTACTAACAGTTCTAGTATTGAACAGTATTATTAACAGTAGTGTATTAGTAACAGTAGTGTTAATAATACTGTTCAATACTAGAACATTATACTCCGGTACTACCCAATGTGATCAGAAAACACAAAGATATTACAGGATTAAATTGAAAAGACTTGTTGATATTTTGTTTACAGATGATATGGTTACACATGTGGAAATTACCCTCCCCTAAACTGACTGAAAACCACAACAAGTCATTAGAGATGTCACTAAGTTAGCAAGGGGCAAACTTAAAATGCTGAAACCAATGGCTTTCAGTTATATAAACAGCCAACAGTGAGAAGATAAAATGAAAGAAGAGACTCCATTTAAACAAGAACTCTATGACAGAAAATAGTCTTGGTAATAGTTTTAACAAGACAACAATATTCAAGGACTATAAAACAGAAATTTTCAAAACTAGTAAAAGAAGATTTGAAAAAATGGAAAAGCATTATATTGTGCTCCTGAATAAGATGATTCAACATCATAACGTCAAATCTCACTAAGCTAATTTATAAATTTAACAGGTTTCCATAAAAATATCAGAGAATGCTTTTAGAAGGCTGATTTTCTAGTTTTAACGTAGGAGAAAAATGTTTCCAGGATAAGTTGGAAGAACAATGAGCAAAAAGAGACTATCTTCCAGATATTAAAAAGATATTACAAAGCCACTGTATAAAATAAAGCCACTATGTGTTAGTGATGCATGGATATATGGACAAACCAAAGAAACATAATGGGAAGCTAAAAATAGACCCAAATGATTTTAAGAATCTGATGTATGATAAATGTAGCATCTCAAATCAGTAAGGTGAATGTGGATTACTTGATAAATGATTTTAGAGTAGAGCTTCCCATCTTTGGCACTATTGACATTTGGGGTTGGAAAACTCCTTGTCCTGGGTGGCTATCCTGGGCATTGGACACTTTTTAGTGGCATTCTGGACTCTATCCACTAGATGCTAATAATACGCACCCTCAAGCTGTTATGACCAAAAATGTCTCCAGACATGGCCAAATGGCCTCTGTGTGACAAAGTTGCCTATGTTTAAGGACCACTGCTTGAAAACAACCAAGTAACCCTCTGGGGGCGGCGGGGGGTAGAAATTGAGCTATATTTCAGAAAAAAAGTAAACTCCAAATATGTTAAAAACAAAAGTTTTAAAAATAATATCACTTACTTGAGGAGCATAAGGAATAACACAGAAGACATTGGGAGAAAGAGAGAAGTTGGTGGGGAGAAATCGGAGGGGGAGACAAACCATGAGAGAGCGTGTGGACTCTGAGAAACAAACTGAGGATTTTGGAGGGGGGATGTGGGGGATTGGGTGAGCCTGATAATTGGTATGATGGAGGGCACGTATTGCATTGAGCACTGGGTGTGGTGCATAAGCAATGAATTTTAGAACACTGAAAAAAATAAAATAATTTTTAATATGATATAAATGTAATTCAAGGAAACATGGGTGAATTACTTTATAATCTTAAATTAGAAGAGCCTTTTCTAATTTTGACTCCAAATTCAGAACCCTCTTCTCCATCTCCCCACAAAATTTTAAGCAATATATGCAATTTTCATGAGCATGTTGTGGAATCAGAGTCATTTGGGGGATACAAGTTAGTGAAAGTAATGGTCTTAAGATTGCCACTAGGAGACAGCCATGGGCCATTGAGCCATGAGATATATTTTTAGGTTCTTTCTTAAAATAAAATTCTGACAACTACTGAGTATGGAGTCTACTTCTATAATCCAAATATGGAGGCACAGTTTTTTTCATGATAAAACAAGGAAATTGAGAAGAGGAGCCGGTTGGGGGGAGGGGTTGGAGGGATGATTAAATTCAGTTTCAAACATACTTCCCTATTCCTCAATAGTGAACTATCAAAAAAAACTACAAGAGGGCCACAATTTGACTCAATTCAGTCGTTGAGATTGTCAAGGCAAACAGCCAATCATATTAATAAATGCATTGGCTATGAGCATTCTCTCTAATATTTGGCAATTAACCTGCCAACAGTCCATCATGCTGGGCATTTACATTGGCCACAGTCACAAAAATAAAACTGAAAGACTATGGTCTGGGACAATGTTTCCCTAGGTACCACCCAGGATTCTATTCTTGTCTAGAGTTTGAAAATGACCTGAAGATCAGTTCTGAGTAAAGCAGTCAGGGATGGATGTGCTACTTCCAAGACAACTCTGCTTTCCTTTGTATGTCAGCTCTCCAAGAATCCTAAAATACAGAACTACCTAGTGCAATGCTAATCATATAGTGCACAGTCATGTTATAGTCAGGTCTTTACCAAATTCAAGTAAGACTCAGAATACCCTGGGTATCTTGTGTAAATGCTTGAGGCTGTTCCTGGAGATTCTGCTCTGGGGAATCTGCATCAAGAGCCCCAAAATGATTTGGATGTATTTTTTGTTCTATGAATCTCATCTGAGCACTCCTCCTACAGAATTGATTCTCTGTTTAGTAGAAAACAAACAAACAAACAAAAACCACTTTTTCTTTAAATTCCAGTCCATCACAGACTTACAGTTTTATAAAATACAATAAAAGTGAATTACTAGAAAAATGAAATTTTGAAAAAACAGACACTTGTGTACAAATATAAGTCCAAATGTTTTATGATTAGATTCAGCAGGTACAAAATCACATACCAATAAATAGATCAATTCATTGACAAATATAATCAGAACCAATAAGACAGGGGAAAGAACAAAAATCTGTGTATCAAATTCATTGGAAGCATGCCTAGCAGCAATGAACATAGAGAATCATTATTGCAGTTGTAACGTTGTCATCTCACACTTACAACTAAACCAAAAATTATGAGTTAGCAATTCCCCACATTAAGCACCTAGTGCGCATTTTGAACAAACACCATGTACATCACCATTTAAGGGTTTTAATGTAACAAATGGATTTGGTACCCTAAATTGGATTGGCCATGTGATTCACAAGGAATAAAGTATATCCAATTATTTTTCTGTTTTGTTTTAATAACATTCATAGACTCATAGTAGATAAACCTTTCCCACAGAGGTATGTTGACAAAAATATAAGAAGGTTTCAAGCAACTTCAACAGGTTCAAGTTGCTCCTTTCCAACTTCTAATGGGGCCATACCAAGCAGGTCTAGTCTGCTCCTCATGCACATGTGACTCACTGCGAAGCCCACTGTAAAACTGGTCTATAGTCCATTCAAAGACAAAGCCACTGATCATTGCTTGGGTGACTGCAATGTCAAGTTGACTTTGAATAGAGCTGGCCTGTGGGTCCTGAAAAATCTACCGGTCATTATTTCCTTCTGCAAACTCCCAAGGAAAATGGATATAACCTCTTTTAAACATCGGAGATTCACTCAACAGTGTGTGAAAAGTTAGCATATTTGGGGCAGTGTGTTTAACTGCTTCATGTCTCCGAAACCACGCAGATGGCAAAGTAGCTGACAGACATTCATGTCTTCAGTTTTAAGATTATGCCATTTCCACACAACGTTAACTTTACATTTGTTTATAAGGGGTATGTTTTGATTGAAATTCTTGCAAATAATAATTGTCATCTAACGTTCATAATGACATCAGGAAACAGGGATAGTCAGACACATCCAATTAACATGAACACACTGCAGTTTTGCCAACAGACAAGAGAGAACCACAAGGGATAATCTGGAACCCCAGAGGAGGAGCCAAAGTCAATTCTAAAGGCTCATATCAATTCATGCCTTAACAGCTAAAGCCGGACCCACCAGCTGGAAAGAGCCAGCATCCTTATAACAATCCAGCTGAACAGCGGCTGTGTGGAGTCCATCCGCATATGGGGATATACTCCCACCCCAAAGGCGATCAGGGAAGCCAGACGTGGAGGCCACAGCTTGGCTTGCGAATGGTTTGCAAATTGCTTGCCTTCTGTAAAAAAAGGCCTTTTGGGGAAATATTTTGCCCTTGCACAGCAGTGTGCTTCATCTGTCTCTGACCACTTCAGCTCCCACTCTAGGGCTCTGCGTGTCTCTCCCCGACCTGTCTGGGTCAAAGGCTCTCAATCCCCACACCCCAGAAAACAGCGGCCGCACAAGTGCGCCCCCAACTGTTGATCACTGAGAAAGACCCACTCCTCCCACAGCAGGGGATATGCATTGCTATCCATCCGCTGCCCGGTGTGAGCCAGGCGGGACAACATAAGGAAGCGCCGCTTGGTGGGGAGGACAGGGAGAAGGCACAGCAAAAAGTCAGTACTCAGAGGAAGAATGTGAGGACTGTGCCTCCAGCTGTATTCAAGAACGTAGTCAGGGCAGTAACCATTTAGCTTAAACAGAAGCATGATTCTGAGGAGCGGACCAGGGACTAGGAGGTAGTGGATGCTCCAAGGCAGCATGAGACGTTGTATACAGTTGGGGGTTATGCTGGAGGGGTGGCTGGCTTGCTGGTGCCAGACTGACTTCTAGCACCCTCACCGTGTGCTGCCCCAAAGCCACCAGGGTGTTACAAACACAAAAAGCTTAGAACCCTGTTCCACACGACTGTCTGCCACCCCTCAGGACAGTGTTTTTCAGGGGGGGAACCGGAGGAGGAGGTGAGGTCATAGGCAAGGGGAAGAGTTGCTTTAAAGTAAACACATTCCCAACTCTGGCCGCAATCCATAAGGACAGAGTCTCCGGTAGTGAATCCCAAATGATGGGTGGTTCTGGAAATCCCAGAACCAGGTAAAGCAGGCCACCTCTGCTGGCCTGGACCCTGAAGTCCAGCTCTATACATGTGCTTTGCTGTCCCCCAATGCTGCAGGCTCAGCCACACAGACTCTGGGTCTCTTCTGTCCAGGACAGTGAGGGCCACTGCTGGTTCACATTCCTCTCATCGATGTTCAGGGTCTACTCTGCTGCCATAAAACCTGGTTGCCTATGCAGCATGGGGGCTGACCCTTCCCCAGCCATCTGCATACTAGCCTAAGTCTGATTTCCTGATCAGCTCTCTAGGGTTTAGCTGGAAGAACTCCACCCTGCCATGATGGTAGTCAACATCCCTGTACCTTGAGAATGTATGATGTGCTAGGTGCCATAGCGGGTACTTTCAAGACCTGATACCATCCTCACAGCATCACTCTAAAGGAGGAATTACGATCCCATTTCGCAGATTTGAAAAATGAGGGCTGGGAAATTTAGCACACAACTAATGAGTGGTAAAACTGGTTGTCTCAACGCCCCCTTTCACAGCATACAAAGTTGGACTGTGATCCAGACCCTGGAACCCCATTTAGTTCTTGCCATCCTCCTCCTCCTGACTTTGATCCCTTTTCCAGAATCCTCCACGGTCCAGGATCTTCAAGTAGAAAACCCAGAACATGTTACGACCGCATCTGTCTGCGGGCCCCAGCTCCTGACGGAACACCTGGGATGTCAACCAGGGCCTGGATCAAGCTAGACTTCGTTTCTCTTGAAGCCTGTTTAAAGTGCTCACCCTAGCAGAGAGTCCAGTCTGACATTTAGGTTAAATACCACCCTCCTCTGCCACAGACCCTAAAATTTTCCCCCTCTCATGGCTGGAGTCTCAGGAAAACTGGTGGGAAACTACATTTTTCTGGGATATTGGAACCTCAGCCAGGCTTTCCTGTTTAATAATAAAGCGGTAATCCTCAAAGTGCACCGCCCAGGCACCACCTGCATCAGAGTCAGCTGGAAGCTTGGGAAATGCACATTCCCAGGTGCCCCAAGACATCCCAAACCAGACTGTTGGGGTGGTTCTTTTCCCACAGGTGCTCTGTATATACCTCCTTAATTCCAACAGCATCCTCACAATAGAAACAGCTTGCCACCATTGTCTTCAAACTCTGAAACGGAGCTATATATTTGCTTTTTGGACATAATTCAGATAATTGCTCATAAGACCCTCTTCAGTCATGTCAAGAGGAAGGAGAGAAAAAGGAAACTAACACTACAGAGCTGCTATGAGACACCAGGCACCTTGTGGTCTTACTATAATTAATCTTCCCAGTGGCTTATTAACACCTTCATTGTGAGTTAAGGACACTGAGAAGGTTGTGTGACTTGTTCGAGGTCATGGAACTAGACCAAGATCAGTGCAGATGCATACCCAAGTCTCTAATCCCAGGCCTAAGCTGGTCTCTCTTGCACCACTCCAGCCTTCCCCCAATTATAACCCATAGTGTATTCAGCACATCACTGGCTGTTTCAGTTTTTGGTTTTTTTTGTTTTTTTTTTTAGAAAGAAAGAAGGAAATAAAGCAGAGGAGGAGCACCTGGAGAGGGAGAGAATCCCAAGCAGACTCCACGCCCAGTTCATAGCCCACCCCAGGGCTCCATCTCACAACCCTGAGATCATGATCGGAGCCGAAATCAAGAGTCAGACGCTTAACTGACTGTGCCACCCAGTCGCCCCTTGACTCATTTTAATACTCAGTTATTTAGTTGGTTGTTTTACCATAATATAAAAATTACTCATACCTTTCGCACACAAGAAGTTGTCAATCATGATTTGGCTAATAAATGAGTGAACTCTCTGTAGGCTTTTAAATCTATAACTAAATCATATATTTCAAAATGCCATGCAAAAAAAAAACTGCAAAAACGTGTTTATTTTAACTCTGAAATTTGGCTGATTTCATCGTTACAAATCAGGGAGGTGGCAAACTATGGAATGTGAGCCAAACCCGGCCCACAGTCGGTTTTCATATAACCAGCAAGCTAGGAATTGTGTTTTCTTATTATTATTTTTAAAGAATTGTTTAAAAAAAAAAGGCAAAGAGAAAAATATGTGACAGAGGCCAGACACCACATATGGTCTCTAAAACATTTACTATCTAGCCCTTCACAAAAAAATAAATAAATAGAAAATTTGAGCCCCTTTGTAGATGTTAAATTATTGGGCTAAGACGGAGTATTCTCAGCAGGGATGATACCATGTAAAACTGATTTTTCAGGAAGTGAAAATATATTGTACTCATTTTATGTATCAATAACAACACACATATAGGACATAAACAGATATACAGTGTACCTGTGGTTTGAAATTTCAGGGGATAAGAGCAATTAGAGAAAAATGTCTAAACAGGCTCCTTAAGGGGCAATAATGAGAAAGAGGCTGAGAAACACTGCTTCTCTTTGTAGCAAACATTCGCAAAAGAGCTGTTTTCATGTTCTTTCAACCCACTCCAACCCACAGCCCTCCCATACAGCTGCTCTCAGCCACAGTCATCAGTGAGCTCCATGTCCACATGCCCAGCAGATGTTCTCATCTCATGTTACTAGACCACCTGCAGACTTTTGACATCTCCTCTCTTTCCTGTTATACTCCCCTCTTCTTTTCAACAACTCCACACTTTGCTGACTTTCTCCTTACCTCCCTGGCTCACCATTTTGAGTTCCCTTTTTCAGATTCCTCTTCCTCCATTTGAATTTTGAACGTCAAAATTCCCCAGGGCCATCCAGGATCCTTCCTCTTCTTTGTCTGTGTTCTCTCTATATATTACATAATCTCTCCCTAACTTTGAAAGTCACCTGCATGCAAAGGAGCCCCTCTTCACCTCTCCCCTGAGTTCTGGATCTATGTCCAGCCACCTTCTTGACATCTCTGCATTTTTTTTTTTTTTTTGCGGGGGAGAGGGGCACTGCATTGCATTTCTATGGTGTTAAGATGCAGACATTTGAGGATTTTTTTTTTTTTGCTATACTTTAACTCTCACTAATACCAGTGATGAAACAGGAAATGAACCTAAGTTTGTCTGATTTCAAGACCTGTTGGGCTTTATATGTCTTCCTGATGTTCCTAGACAGGTCTGTGTAGAAATGCTCAGTATTATAATATGGCCTCGCCCATCAAGAAAGATGTCAAGGTAGACTCACTCTTTGACATCTCCACTTTGATATCTATAGGATACCACAAATGTCAGGAAATTATTTTCCCCTCTCCCTCCAACAAACCTGGTCCTAACCCAGGTTTATCAGTTATATTCCAGTCAGGAAAACAGAATCATTCTAGGTCTTTCCAAAAGAGAGGATTTAATACCAGGAATTGGCAAGACAGGTTATGGAAAAGATAATGGTGAAACCACCTGCAGATTGGCCACGGCAGGAAGTCACCACCACCTGAAGGGCTGGAAAGAAAGGAGAGATGGAGGAGAGTCCAGAAGGAGCACCATCCAGGGAGATTTGGGACGATGAAGGCTGACAGAAACTGGGCCATAGAAGAGACACAGCCTAACTGGGGCTATCTGATGCAGAATGAAAGCAAATACTCCTGGCCTCATTCTTCCTCTTGCTAATTAGTCTTCTGCCACTGCTTTCATTGGCTGAACATACCAAAATCTAGCTGACAATGGGGCCTGAGAAATAAGGGGTCTCACAACATAGAGCATAGCATGGGTAGGATGCAGAAAGGATATGAAACTAAACAGGAAGTGACCAGTCTCTCCTTTCTTAGTAATGGCACAATCTCCACTGAGTTACTAAAGCCAAATTATAGAAGTCATCCTTAAAGCTATCCTATTCATTATTATTTATTTATAAGTCTAATATAAATTCCTAATGGTTCTATATCAGGAATAAACCTGTCTACTTCTCTCCATCTCACCCATTCTAGTCCAAATCACCTTCATCTCTCACTGGTCAGTGGCAAGACCTCCTCACTGGTCTCCCTGCTGCCAATCTTGCCCTGCTTCCAACATGCACATAGTAGCCAATGTGATATTTTTTAAACTTGACACAAAATGATGTCATCTCCTGATCAAAAACTTTGAATGGGGCTACCACTTCTTAAATGGAAATCTAAGTGATTCAGACAAACTCTCCCTAAAACTATGGGCAATTTTTTTTTTAAAGAAAAGAGAAATTATCAAACAAAAGCAACAAAAAAATAATTATTCCTAAAAATAATTTAGGTACAGCATGCAACACACAAAGAAAACCAGACATGCATAGAAACAAATCACTATAACCAAGAACCAGCAAAAGCAGAACACACAGATTCTCAAAGATTTCCTATGTTATAATTATCAAACGTAGGCTTACTGGTTCAAGGACATAAAAGCCAAGTTTAAAAGTTTTGGAAAATAATTAAGAACTATAAAAACTGACATAGCCTATTTTCAGAGAACCAGATATAAATTAAGAATGAAAAAAATCAATTACCAAAAATTTAAGGGCAAATTCTACTTTGCCAAAGAGGGAATAGCAACTTGGTTGATAGGGAGAATATATTAAATACAACACAACACATAGAGACAATGAGATAGAAAATAACAGAACAGAGAAAAAGAGATAAAAGACAAAATGAGAGGGTCTTATATATTTACTTGGAATCCAAGGAAGGAAAGAGAGAAAGAGTGGAGCAGAGACAATAAAGGAATGATTAAGAATATTCTAGAACTGACTGAAAACATCAATTCACAGATTCAAGAAGCTGAAAAAGTTTCAAATAGAATTAATGAAAAAACAGTTCACATATGGACATTTCATAGCAACACTGCAGAAAAAGAGACCAAAAAAATTACAACAGTAACCAGAGGAAGGGAAAAAATAACAAATGACAGCGGCAGGTGACTTCTTAACAGCAACAATAGAGAACAGAAGTGGAATGGTGTTCTCATTGTGTTTAGAGAAAATAGCTATCAGCCTAAAGTTTCATAGAAAAACAAGTTATTTCTCTAAGAAAAAAAGGCAAAATAAAGATATTTTCAGACAAAGCTTATGGACTGTATTGCCAGAAGTCCCAGGTATACCCACCAGCTATAAATAAGACACTTCAAGCAGAAAGTAAATTATTTTACATGGAATGTTAGGTGTGCAAAAAGGAATGAAGAGCAAAGAAAGAGGTAAATACATGAGGTTAAGTTACATAACTAAAATATACAATGTCTTAGCCGGTGGTGGACCCCTCCCCTCCATAAAGCAGATTGTGAGACCAAAAATAAATAAATATGTGTGTATATATATATATATATATATATACACACATATATATATGTGTGTGTGTGTGTGTGTGTGTGTATGCAATTTGTTCAGTAATAATTGCAGGAAAGAGGGATAACTAAGGAGAGCAAAACAGGAAAGGAGTGAAAGCCAATAAAAGTGTTCATTAATGAGCAGTTCACTTCTGTGGACAGCTAGGACTCAGTCTCACCAGGGACTACTGAGAAACTACCCACAACTGTCCACAGGAAAGGCAAAAGAGAGGCATACTTATTCACCAGTTTCTGTCCCCAGTTGGTCATTAATCTCCTCACATTCCTGGGCTATGGATGCATGAGTTCTGGACAGGTTCATGCAGACAGAAGAGAGGGTTGAGAAAATGTAAGAGGTGACATAAGAACTATTCAGTGTTTATTTTAAGTTCTGTAAGTGAACAGAATAGAAGTGTCCTCAGGTCATTGTCTTTTCTGGAGTGAAAATAAGATGTTGTTTGGACTGTGATAAGGTAATGGTTCCTAGAGTAATTTCTAGAGTAACCGCTAAAAGAATGTGAATACTATGTAAACTGACAAATAAAAGAAAGTGGATTTTTTTAAATATTTAGACAAAAAAGAAAGTAGAAAAAAGGGTTACAGAATTTAACAAATAAAAGCCCAAAATAAAATAATATATTTAAACCCAGATACATCTGTTCTTATATAAAATATAAATATGTTAGATTTCTAATTAAAAGATAAAGATTATTAATCTGAGAAGCAAAATAAATAAATAGTAAAATTTCAGCATGGAATGTAAAAGAAAACTATTAAAATATTCAATATATCACTATCAAATTAAAGTATCTACATGGTCAAGACACCAATCCTTTCCAAATTAGTATATAAATTTATTAAAATAAAAATGAAAGTAGTAACCAAATACTTTGGAAAAACTGATAATTCTAAATTAATCTGGATAATATTCAAGAATACTTTTTAAAAGTAGAATAATGAGGGACGTTAAAATATCAGTAAAACTATAGAAATAGACATAATCAGTAGTATGTAATACTACTTACATAATCAGTAGTGTGTGGCTACTACTTGACAGTTTTCTGAATGTATTTACCTTTATTAACACAGTTGATCCACATAATAAAAACTTTACAAACCAAACAGGCCTTATATTAAGAAACTGATGGTCGGAGAGATTAACTTGTGCAGTTACCCAGCAAATGATTGAGCTAAATGTTAATTCCAGCTCAGACTCTCTCCTGGTGTGGTGGTCTGGTTCATACCACCCTTTAGAGATAGCTATCACAATTAACCAGCTGTACTTTTGAAATCAGGTCACAGTTTATAACAGAGCAGGTCAAATGAAGATTGAAGTGTGCAAAATGTTCTTGATTTATTAAAATATTGCTTTCCTTTGAGCACAGATACAGCAAGATGTTGACATAATGGCAATAAAAGCAGCAATCTCAGGCAGAATTCTCCCTTGAGTTTCTAAAATCTGATATTAATCAGCTACCTAGCTCAAGCTTCAAGAGTTGGGTTTCCCATAGATAACATCACGAAGCTATAATCTTTCCTATTTAGCTTGGAACCCCCAGAGTCTTCTGTATAGCTTTGCTACTATAATTTTTATTTACTTATTTATTTGTTTATAATAGCAACTTATGTTTAGAACTCATTTGAGCTGGTTCAAGGCACATACCTTGCACCAACCATATTCTGCTTGGTGTACTTACAGACTTGCCTGACACCTGCATCTTCCCTACAATGATAGGAAGATGAATAGTCAGCAACTATTTAAAGCTGATTCTGTGACTGTCCAATACCTAACACAGTACTACATCAATATATAAATATGTGAGTAAATAAATATGTCATGTCTTTAAAATCATGGTGGTGATGATGATGGCGACAGTAGTGATATGATGGTGATGGTGATGATGATGATGGGGATAATAATGATGTGATGATGATGACACCTCCCACCACAATCTCAGAATACAGTGAATTATTTTACTATCTTCCTACAGAAAGCAAACACAGGAAAATCTACAATATGGATTTTCTTCAGGAAGTATGCTTGCTATTCTCAAAACTTAAGCCACCATGAAAAAGTTGAGATAGAGTCTATATAGCTAGCAGGCTTCTCTTGTAGAGGACAGGGTGCTCAGTGGGTCGCACAAAGATTATAATGTTCAACATGGAATTAGTTGTTAGATTTCCAATGAATGGAAAATGAGAATTTAAAAAAAAAGAATTATTCATTTGGACATTCACAGTGAGCATCAAGCAGCCTAGTTACATCCAAATATATTCTTCATGTTTGTATCAAAAATATCCCATTTTGAACCAAATGAATTTTTAAAGGATTTTTAGGTGCAGAATATAGATAGTATTTTTCTCATAGTATTACATATAATTCTTGAATACTTATTTTATATCAGAAAGAGTTACTTATATAGTCCATTTTATTATGTAAAATGCTAGATGCAGTTATGTGACTTCAAAGGAATTTCATAAAGTCATAAATTCCTCAGCCTCTGCCTACCTATCTCATGCACCCCATGTTTTCTCACCATTACTTGTCCAACTATGTTTCATATTTAAAATAATGACAATGAAAGAAGGGAACCAGGCCTCCTGTACAAAAACAAACCCATATTTCTCTTCTCATAAAAAAGGTTAAAAAAGGAATTGTCTATCTGCTTGGAAGACCAGGCCATTCTAATGAACTATGAAGCTCTGAAAAATCCCAAACCTCTTTTCAACCTCAAGCTGATCATCTGTGTTATTCATTCACAGTAAATCTATGCCTGAACATGTTTGGTTTTTACCAAATGATGTCTCATTATCCCCAAGCTGAAACTATGCTGAAAGCCAACCTCTTGCTTTCCTTTAACGACATGCACCACCAGAAATACAATCATTTCTGAGTATCCTCTCTTACCACTCCTTGGCTAGTGATTACTCTCAGACTCCTCTGCCTTTGAGATTGTGTTCTTACCTTTTATCTGTGTTCTCCTTTCCTCTTCTTCTCCTGGTTGCTGGCCCTCCACCCTTGCACACATATCTGTCCACAGACTCAGTTCCAGTGCCACCCTTGATGTCTCCTCCTAAAACCAGAGAAGTCCAGGGGCTGTAATGGAGTTGGGAGGCCATCTTTTTCAGCCCCTAATTTTAGGTAAAGCCTGAATGCAATCCCTCTCCCACCAAAGGCCAGCCTATCTGGCCCCCCTCTGCAAGTGTCTCTTGAGTACTATCCCTTGGAGGGGCCTGCAACCAAGATGGAAATTCTGCTCTGGCCCCACGTGACTTGCAGACCAAGCCTTACTTTCCCATCTCCTTCAAGAACAGTCCAGTACTTAGACTAGGTCTTACTTCTCCTCATTCCATTGTGACCCCTCATTCCTCATTCCATTGTGACTACAGACAGCACAACTGACTGGTCCTTACATTTGATCTGTGCTGCACCCACTTCATCCCCCAGAATCACAGGTTCTTCCTGTATTCATACTCAGCTACAAGGAGAGTGGTCATGTTCTTATGAGACAGAGCTGAATAGGCTGGTCCTCACAAGGACCCAGGCCCCTTCTCTTTGCCAGGTTGTCTCCATGCTTCTCCTGAGAACATCCTCACCTTCTGCCCTCTTCATCATGTCCCTTTGCTCCTGACATGCTCCATAGCTGGCATTACTACTTTACCAAGAGTTACCACTGCCTGGGGGACCATCATATCAGCCTTTCATAGGGTATCAGAGAATATGTCTAATAAAAGAGAAATTTCACCTGCCTTCAGGCCTTAAATTAGGGTAACCGACCCTTGCCAGAAGGCCACGGGTCTTCAAAGCCCAAGATAAATCTGGCACGGCTTCTTGGTGCATCAATTTCACTTTAATAACAGTAACTTCAAACTTGTTAAATACTGAAATAAAGTATGAATTATGTGGAGTACGACAGAGAATGCATATTAATTCTTAAAGATAAAACTTTAAGACTTGTAGGAGATTTTGAAATTTGGGTGGAAAATATCAGTATGATTCCAGATGACTCACACTTCCTCACACCACCCCATTGCCTCCCAGGTGCAGACATTCACTCTTCTCAGTACTGAGAACATTGGAGGGACAAGGCTTTATGACTGATTCCTATTGTTTAAGGTGGTTCCTGTTGATGGGGATACATTTTGTATTTTATAGATATGGCCCTTTCCGCTCCAGCCCTGCCACTGACCATCTTCTTGAAACCATTCTAGATGCTGTGCTTGAGAAGAGTTGCAGGACTGAAGTGGCTTTAGAATGTTTTCTTCTGGACTGACATTTGCAGTGGAATTTTTTGGGAGAAGGTTACAAAGAAATTGATATCTCAATAACAATTATGAATAATTACAATTTTTCTTTTTTCTTCCTCTTATAAACGCAGCTGCAATGAACATTCTTATCATCATATCTGTGTCTGTACCATTAATTATTTCTCTGATGATAACAGGGATGGTGGCTCTTTCTAAGAAGTAAAAGTTGACCTACTATTTCTATATTTCTATTTTTATAAGCCCCACAACTAGTTCATGAATAAGAAGCAATTCTTGTACGCCAGAAAGAAGTGTACCTGTGAATGCCAAGGTTGGATTAAGGTTTGTAAGGTGTGATCTTCAGGTCCCTTGGCCACATCAGACCATAGACCAAATCACCCAAACATCCCAAATATAATAAGAAACAAAAGTAGGGAGGAGACATGCGTAGGAAACCTAAAACTGGATTCCAAGACCAAGCCACTACCACCATGAACTCACAGAAAGCACTTTTAGTGCTTTATACTAAATCTAGCTCTAATACAAAAATCCAGAAGAATGGTATGGATAAAATGCTACAGCAGAGAGCCATGCACTTGAGGGCCATAAGAGGAGATAAAACTTAACAGATGAAACTATACCTTTCTTCCTCAAATTGTGAGTTTTAAAGAATATGGACTAGCAAGAGAAAATCTGTATGTAACCCATGCTACAATGATATGCAACCAATACTTGTCTGGTTCTTCTGATGCTCGTCCTACAAGCTCTGAGCATCACCTATACCCATAAAAACTGTGAGGGCATGTCACTACACCCCAGCATTCTTTCCACATCCTGGAAGTACCTACTGAATATGTATACTGGTGTGGGGAAGGAACTCCAACTGACATCAACTGAGTACCAGTATACTGGTGCTTTACACTTGCTGACCATTTCATTCTCATGACCACCATAAAAATTAATCTTATCAGCACCTTCCAGATAAAGACACCACAGATAATGGAAAATATGGATTTGTTGAATATATATTAAATTTGACCTGCAGTCCCAAAGGCAACACAGAAACGCAATTGTAGACGCCAACATATGGGACCTTTCTAAGGTGGCCATGAAGAAATAAAGAGCTGTGAGCACAGTAATGACCCATTGAAATAGAGATGGGCGTGGCCAGAGTTCAGAGAAGGGTTGCATTCCATTATGGAAAATGATGAGAAGGCCCAGAGTCCATAGAAACCTCAAAGATGCTCTTTCTATAGTTTCGTTTAGGGCCAAATTATGGCTTTTGAGCTCTCTGATGAAAGGTAACCCAAGTAATTTTTCAAGGTCAATATAAGCAGTGACTTTCGAGTCAAACTCTGTTGCCTCTGAATCACAAAAGACAATAATTACACCACATCTATAGCATCTCTGCAGCAAAATTGAAAAGAATGTTATCCTCTCTGATTCCCCAATCCCTCAGAAAACAGTAGGGACCAGAGGAATGTGGCATTGCTCAGAACAGGTAAATAACTCAATGGTGTGATTTTTATATTCATGTTGATTAAAGATGTCACCTTGCTTCAACAAGCTTCGAGAACTGCCCAGATGGATCCTTTTTTCTCATGACTCATAAATTACACAGTTCGCTGAATCTGTAATTCACAGAAACATATCATGATGTCGGCCTTGTAAATGCCAATGCCAAAGCACCAGCACCTTTCATTATACACTGTGATTATGGATTAAATGATTTCATAAACATATTGGGTGTTTCACATTTGGTATGAAGCTGTCTTAGAGTCCCTACAATCTGTCATCGCTGTTAATGAGATATCGACCTCCTGGTAATCCAAGCAAAAAAAGTTCCCCTTTGAATGTCAGCCAAGAAGAAAACCATCCAGAACTTCCACAAACTGCTCTCAAACCCCCTAAGTAGAATGGCCTCAAGAAAAAGGCCAGCAACATGACCAGATGTCAAGGGCTGTGTCTGAGCAACATGAAGTATAGGCATTAGTGATGTTTGCAATTCCTTCTCTCCCCAGTGCAACAAGGACCATCTTAAGCAGGTGAAGCCCTTAAAGTAGTTTTCTCCAGCATTTCACTAAAGAATCCCTACCAGCAGAAAAGGATGAACTATGTGTACACAAGTCCTGGAGGTAGGGCTGCTAGATCCTACTATAATTTCAAAATTTCCTAGAAGTCTTAGATGATATCTTTTAAAGTTTATTATATACTTTACATCCTGTTCCACAAGAGTTCCCAACTTAATATGGTATGTAAGTGAAATATTCCAGGAAGTGGAGCCATGTTTATTTTGGATACTGAGTAGGCTGTGGTCTTTACTCACACTAGAGCCCCAGGGATCACAAACCTCCACTTTCAGAGCTTCAGTCTTCAGGAGTTTCCTAAATGAAACTAATTTCATGTAATGCCAAAATGGGGAAATTGCTAAGATTGAACCTACTTTGCAGTTGCAGAAGAGTCTCAATTTCTTTCATAGGTGAATTAAGATGTTCCTCTATATTGTTGCCAGATTTCATTTTCAAATTTTGCCCATGTATTACTGTTTGTATATCATAGGTCAAAGATCTAGATAACTGGGGTTTTATATACATCTCTATTTTAGCAATGAAACTACAGCTTAGGTGGAACATCACTAAGCAAACCCAGAAAGCAGATCAGATGCCAACCTTCATGTGTATAACAATGCTTGCAATTGGGAATTTAGAGTCTTTAAAGGTCTTTTTACCAAAGGATCTGTAAGATATATTACAGTTGTATATATCTATAGTGGTGCCTCAAACTTCTTGTTCACATAAACCCTAAGAGAAACTTAAAAAACATTGAACCTAAGCATTTTCTTATCAAGGTCGATGGCATAAGCCCAAGAGGTGAGACAAATCACACAAACACATTTAAAATCTTTACTTGCATCCCACTTGCTAAGATTCCGTTGCTTAAATGAAGTCACATGGTCAAGTCCAACATCAAAGGAGTGGGAAAATGTACTCCCTTTGCTGCAAGGGTGATGAGTGAAGAGTTGAGAACATAAATCCAACTGATCATTTTGTTGTTGTTGTTGTTGTTGTTGTTGTTGTTGTTGTTGTTTTCAAAGGTTAGACAATTTATTGAGAGCCCCCTTTCCTCTGTCTTTAGGTCACATTTTCCTCTTGTAGACCTTGTGTGCTAGCCCCAGAAACATGGCTTGGGCAGAGGCATGGCTCGATGAGGCCCAGAAGGTGGCTGCAGCTGTCTAGCTCATACTGCATGAACACAGCTGGCAGGTTCAGCTCCTTATACAGCGTCTTCACCCAGGGCCACCTTCTTGGCCTCCTTCTGCCCATAACTCTCCTGAAGGATCTTGTACTGTTCTAGAGAGGCCTGCTGCAGATACTGAACCACCAGCCAACTACATTTTTTGTCCTGGATGTCTGTGTCAATTTTATCTGTCACACTATGGTCCCCAGAGAGATCATGGTAGTCATCCTGAATCTGAAAGAACTCCCCTATCTCCAGCAGGATTCTTTTGGCATTGGCATGCTTTTCTCCCCATCTATGCCCGCCATATCCACAGCAGCAGCCACAGGAACATAGAATGAATAGAATGCAGTCTTGTACTTGACAATACATTTATACCTCTTTTCAGTGATTCTGCCAAGATCCACATTATCCTGGGGGGCTGTGATGAGGTCCAGGGTCCGTCTGATCTCAGTCTTATAGGAACACTGTAGGAAAAGCTCATTCTGTTTCAGATAATAAGGCTGATCCTGGCAGTAGAGATTTAGCAGGTCGTAGATATATGCTTCCAGAAACAAAACTTCAGTGATGGCATTCAAACCTATGCCAGGCTTGTGATACCTGCAGATCCTGGTATGCCCCGTCCAGTGAGAGATGAATCCATGATGTCATCTGACACCAGGAAGAAAGCCTGGAGCCTTTCCACACACCAGCCCACAGTCAGGGCCTGCTGGAAACTATCAGCATCCTGCTTCCCTGGCTCCACCAGCTCCTGAAAATCTAACAGCACTGTCAAACCTCACTGGTACTTGCCTTGGATAGCATTGTATCCCAAGACCTCCTTAAGCCAGGCAATTCCATCTCCTGTCTCCAGGTGGGTCATGCCATCCTCAGTCAGCACCTTGACCATCTGAGAGAAGTGCTGGATGAAATCCTGCTTTACTTGGGCATAAGGATCCAATTTCTGGTCCCCATCCATTCTGAGGGAAGAGTAAAGTGCTCTGCTCCTGGATGCCAGCTCTTGGTCTAAATCTAATTGATCATTTAAGATTTTAAAATTTTTCTCCTGATTGAATTATCATTATAATTATTGCAAACAGATATTAAAACACAAAAATATAATATCTGAAAAATAATTGTTAAACATAAATAATTTTTTATGGAAAGCACATCTCTTAATGATATGAAATTTTTTAAAACATGTCTTATATCTGTGCATAAATATTATAAACACAAAAGAAGCAAGATTCAGCATTAATTTCATAAAAAATTTTCATTTTTATAGATAAGAGCATTGAGAAATTTTGTTTACATAACTATAGCTATGAAGAGATTTTCATAACGATGTGCTGAGTTCTTTGAACTCTTCGTTATATACCAAAAATCACATGGTGATCCACCATCAAAAACTAATTTTAATGTTCTATATGCTGACAACTTAATTTCAGTCTTCCTTCAATTTTGCTGAAAGCAAAGAATAGGAAACTATGTTTTTTGCAAAATATTTTATTATGCAGTCATTCTGTTTATTCACTTTTTCAGTTTCTAGGATGTACATTTAAAGAACTTTATCAGGACCTGTCAAGTGACTGTTAATTATATCTGGTTTTTTCTGATATTCTCATTTACGGTCACCTTGTTTAACACAATATACTCAAAAAAAGGATGGGGAAATACAGTGTAGCTAATTTTAGCTCAGCTGTGCCAAGGCAATATTTCATGAGGGGATGCTTTTACTATTTATTTATTTTGGGGGGGTAACACCTTATTTTTTATAATGTTCAATTAGCCAACATATAATACATTATTAGTTTTTGATGTAGTATTCAACAATTCATTAGCTGCATATAACAGCCAGTGATCATTTAATATATAACATACCCTCTTTAATACCCATCACCCTGTTACCCCAACTCCCTGTCCCCCTCTCTTCTGTAACCTCAGTTTGGTTCCCAGAATCCAGAGTCTCTTATGGTTTGTGTCCCTCTCTGATTTCTTCCCCTTCAGTTTTCCCTTCCTTCCCCTGCAGTCATCCATGCTATCCCTTATGTTCCATATAAGAGTGAAAGTATATGATAATTGTCCTTCTCTGCTTGACTTATTTCACTTAGCATAATCCTCTCCAGTTCCATCCATGTTGTTGCAAATGGTAGGTATTCATCTTTTCTGAGGGCTGAGTAATATTCCATTGTATATAGGAACCACATCTTCTTTATCCATTCATTCGTGGAAGAGCATCACAGCTTCTTCCACAGTTTGGCTCTTGTGGGCATTGTTGCTATGAACATTGGGATGCTTTTACTTGATAACAAAGCTTGTAGCAGCAGGTAAACTATTTTCATATAACCTGATGATAAAACCACTCCTAACATCAAACTAATCATCAAATCAGAGTTCCTGTCCATCCAGATAATCTAATTTCATTTTTCAGTTCAAATGAACATATTAATATAGGACCCTATGATTCCCATCTCAATTTGGAAAGCAACAGTAGTCTAGCATAGTTTGAGCCTATTTTCTTCAATAATCAATTTTAAAAGCTTTGAGTTGAACATCCTAGATTTATTATATTGACCAGTTTAATGGCATTATCCAATGGCACATGAAAATTGTGACTTAACTTTTTAGAAATGAAACCTTATGTATGAGTAAAAATGTATTCCTAAGTGCAAGGAGCATTTAAACCACAAATATGAAGAATAAAACTGGTGTTTTCCCAGGCATTGAAATAGCCAGTGATCAATGAAGCTTACATACTCTTCCTAAAAGAAACCCAAACCAACTCACTTATAGGACTGGGCATGTACCAATCCATATTAACAGAAGAGGAAAACCCAAATCACACCAAGAAAAGAAACAGTGGCTCTGTAAATAAAAATGTCATACAGGAATTTTGCTAAGCCTTGACTGGCAGTGTAAAACTCTGATTATTTTTACCATAAAATGGCTGTCTTTCATTCTTTCCCCTATTTTCATGGATCCTTGGCCTTCAAGAGTTCTAGCTAGAAGGGAAGGGAAGGGGAAAAAAGGAAAGGGAAGGGAATGGGATGATTGACAGCTGGTGAGGAGGATGAAACAGCAGAGGGTTTCAAGCTCTGAGAACCAAAAGGAACATGGAGAGAGTAGGACCTTTGAGGAGTGAAGTTCCCTAGAGGCTGTCAGCAAACTAGTTAAAAGTGGATGAAAGGAGGGAAATCTGAAGCCACCTCCCTTTCCACTCTCCATTCCAGGATGCCTTCTATGTCACTGATGGACTTTTAAGAAAGTCTTCTTTCTCTACTGGACTTTGCTGTCCTACCCATCAGGTATTCATGGCTTTGCAAATAGACTTGCATTTAGGGTCTACCTACAACATAAATGTGATTTGAAAAAAGAAGAAAAATTCCAATGAGGTTCGAAGTTTTCACTTTTCCAAGAATGAGGAAAGAGAGTGGCCCAATACCCATGGGAACTACCTGAGGCCCACTACAAGAAGCCACAGGGCCGGTCAGTTCCTGGAGGAGGTAAGACTGAAAGGAAGCAAAATATGAACCTGTCAAATATCCCAAAACACACAGCTTCCACTCTCCACAACTTGAATCCTTCACATCTCATTCACATTCAGCTTCCTGAATCTTAGAGTCAAACAGGCCCTCGAGGTTGCTTGTCTTTAGGAAAGTGCACTATGATTATCTTCGTAAACCAAATGAAGCCCAGAGACTTTCCAGAGTCCTCTAGTTAGGAAGTGGTGCAGAGATTAGAATTCAAGTCACCTGTCTCTCAGCTCAAAGAGACAAGCCAAAGACTACAAAGTAGCAGGCATCATTTTGTATAAATGGACAAATAAAACATTTGAAGTTTATCATCCTATTAAAGAATGAATTCAACTGAGAAATTTGAAGATCTAATTGTCTTTATTAAACAATTCATAAATCAGATAGCATCCCATCCAGTAGAGGGATGCTCAAAGGAATTGTACAAAGTGGAAGGTTTACAGAAAGGAGGTTTCCTTTACAGGAAGGAGGGTGGAGCAAGGGTTATTAGGAAAAGAAAATAAAGGATTGTTCCAGTCAAGATCACCTTTCATTAGGGATGAGTGGATAGAGTCATATCATGCAGATTATGTCACCTTCCTATGGGGGATGGACAGCCCATGTGAGAGATTACCTCACTGGTGTTGACCAGAAAACTCCTGACTGACACGTTGAGACTACATTTCTGGGGAGGTTGAAACTGCACTTAGGTTAGGTATTAAACTTAGGTTTGGGGACATGGCCTAGCATAAGTGACTACATCTTGGGCCTGTGGTTTTCTTTTTGACAATTCCTTCACAATTTTTTCCTTCTATCTTCCCCTTCTTTCTCTCTTTTTTCCATGGAATATAATCATGCTGTGGATTTTCTATTCTTTTTTTTAAACAATTTTATTCTTACTTTATTCATATTTTTCATAGCTAAACATTGAGATTTGAGACTCAAAAGATCTTCTTTTCAATGCACAAAGAAATTGATGACCACGTTACCATTAATCATTATAACCAATCTTGTTTGGCAGAATTCTAAGATGACCTTAAAGTGACATTTGCTCTGATATACATTCTCCCCTTTGTGAGTGGAAGGAGCCTGTGAATATGATGAGAAATTGTTCTCATGATTAGATTATGTTATATGGCATAGTTAATTTTAAGAAAGGGAGATGGGCCAGATGGGCCTCACTTAACTACATTAGTTCTTTAAAAGCAGGGAGTTTTCTCTGGCTGATGGCAAAAGAAGTCAGTAATTCAAACATCTGGAGGATTCAACATGCCACTCTTGGCTTGAAGATGAAGAAGGCTATGTGAAAAGAACCCACAAGCTGCCTCTAGTTGCTGAGAGTGAGCTCCAGTCAACAGCCAGCAAGAAAATAAGACCTTAGTCCTACAAGCACAATGAACTAGATTCTACCAATGACCTGAATAAACTTGGAGACTGATTCTTTCCTGAGAGATTCCAGGTAAGAATGTACCTCTGAGCCCTGGAAGAGAGAATCCAACCATGCCTTACTGAACTTCTAACATACAGACCTGTGAGCTAATAAGTAGGTATTGCTTTAACCTTCTAGGTGTGTGGCAATCTGTTATGCAAACAACCAATACCCCAGTCTTGGATTTAAAATAAGTATATTCTCACAAAGAGAATAAAATCAAGGGAAAATTTTTAAGAAAGCTGTTTTTCCTGGTAATCCAATGACTGGATATGGATTTATATACCCTGGATGTACTAGAATTGGCTTAGAGTTGAAGTTATCTATTGAGAAAACATGATTTCTTTCGTATAGTATGTGTAATTAACAGTCATCCCTTCTGATACTTGAAGTTACAAATGTTGAACTCTTGAAGGGAAAAGAAAAGCTTCAAAAAGGAACAGTAATTGTTTCTAGAGCTAAAGAGGACAGAGGAACAGGTTTTTTCTGTATCTCATATTTGTATTTGAAACACAGGGGTCACTAGAATTCACGGTGGTCATACTTATATCCAAAATTCATATACTATCTCCTCTAAAGGTGCTATTACCAAAAAAGAAAGTTAAACATGTAAAGACCGGCAGAGGGGGAGGGAATATGCCAGATCTAAATCTACAGTTTTAGTAGTTGGGCAGTAAATAACAGAGGAAAGGGTGAATATCTCCGAAAAATATCTTTAACTGTCATTACTGGGATAGTAAATTCAACTAACTGTAAAAACGTGCCTCTTATAGAAATGGCTTTGTGAAATTATTCTCCAGGAAATGTGAAACTTTATACATTCATTCCATCAAAAGAGAATTTAAAACCACTCATCCATTACCAGTTTACAGATAATAAGAGATGAAGGTTCTGTATCAATACTAACAGATACTGCTAAGGTTAAGACACTTTCACAATAGCAGTACAAAAAAGGAGCCCTATAACAGCTTCCCTGATCCTGAAACAGCCTAACAATAGCGAGGTTGCTGGCCTACCCCAGCTGTGCCTGCCTAAGAGGCAGGGAAGACGAAATTTATCAGTGAGACTGTAGAATTCTCTAAAACCTTCATTCCAATCATTATTGGTCTTAACTTCCTTACACTAGAGCTACCTAGTTACAAAATACCAGCAGAGATGTATGTCTTAATACCACAGTTGCTATGTTTATCTTTGAATTTGGTTCAAGAGCCAAAATTTATCATGGTACATTGAATTAATAGAATCAATACATCATGTACATTGAATCAATATAATAAGTTAAACTTTTGTAAATATTTCCCAATTCATGTCCCCTTATCAGTAAGCCAGTTCCTCTGCCTGCACCAAATCGATTATGCCTGAAAAGAAAGCAGGGCAAGTATTGTATCAGCAAAGAGGATGACATGATGGAGGGTAGCCCATACCCAACAAGAGAGAAAGGAAGCCCACCCAATTAGCTCTGGAAGACCCAGGCATTTCATGGTATCTAGAAGGTGAGAAGTCTCTGGAAGGAAAGCTTGAGCTATAACAAGAGAAATAAAGAAGTGAGAGTTTCTTTATACATTTGAATATGATGTAAGTAAATCTGGAATCCTTTCATACAAAGGTTTGACAGTAGATTCAACAGAGGGAAGTGGGGGAAGATTGGAGTCACCAATGGCCCGCAGCAACAGAGTCAGAATGAACTCAGAAACTTGCATCTTAGGATAGGGGTTGGTGCTGGGTTCACATTGCATGTTAATGTGTTGAATGATCCAGCTTGCCCAACTAGTCCTGGCTTGCCTGGCTATTTCGTGGTTTTATCACAGAAGTCCCATGTCTCAGGAACCCCTCAGTACTGCATGAAACCTGTCTCTGCATATATCAGCTTGCAACTATGCATTATGAGTACATGTAGTAGGAAATGTAAGACAGAGAAATTTAATTAGATTAGGTACCTAATTAACACAGATTTTAATAATGTGGCATTGCTAACCTTATCTTCAAGGGAATGCAGAAACCTAATATTCCTCATGGATTCTCATTTAAACTGCCTTTTGAGAAGTGCTTACTGGCAGAGTTTTGGCATGAGGTCTGATTTCTTAAAACAAAACAAGTCTTAAACTGACCTATATTTTCCCGACAAGCCCTTAATATAATAATCATTCTTTACACTAATTGTAAATTTGTTTTTGCTTTAGGTGCTGCAGGATGCCTGAAACATCCAGAATGGCGGGGACCAG
The DNA here is from genome assembly GCF_010015895.1 of Lontra canadensis. Classification (NCBI taxonomy): domain Eukaryota; kingdom Metazoa; phylum Chordata; class Mammalia; order Carnivora; family Mustelidae; genus Lontra; species Lontra canadensis. The sequence goes on along the minus strand of NW_022631014.1, from coordinate 20,156,991 downwards.
CCAGCTGGAATGGCACAAAGGGAGTGGCCACAGATGCATCATTAACATGAACTATACTGGGCAGGAGAGGAGTGTGGGATGGAAGAGTCAGCCCACCACCTCTGTCAATGTCCTGTCTACATGCAGGAAGGAAGAGCAGATGGAAGGTAAGAATGGAAGAAGATTTAAAGGTCCCACCTCAACTTTACTCTCCCTCCAGACAGAAGAGTCACATGTCCACAGCCTTCCGCTACTAATTTTAGCTTTTAGAAATGATCAGTGAAATGCTTTTTTTTCATCATCCAAAATCAATAATAAGCTTACCAATGGCACCCCTGCAAATTATGACCACTTTTAGGGAAATAAATCCTATTTAAATGAATCACATTAATGCAAATACCATCCAGAAAGGGTCAATATATAATAATAAAGAGCTCATTATTAACCAAGCTTACTTGAATTTCAGGCCCATTTCAGTATTACTTTCTCTCTTTTCATCTCCCAGTCCCCTGAGAGATATGAAAATTAAAAACAAAATATCAAACTGCATGATCAAAAAACTAAATCATTACCTTCCAGTAAAAATATATTTTGTAAATATATTTTATATATTTTTTCAGTAAATACATATATATATTTTGAAACAAGGAATATGCTCATCTGCTGTGATCTTGGGCTCTGACACAGCGAGGATGAAATGGGAAGCCCCATGACCTTGTAAATAAAGGATGCAGTGGACTGATGGTCTCTCTCCAGAGGAAAATGCGAAGTGTTATTGTCTTTTCTATATTAAGTATGGGGAAGAAAGGGGCTGGGGGCACCTCAGGTCAGGAGAGAGAAATGAAAATGGGAAGGACTGCCACAATGTTAAATCCTACTAAAGCTGCCCCCAACTACCATGCACTCTCAGTACATAAGACTCTAAGGGGGCATTGCCTGGCAGTGCTCCACCCAAATCCCCTGGATCTTCCTACTGGTCGGGCATGCCCCTCTCCAGCTTCTGCATTCCTCACTCTTGACAGTTTACATCTAGGGATCTCTTCAGAGAACTGCCCTTGTCCTATCAGAGCTGCACTGCCACAACAAAAGAAAGAAAGCCAGAGGCTCCTGGGAGTTCATATCCTCCATTTATGGCCCATGGCCGGTGACTGACAAGATAGATGGGTATAAGGTCTAGCTCCCTCTTTGAGGGTAGACATATTCTGCTATGTGGTTTATACCCAAGAACCCCTCTCAGAATTAAGCTGAGGCAGGACTTCACCTGAAACCACACCTTTGCTTGACTTGCCATACTCTCTCCTCCTTCTCTTGAGAGAAGTTCCTTCATAAAACATTTGTATGTGAATCCTTGTGTTGTGATCTATTTCTGGAGACCCAAGACTTCATTCCACTCCTTCTTTTTGGAGAAAGGAATCTGAAGTTAAGTGTTACAAGCTCACATAAGCCTCAGTGGCATTTCCAATGGAAAGACAAGCTGATTGAATTTTGTGTGCAAAGTTTGGGGCCTGAAGAAGAAAATCCAGATGTAACTAATGAGGCAGCTACTACTCTCCAGGTAGAGTTAAAGTTCTGTATCATTCATAATTATTAAGGTGAAAAATAGTCTCTATCAATCCATACCATAAGGTGACAAAAGAACTACTCCTCTACAAAGGTGTATGTAAGGTCCAAAGTTAAGATGTCTTCCAAAAACTCTGAGAAGGAAGGTGCCAGCCTTTCCCTTTCTTCAATAACACTGAAAACATCAAATGTTACTGTCATACCTAAGAATATAGGCTCTTTGCCCCCTGGTCCTGTCCAAAGATGGCATGGGAAAAGCATGGGATGGGATGGAATCAAAACCCATGTTGTATACCAGCAATGAACAATTAGCATTTGAAATTGAATAAGTAATACCATCACATTATACCCAACAAAATGAAATATGTAAGTAAAAATATAACAAAATATATACTACCTATTGCAGAAAAGTTATGAAACTCTAATGAAAGAGATGAAATATCTAAATAAACAAAGAGAGAAGGGTGCCTGGGTGGCTCAGTCATTAAGCATCTGCCTTTGGCTCAGATCATGATCCCAAGGTCCTGGGATCGAGCCCCACATCAGGCTCCCTGCTCGGCAGGAAGCCTGCTTCTCCCTCTCCCTCTCCCACTGCCCCTGCTTATATTCCTTCTCTCTCTGTCTCTTTCAAATAAATAAATACAATCTTTTAAAAAATAAAAAAATAAATGGAGAGAGATTCATATTCGTGTTTTGAAAGATTCAATGCATGCTATTAGTATTGGAAAAAAAGAATATTTTTCCAAAAGTATTGGAAATATTTCCAAAAGTATTGGAAAAAAGAATATAGCTATAGATATGGGAAAGAATAGAAAGTACAGAAATGGATCACACAAATATTATCAAACTGTGAGGAGGGAATGAATAGGTGAAGCACAGAGAATTTTTAGGGTGGTGAAGCTATTCTATGTGACACTGGAATGGTGGACACATGACTATGCATTCATCAAAATCCACTGAACTTTATAGCACAGAGTGCAGTTTAACATATGCAAATTTTAAAAATTATTTGGGAGGTCAAGAGAATCCTAGAATGGAAAGCAGAATATAGTAAAATAACCTAACTGTATTTACAAATGTAAGAAATAACTTCGCTAAAGAGGTTGGGGTGGGGGGAAAGATGTTGATCTATGTGTCTTTGGAAATGAATAGAGTTTATGTAAAACTAAAGGCAAAAAAAAAAACCCTGTGCATCAGCAATGTACTCTGGTTGATAAAGTAGTTTCCTATGGGAATAATGAGTTAACAATTCTGATACTACATACACATATGAAACTGAACAATTAAGTAAATGGATGGCAGATGGCAGGAGCCAGGTTCCTTACTGTTGGAATGGGAAGTTATTAGAAAGAAGGCTAGAATGATCCATATAGTAATAGAGTACAGTAGGAGACATCAGTATAAACTTACTTTAGTTCAATATAGATACAGATTGTTACATACAGAAATATGTATGGCTATGTATATGTAGATGGGTTAGTATATACATACACATTTTCTTGCTCCGTTCAGTTTAGAAGCCATAACAATGACACCCCAGTAACAACTAGCATACCCAGCCCCCCTATCTTGGTTTCTAAAATCATTCTCCGATAAAAGGAACCAGGGGTCCTTGGAGATGTGATTGATTCAAGGACTGGAGCAGAAAATATACAACATGAGCCCAGGTATCTTGTAGTGTCAGGAAGTAAGGCAGTACTTAAACAGCCTCACAATGATGGGAGTGTGTAAAAGGGACACAGGAGTCAACCAAAAGTGCTCCCAATAGCCCAATCTGGAATAATTTGAGCAAGAAAATTAAGTCGTATTGGATTATAACAGAAAGTATTAAATAATTGTCCTTTGAAAAAAATGTTTTTCATCCTTTGAAAGCAAAGGAGAAGTAAGACTTTCCCAGATAAATAAAAGCTGAGGGAGTTCATCACCACCAGACCTACCTTTAATGGTAAAGGGAATCCTACAAATTGGAATGAAAAAAATAGTAAATACCAAAACAAAAACATATGAAAAGTAAAGCTCACTGGTAAAAATAAATATGTTGGTAAATAAAGAATACTGTAATACTAAAATGGTGGTCCATAAAACACTTTCAATTCTGGCATATCTAAAAAACAGAAGTATAAAAAATAACCATAACTTCGTATGTCTGGCTGGCTCAGTCCATTAAGCTTCAGCTTAACCTTTGGCTTGGGTCATGATCTTAGGGTCCTGGGATCAAGCCCTGCATCTAGTTCTCTGCTCAGCAGACAGTCTGCTTCTCTCCCTCTGCTGCTCCTTCTGCTTTTGCTCTTTCTCTCATTCTTTCTCTCTCAAATAAATAAATTAAATTAAAAAAACTATAACTCTAAAGCAATGTTAATGTATATACAATATATAAAAACATAATTTGTGATATCAATAGCATAAGGTGGAGTGGGGAAATGTAAAAGATTAGAGTTTTTGCATACACTTGGAATTAAGCTGTATCAGCTTAAAATTGTTATGTTTAATGTAAGCCCTATGGTAAACACAAAGAAAATACTATAAGAAATTACAGAAAAGGAAATGAGGGGAAAAAAACATGTCAATACAAAAAAAAAATCAATGAAACATAAAGGAAGACACCAAGAGAAAAAAGAGGAATAAAAATTGCTACAAGAATGACACACAACAATTAACAAAATGGCAGTAATAAATCCTGCCCTATCAGTCATTACTTTAAATGTAAATGGATTAAGGCACCCAATCCAAAAAAAAAAAGGGGAATGGCCAAATGGAAGTAAATAAACAAATAAGATGAAGCTATATGCTATCTTCAAGAGACTCACATTAGATGTAAAGACACACAGGCTAATGTGAAAAGATGAAAAAAGTTTTCCTATGCAAATGGTAACTAAAAAAGAGCACAAGAGACAAAAAAGGACACTATATAATGATGAAAGAATCAAGTGACCAGGAAAATAGCAATTATGAATATGTATCACCTAACATCAGAGGTCCCAAATACATGAAGGAAACCAATATTTCCTTCAGTAGATTTTAGTACTTCACTTTCAATAATGGATAGAACAACTACAGAGAAGATCAGTAAGGAAATGAATGACTTGAACAATACTAATTGGATCTACAGGTATAAACAGAACACTCTAGGCACCAGCAGCAGAGCACATATTCCTCTCAAGCACACATAGAACAGTCTCCAGAGGGATCATATGTTGGGCCACAAAACAAGCCTTAACAAATGTTAAGACTGAAATCATACTGTGTATCTTTCCAACCACAATAGAATGAAACTAGAAATGAATAGCAGTAGGAAAACTGGAAATTTCACAAATATGTGGAAATTTAACAACACATTCTTGAGCAACCAGTGGGTTAATGAAGAAATCACAAAGGAAATTAGAAAATATCCAAGACAAATAAAAACAAAAACAAAACATACCAACACTTATGGAATACAACAAAAGCAGTTCTAGGAGGGAAATTTATAACAGTAAAGGCCTACATTAAAAAGGAAGATCCCAACTCAATAACCTAACTTCACACCTTAATGAACTAGAATTAAAAAAAAAAAACTAAACCCATGCAAGCAGAATGTGTGAAATAATGATTAGACCAAAAATAAACAAAACAGAGGTAAGAAAAAAAATGATGAAACTAAGAGTTGGATTCTTTTAATAGATTTACAAAATTGGCAGGCCCTTAACTAGATCAACTAAGAACAAAAGGAGAAGACTCAAATAACTAAAATCAGAACTGAAAGAGGAGACATTACAACTAATACCACAGAAATACAAAGGATCATGAGACTTCTGTGAACAAATATAAACCAACAAATTGCATAACCTAGAAGGAATGGATAAATTCCTAGAAAAATACAGCCTACCAAGACTGAATCATGACTAAATAGAAAATCTGAACAGATCTGTAACTGGTTAGAAAATTAAATCAGGAATCAAAATGCTCCTTTTAAAAAAAATGTCCAGGACCAGATGGCTTCACTAGAGAATTCTACCACACATTCAAATAAAAGTTAACATCAATTTTTCTCAAACTTTTTTTTTAAAAATTGAAGATGGAATACTTCTAGGCTCATTTTATGAGGCCAGCATTACTCTGATAACCAAAGCTAAACAAAGATACAAGGGGTGAAAAAATGGTAGCCCATATCCCTGATAAATATTGGTGCAAAAGTTCTCAACAAAATGCCAACAAACTGAATTTAACAGCACTTTAAAAGATCATACACCATGACCGACTGGGATTCATCACTGGGATGCAAGGATAGTTCAACATACAGAAATCAATGAGTATAATACACTACATTAACAGAATGAAGGGCAAAAAAAATCACATGGTCATCTCAATTATGCAGAAAAAAACATTCAACAAAATTCAACACTTTATATAATAATAACACTCAGTGAACTAGGAACAGAAGAAAATTACTTCAACATAATAAATGCTATATATGAAAGCCCACAGCTAACACAATCAAAGTTGAAAAAATGAAAGCTTTTCCTCTAAGGTCAGGAACAAAGTAAGATGCTGACCTTTGCCACTTTTATTCAACACAGTACCAGAAATCCTAAATACAGCAACTAGGTAAGAAAAATGAATAACATCTATCCTTACAACCCACTTGTGGTGGGTACTCTCCACTTGCTGTTCCCCAGCTCTTGTCCACATTTTCCTGCCCTTCCCTGGACCCCAGCAGTCTGAACTTGATGGAATGCCATCACCCAAGCTCTTTCTCCCTCTGGCTTCTGTTGGCAAATGGAGATACCACCAAGCACCTGAAGGGCAGGGGAGAGAAGTTACATGTTTATTCCCTGGCTCCTTCCCAGCTAGACACCACTTCGAAAAATGTCTGCATTTTTCTACCCAAGGTTACAGCTCCTTTCAAATAGCCCCCTCTGAGAGCTACAGATTTCACCACACTCCTATTGCCATTCTCACCTCTTACCCATCACAGAAAGCAATGGCTTCCCACTGATTTGGGTCCTTCAGTGCCTCACCATCCCTTGTTGGTGCAATTTCACCATACCTACACTTTTACAAACACTCACCTTCTCATTAAGCTCTCCTAAATTATATTTGCATGTGCCATCTGCTTTCTGTGGACCCTGACCAATCCACCACTCTTAGGATAAACCAAGCACAGAACCCCCCCCCCCAAGAAGTATGAGTTGTGAGCAACAACTTTTTCCTATATTCATGGAGCAAACACCATGTTAGAACCCATATCAATCTCCACACTGCAAAGCAAGCTTCCCCAGTAAACTATCACATCATTCCCAATCTGCATTATGAAAGTTTGTGCTAGAGAGAAGTGTCTGTATTGTGAAATCCTGCCACAAAGGACTGAGTCTGCATCAAGGAAGAAGTATTCCAATGTCAGGGAAGACTGAGGGTGAGAGGAGGTTGACGGGGTGGGGGGAGGGGGGCTTGCTGGAGGGAGCCAGCCTTCAGCAGGTGGTGTCAGGGTGGGTCAGAACCAATCCTGAGGGGTTAATTCAGGCTGTTCTGAATGGCTGGCCCCAAGAAGACAATTCAGAGCAGATGATGCTCATAAGCAATAGGGCAGCAGAGGGTTCTCATGATGATTAATGAAAGTCTTGGTCTCTGACTCCCTTAAACTCACAGAGAAAATTAAGTTTCCCACCGGATCTCTCTCCGGCCCAGGGCCAGAAAAGCCTGTTATTCATCCCCTTGGGATGTAGGCAGAGAAAAGAGTTATCATAAGAATATACAATTACGTGGTGTCTAGAGCTGCCTCACCTTTCTCTCCAACTGCCGAGCCTCAGCGAAGCCACAATGGAGGAAGGAGAGAGGGAAAATCTGTACCAAGCCTCCTACCATGTTTGGAGTACTTTGCCCATATTGTCTCCTTCAGCATGACTCTCCGCATACCTCTACAGGACGGCCATAGAAGGAGCCAGCCTGGCCTTCCTGATGAAACAGAAGTCAAGAAGCAAAATGACTCTAGTTGAATATTCCCGGGTCACAGAAGAGTGTCCTGCCTTCTTTCATCCATTTATCAAAACAGAGTGAGGGGATTTTTAAAAGGGGAGAAGGGAGGGTAGGTATGAAAAGGGGAAGTATGGGAGATGTTTAGGGCGGTGAAACCATTCTGTACAAAACAGTAATGGTGGGCATATGTCTTTATGCATTTTTCAAAGCCCATAGAACTATACAATACAAAGACTGAATATGGATTATAGTTAATAGTAATGTATCAGTATTGGTCCATTGACTGTAACAAAGGGACCACACTAACACAAGAATTCTGTGCTTGGGATAGGAGGTGTGGGAAGGGTTGAACAATGAGTATATGGAACTCTGTGTACTATCTGCTTAATTATTTCATAAATCTAGAACTACACTTAAAAATATTGAATCTATTAATTACAACAATGTATAGTAATAATAATAATAATCCCACCTACTGAACAGCCTGCCCTTCCTATTGCTTTGCAGTGAATCTGGCCTTTCTCCTGGTGGAGGAATAGGCTATGTTGTGACTGAGACTGGTGGATGATGTGTACATGCAGGACATGGGGATGGCCCAGCATTAACATCTACAGCTATAAATGAGTATCAGAGGATGCTAAGAACTCAGTGGGGAAAAGTGGAAGGAAACTTCCAGCTCAAACGTCTCTTAATTAAGGTTGAAGGTCATAATGACAGGAGGACTCCTTCCTGACAACACTGATACCAGGTGAAAGAAATTGGGAAAAGCTGTGAAATTCTCCTGTGGTTATGTTTCATTTTGTTTTCTTTTTTTTTTTAACTTTCCTTCACTCATGAGTGAATATTTCTGAGGAGGGAGGAGATAACAGTGTTCATATTCCTATAATGTAACAATTACTGTAGTATTAAAAAAAAACACCTTAAGATTCTAGGAGCCATATCTGCCTCTAAATTTTTAAAGATATTCTCTGGACCCAAGTTCAGTTACTTAAAAGAGTCTTGTTGCTTTGGGTTCCCAGGAGGACAAAACTGAGATGGGGGCTGCAGCCAGTTTATTAAAAGAGTGATCCCAGGAAGCACAATGAGGGGTGGGGAGAAACAGGAAAGGAAAGAAAACCAATATGGGCAGGATAAAAGGACTTAGTGTTGTCAACAGCTTGCTGACAACAAAAAACTTCTATAGACTCTCAAAAAGAACCAGATAAGCCCACTCACAATAAGTCAAGACAAAAGCAAGACCACTCCATAATCATGACTGTACACAAAGATAAGGACACGGTGTGACCACAAAAATAATTAAATATCCCTTTGTTCTGACATAACTGAGTCCTGCTTCTTTATCAACAACAACCCAAGATCTGCTTGGTTGGCCCTGCCTCTTAGATAAAAATCATTAAAATACACAGTCATCAAGTTGCCCTAAGCTCCCAATTCAGCACTCAATTCAGGAGTGGAGGGGGATCAACTCACTTCTTAACAATCCTTTTCAAAATCACCCAACCCAAGTCCTCCTATACTAAATTCTCATTTACCCTCTCATAGTCACCCATGGTATGTATTCTCCCTGTTGCTGCAAACTTAACCTCACTTTGACTTCGGATAGAGTCATGTGGTCTTTGGCTGATGGACAGTGACACCAATAAAAAATGAGTTACTGAATTAATTATTGTAGGCAGCGGGATTCAATCCCACTGTGGACACTATAGAACTGCAAACAATGCATCTCAGAATTAATTGTACCATAAGATGGAAGAGACCAGGGAATTAATAGCCTGACTCCCAGTCTCCTTTACTTGAGAGTCATCCCTGGGGCATTAACTCCTCTGCATTTTTGGATTGTGCCTGCATGAGGTGGAGCAGCCTCCCGCAGCTTCAGAGGGATTCCAGGGACAGTGAAACAGAGAGGCATCTTGAGTTCCACTCTCAAATGTGTTCGGGGGACTCTAACGGAGTCTGGAGAACTGTCTACCAGAGGTGTGCTGATCCTAGGTGGTCCAAGGGGATGTAATGTAGTGTCCTACATTTTACATTTTGATAATAATCTACATTTGATATGTGAGAAGCCACATTGTACAGATGCAGAAACTGAGACTCAGAGAGGTTAGAAATGTGGAACTGAGGCTACCTGGCCTTTCTCTCAATGTTAAAAAAAAAAAAAAAAGGCAACATTGCTAAAGTTTTTCTTCCAGGGACACATTTCTTCTCATCTCTCCTAGATGCATTTCTCTGATACTGTAAACAGAAGAGAATGCATTAAGCCCCACTCCTCTCTTTATCAAATTGCAGAATGAGATTTGGAGATTATATGTTACTACAGACCATCTTAAGGAATGTGCAAGACTGTTTGGAGCAGTCATTTGGAAACTCCTGTTCTCATCAGAGGAAATCTTATGGGGAACATAGAGCAGAGATGAGACCTAGAGCTTCCCCTACTTCATGACCTCAGTCAGCCTGTGAGGCTCCTCTGAGAATGCCCAAACTCCACAGAGCACAGAAGCAAATCAAAAACAAAAGATTCAGATGCCTGTACCAGCCTGACCTCTATCAGCTTGTTACCCTGAATGAATTATATTATTTTACCTCTGAGACAGGGCCCTGGGAATCCAGTTTCTTTCTTACATTACATTGTAGAGCTATCTCTGTTACCAATGAACAATTGAGGGCTACGTGAGTTGATTAAACAGCCCAACTCTGCTGACATAATTCACAACTAATCTTGTTCATTATCCAAGTGCAGATTCAACCATTTGATCCTCACCACGCATCAGTGGCACCTACTGTGGTGCCCACCCTCATTTATTATGTGTTCAAATACAGTGTCTTGTGCTCCATGATTATTGTTACAATGGATATGTAGCTGAACACAGAGGCAAAGCAAAACAAAATCCTTTAACTCTTATTTGCAATTTCCTTTGGGAAACAAATGAAAAAGCATGGCAAAATCAGGTGATTAGCTATGAAATAGACTCAGCAGAAACCAGAGGGCTTTGGGAGCCCAAAGATTCATGGAGGATGGAAAAGATAAAGGACAGGGGAACACTTAACAACAGGCTACTACATGTATTTAGGGGTAAAGTGGTGTGACTTTGGGATTTGTTATAAAATTCTCCAGTATGATAAAAAGTGGGAGGACAGATGAAAGAAGATTGGCAAAATCCTGCCAATTATTAAAGCTGCATCCTGGGTACATGGAAGTGTGTTTCTTCCTGTGAAATTTTCCAGATCTAAAATCTTCTTAATAAAAGGATGTGGTTGTGGAGTTTTCTTTGCCAAGTACAGTGCATCTGATGCCCATCTTAAACACTTTGCACTGTATCTCATTTAATCTTTTAAAAATCTGATTCACTTTACAGATGATGAATCTTAGAGTCTAAGCAATGAGGTAATTTCCTGGGAGTGCTGGAGCCAGCATTCCCCTTGAGCTCTCCAACTAGAATTAAGTGTTCATGAAGAGGCTGAGTTAGACTTGGACCTTTACTTCTCAGCATATATAGGCATCCCAGGTGAGGGAACCACATGAACAAATCTCCTCAGATAAAACCTACAGGGGTAGGGAGGAGAAAGAGGGCAGAGGAGTAGGAGACCTAAATATCATGGCATCCCAGGAGTTAACTAGACAGTTATCAAACCATTCTGAACACCTACAAACTCAACAGGAGATCAAAGAGAAGAGAAGCAACCACTTACTGGAAGGTATGGTGTGTGGAGAAGTGAATCCGAGGCAATATATGGAAGATAGACCACGGGGGAGGGGCCGGCTCTTGGCAAGTGATAGAGCAGCAGAGAACAAAATCGGAAATTTTAAGTCTGCTCCACTGAGGGACATCACTCCAGAGGCTAAGCAGGGGGTAGAGCCCTCACTGGGACAATGTGGTCTCACGACCCTCAGGGTCACAGAAAGACCAGGGGTGTCTGAGTGTGTCAGAGCTCCCAGGTATCACAGGGGGAAGCCAACTGCAGAGACAGAGCCAAGGATTGGTTCTCAGCTCAGGGTTACCTTAAACAGTGATCCAAGGCACAGTCAGACCACTGCTCTTCAAGCAGGGACCTCACAAGTGACAGATCCAGGGAGACCCACCCTCCTTCCCAGGAGAAGTGGCACAGGAGCGTGCTGCAGGAACTGGCTGGGTTTAGAGACTCCCAACAGGGCATGTACCAGAGATAGAAATGCTCAGTCACAAGCTGGAAGAGCACAGAGTGAGGACAGAGACCAGGGAGAAGGGAGTGACTGACTGCTTTTCTCTGAGGGCACACTGAGGGGTGGGGCCCTGAGCTCTCAGCTGCTCTGGCACTGGAGATTGTGAGGCTGCCATTTTCATTCTCTTCCTCTGAATCTCTATGGAAGCGTTCAGGGAACAAAATCTCCCAAGAGCGAACCCAAGCAGATTACTTGGCCTGGCCACTGGCAAGGGCAGTGCTATTCCACCTCAGGCAAATACTTCTGAGAATCCCTGCAGCAGGCCCCTTTCCCAGAGGATCAACAAGAACATCCAGCCAATATCAAGTTCATGAATCAATGAGAACTGCAGAACTCCAAAGCTAGGGGAAAGCAACACATAGAATTCATGTCTTTTTTCTCATGATCCTTCACTCTTTCAAGGTTAAATTTTTTAAAATTTTATTTTCTGTGTGGTGCATAAACACTGAATCTTGGAACACTTAAAAAATAAAATTGAATTTTAAAAAAAGAATCTCAAATTTGAAAAAAAAAATTTATTTTCTTCTTATCCTATTTTTTGTTTCCTCTTTCTCATTTTAACTTTTTTTAACTATTTTGTCTTAACAATACTTTTTTTAAAAATCTTATTTTAATTTTCATTGTTATAGTCATATTCTATCCCTTCATTGTATTTAACCTTATTTTTTATTCATTTTATTTCTTTTCAGTGTTCCAGAATCTGCATATTGTTTATACACCCCACCCAGTGCTCCATGCAATACATGCCCTCCATAATACTCACCACCAGGCTCACCCAACCCCTCACCCCCCCTCTCCTCCAAAACCCTCAATTTGTTTCTCAGAGTCCACAGTCTCTCATGGTTCATCTCTCACTCCAATTTCTCCCAAATCACTTCTCTCCATCTCCCAATGTCCTCTGTGTTATTCCTTATGCTCCACAAGTAAGCAAAACCATATGATAATTGACTATCTCTGCTTGACTTATTTCACTCAGCATAATCTCTTCCAGTCCCATCCATGTTGATACAAAAGTTGGGTATTCAACCTTTCTGATGGAGGCATAATACTCTATGGTATAAGGACCATATCTTCTTTATCCATTCATCCATTGAAGGGCATCTTGGTTCTTTCCACAGTCTTTCCACAGTAACCTTAATTTTTGTATACATATAGGTTTTTCTTTCTTTTTTTTTAAGATTTTATTACTTATTTGACAGATAGGCAGAAAGAGAGTGAACACAAGCAGGGGGTGGAGGGGTGGGAGAGGGAGAAGCAGGCTTCCTGCTGAGCAGGGGGCCCAATGTGGGGCTCAATCCCAGGACCTGAGATCATGACCTGAGCTGAAGGCAGACGCTTAACCAACTGAGCCACCCACGTACCCTTGGGTTTTTCTTTCTTTAAAATTTTGGGATACAGTTCCTTCTAACAGTTCAAAATATACCCTAAATCTAATGCATGGCTTTGTTCTAGTCTCCAGCCTGACCACATTCTTGCCTCTTTTTTTTTTATTTTTTCAACGAACTTCTTATCTTATCAATTCTTTTTTTAGAATCTTTTTAAATTTTTATCTTTACAGTCATATTCTATCCCTTTGTCATGTTTACCCTTATTTTTGTATCTATATGTTTTTCTTTCTTTAAAATTTTGGGAGGAAGTTTCTTCTAACAGACCAAAATACACTGAAAATCAAGTGTGTGGCTCTGATATACATACACACACACACACACACACACGCATCTCCACACACATACATGTATATGTATATATATTTCCTCCTTTCTTAGTCTCCCCAGTTGTAGGTCTCTTCTGATTTGGTTAGTGTATATATTTTCTGGGGTCATTGCTACCCTTTTAGTATTTGGTTCTCTCATTCATCCATTCTTATCTGGATAAAATAATAAGGTAGAAAAACTCACCTCAAAAAGAAAGAACAAGAGGGAGTTCTGATGGCTAGGGACCTAATCAATACGGACATTAGTAAGATGTCAGAACTCGAGTTCAGAATGATGATTATCAAGGTGCTAATAAGGCTTGAAAAAAGTGTGGAAAATATTAGAAAATCCCTTACTGGAGAAATAAAATTCCTTTCTAGAGAAATAAAAGAATTAAAATCTAAGCAAAAAAGTTATTAATGCGGTGCAATCAAAAATGAAGGCTCTTACTGCTAGGATAAATGAGGCAAAAGAAAGAATTAGTGATACAGAAGACCAAATGATGGACAATAAAGAATCTGAGAAAAAAAAAGAGATAAACAACTACTGGACCATGAGAGGAGAATTTAAGAGATTAAGTGATACCATAAGATGAAACAATATTAGAATAATTGGGATCCCAGAAGAAGAAGAAAGAGAGAGGGGGAAGAAGTTATATTGGAGCAAATTATAGCAGAGAATTTCTCTAATTTGGTGAAGGAAAAAAGCATCAAACTCCAGGAGGCACAGAGAATCCCCCTCAAAATCAATAAAAATAGGTTCACACCCCATCATCTAATAGTAAAACTTACAACTCTCGGTAACAAAGACAAAATCCTGAAAACAGCTCGGGACAAGACGTCTGTAACATACAATGGTAGAAATATTAGATTGGCAGAGGACCTATCCACAGAGACCTGGCAGGCCAGAAAGGACTGGAATGATATATTCAGGACACTAAACAGGAAAAATATGCAGCCACGAATACTATATCCAGCTAGGCTGTCATTGAAAATAGGAAAGATAAAAAGCTTCCAGGACAAACAAAAACTAAAAGAATTTGCAAACACCAAACCAGCCCTACAGGAGATATTGAAAGGGGTCCTCTAAGCAAAGAGAGAGCCTAAAAGTAAAAGAACAGAAAGGAACAGAGACAATATACAATAACAGTCACCTTACAGGCCATACAATGGCACTAAGTTCATCTATTTCAATAGTTACCCTGAATGTAAATGGGCTAATGCCCCAATCTAAAGACATAGGGTATCAGAATGGATTAAAAAAAAAATAAGACCCATCAATATGCTGTCTGCAAGAAAATCATTTTAGACCCAAAGATACCTCCAGATTGAAAGTGAGGGGGTGGAAAGCAATTTACCATGTTAATGGACATCAAAAGAAAACTGGGCTGGCAATCCTTATATCAGATAAATTAGATTTTAAGCCAAAGACTATAATAAGAGATGAGAAAGAACACTAAATCATGCTTAAAGGGTCTGTCCAACAAGAAAACCTAACAATTTTAAGTATCAATGCCCCTACCATGGGAGCAACCAATTATATAAACCAATTAATAACAAAATCAAAGAAACACATCAACAATAATATAATAATAGTAGGGGACTTTAACACCTCCCTTACTGAAGTGTACATATCATTTAAGCAAAAGATCAACAAGGAAATAAAGGTTTTAATGACACACCAGACCAGATGAACATCACAGATATATTCAGAACATTCCATCTTAAAGCAACAGAACACACATTCTTCTCTAGTGCACATGGAACATTCTCCAGGATAGATCACATCTGGGTCACAAATCAGGTCTCAACCAGTACCAAAAGATTGGGATCATTCCCTGCATATTTTCAGACCACAGTGGTTTGAAACTAGAACTCAACCACAAGAGGAAAGTTGGAAAGAACTCAAATACATGTAGGCTAAAAAGCATCCTACTAAAGAATGAATTAGTCAACCAGGAAATTAAAGAAGAATTTTAAAAAGTCATGGAAACAAATGAAAATGAAAACACAATTGTTCCAAATCTTTAGGACACAGCAAAGGCAATCCTGAGAGGAAAGAATATGGCAGTACAAGCCTTTCTCAAGAAACAAGAAAGGTCTCAAGTATACAACCTAACCCTACACCTAAAGGAGCTGGAGAAAGAACAACAAAGAAAGCCTAAACCCAGCAGGAGAAGAGAAATCATAAAGATCAGAGCAGAAATCAATGAAATAGAAACCCAAAGAATGGCAGAAGAAATTAATGAAACTGGGAGCTGGTTCTTTGAAAGAAATAATAGGATTGATAAACCTCTAGCCAGACTTAACAAAAAGAATAGAGAAAGGACCCAAATTAATAAAATCATGAATAAAAGGGAGCGATCACAACCAACACTAAAGAAATGTAAACAATTATAGGATATACATATTATGAGCAAATTTGACAATCTGGAAGAAATGGATGCATTCCTAGAGACATATAAACTACCAAAACTGAACCAGGAAGAAATAGAAAACCTGAACAGACCCATAACCAGTAAGGAGACTGAAGCAGTCATCAAAAATCTCCCAACAAACAAGAGCCCAGGGCCAGATGGCTTCCCAGGGGGAATTCTACCAAACGTTTAAAGAAGAATTAATACCTATTCTCCTGAAACTGTTCCAAAAAACAAATAGAAGGAAAACTTCCAAAATAACTTTATGAGACCAGCATTACCTTAATCCCAAAACCAGATAAAGACCCTATCAAAAAGGAGAATTACAGACCAAATATCCTTGATGAACATGGATGCAAAAATGCTCACCAACCACTAGCCACTATGATCCAACGGTACATTGAAAGGATTATTCACCACAACCAAGTGGGATTTATTCCTGGGCTGCAAGTTTGCTTCAACATCTGCAAATCAATCAATGCGATACAGTACATTAATAAAAGAAGAAACAAGAACTATATGATACTTCAATAAATGCTGAAAAAAAACATTTGACAAAATAGAGTATCCTTTCTTGATCAAAAATCTTCCCAGTTTAGGGATAGAGGGCACATTCCTCAATAACATCAAAGCCATTTTTGAAAAATGCACAGTGAATGTCATTCTCAATGGGAAAAAAAATGAGAGCTTTACCCTAAGGTCAGGAACACAGCAGGGCTATCCACTCTCACCACTACTATTCAACATAGTACTTGAAGTCCTAGCCTCAGCAATCAGACAATAAAAAGAAATAAAAGTCATCCAAATCAGCAAAGAAGTCAAACTCTAACTCTTTGCAGATGATATGCTACTTTATGTGGAAAACCCAAAAGACTACTCCAAAACTGCTAGAACTCATACAGGAATTCAGTAAAGTGTCAGGATATAAAATCAATGCGCAGAAATAGGTTGCATTTCTGTACACCATCAGCAAGACAAAAGAAAAAGAAATTAAGGAGTCGATCCCATTTACAATTGCACCCAAAATCATAAGATACCTAGGAATAAACCTAACCAAAGAGGTAAAGATCTGTACTCAGAAAACTAGAAAGTACTCACTAAAGAATTGAGCAATACACAAAGAAATGGAAAAATTTTCCATGTTCATGGATTGCTGTGAAAATGTTTATGCTACCGAAAGCAATCTATACATTTAATGCAATCCCTATCAAAATACCATCAATTTTTTTCAAAGAAATGGAAAAAATGAAACAAGATGGGACCAGGGAGGGAGACAAACTGTAAGAGACTCTTAATCTCACAAAACAAACTGAGGAGTGCTTGGGTGTATGGGGGGAGGCATAGGGAGGCTGTTATATGAACATTAGGGAGGGTATGTGCTATGGTGAGTGCTGTGAAGTGTGTAAGCCTGATGATTCACAGACCTGTACCCCTGAGGCAAATAATATATTATATGTTAATAAAATAAAAGTAAAAAAAAAAATTTGAAAAAGACCTACACGGTGGGAACCGCACTATGAGAAGATGGTTTCGCATAAACGCATATTTTATTACCCAGCTGATACAAGCTGATTGTCTCATCACCTGATCAACACTGAGTGAACTAAAAGAAGAAGAACAATGAGAATCAGGTGTTGAAGCAGAAGTCTGAGAGATCTGAGGAAGTCTGGGACTTGAGCTGATCCAATCACTTGTTCTGTCCCAACTGTGCCCTAACTCCAATATGAGAATGGAGGAGAACAGGGAGCCCTGACAGCTGAGTAAGGCAGAAGCTCTGGCCCCTCCCAGCTTTTGGAAGACTAACTTCTCTTTCTCCTTCCTTTTCCCCTCCTAGCTCCTGGCCAGAAAAAGTATTGACTGAGATACTTACTGCATGCTGGGCAGCGTGCAGGCAGGATGTTGGGGATTTAGAGGTGCAGTAGATCTGTGCATCCCTCCAAGTGCTCTGAGCCCAGACCAGCAGCCACAAAGGGGAATGACAATGTGAGTTCTGAAGGGGAAGTCTGTCTTGGGGTGGGGCTACTTAAAGACTACAGAACCTACATTCCACACAAAGCAAGGGTAGGGCTTGCGCAAACAAAAACTAGAGAGGGTTACCTAGGTAAATGTGGACATGTTTAAGATGTATTTGTCTGGGGAATGGGCAGAGGAGGGCTATAAAAAGTTACGGGGGAAGGTGAAGAAAAGAAGCCCTTTAAATCTGAGGGTTAGGCTTAAGGTAATGCAGAGCCAGTGAAGTTGTCCATGCAGTGCAGAGAAGTGTCTTATACATGATGTGGTAGAGTACATTTTTGGGAGTCAATTTTTTTATACCTCTCTACATCCACACCCTTCCCATACAACTTTGCAGTTGCCTCGTGTGAGCATGAGTGAGTGCATTTCCCCATCCCTTGACTTTGAGATCAGCTATAAAACTTGCTTTGCCAGTAGGATCTTAGGAGATGAGACAAAGCTACCTTTTGCAGAAGGCCCTCCCTCTTGAATTTCTGCCCTTGCAAGACAAAGATATGCACTGGATGGTTTGGTCCAGAGAGGATGAGGCACACTCTCTGAGACCCACAGACTTGAGTGAAACAGGGAGTTTCTCCAGCTGTCACAGTCAAAGCCAAATGGCTCAGCCATGCCCCACTTTGATCAGACAACCTCCAGCCAACTGATGATGCATAAGCAAGTCAGGCTGAGATCAAGAGAGGCATAGAGCTGACCCACAGATGCCATATAAATGCTTTTTGTTCTATGCCACTGGGATGTGTTTGTGGTTGCTTGTTACACAGTAATAGATGACTGATGCTCTCACCATGATTCCCTCCCGCCAAAATTCAGGGAATTTTGTCAAGACTAGTCAATTCGTGGACAATCATAGGCACCTGAGAAGCTAAAGTTAGGGATTATGTCTCTCTTCGTCTCATGGAAAGAAGGGCAGGACAGTGCTGGCAATAGCTATGAAAACGGCATGGCTCTAGGTAAGATAATAGTCACACATATGTATTTGACCTGTATTTGACCTAGCCTAACTCCTATGTATTTGACCCGGCCTAACTCCCTAAACTAGAGGAAGGAAGCAATGCTTTTTCCTAGAGATTAGGAGCATTCTAGAAGATTCTGAGAAACTTTCTACCAATCCTGGGAGTTGCCAAAAAAAAAAAATGCTCGAGAAAAGTAAACATTCTAAGTCCCAAAACTGTAGACTCTCTTACACACACACACACACACACACACACACCTTTCAAACCTAAATATGTGTAAGGTTTTGCAGTATATAGGGATTAAAACACATTCTCATCATATGAAGAGAATTCCCTTTATAACAAATCTATCTTCTTCAACATATGAAAACTCATGTTTTGGAACCTATATCCAGGAGTATGTCTTGGGCACATTTAACACTATGATTTTAAAATGTTGGCTGACCCTTAACTATTTTAGAAGGTTAAAATGGTAGAGGCCTCACAACTGTCAACAACTCTGTTATTAGGAGGGAAAAAAATTGTACAATTCAAACATTTCAGCCTGAGATCTTATCTCCTTTTCATGACAGCTGGTTCCAGGCAAGCTTGGACAAGGTAGTCATAAGCATTCATTGCCTTCCCTAAGCCAGGAATCAGGGCTGTTAGCTGTTGAGAGAGAGAGACAGTTGTCCCCAGAACTGACATTCAAACCCTAACAAACCTGTTCTCTCTCACAGATGGAGATTTGGGCAGAAACGAACCCAGACTGCTTTGTACCTTCAAGTGTGGCCACAGCCCCCAGCTGGCTCCACGTCCCCAGCCCACCATGGATGAGAGACTGCTTCCCAGCCGACGCTGCTCAGCGTGCATCCCATTGATCCAAGAAGAGATGATTTCCCCAAGAGCCTCCCATAGAATGAATCAGGACCTTACAAAGTAGCAATTCGACAAGGTTCTTCTCACCCTTAGGAGGTTTTTATTCTTTTAAGGCATATATAGAAACATGGACCTTATCCAAGTATGAAAGGGTTCTTTTTGAATGTTTGTAGAGTGTGTGAGTGATCCCCTCCCACAGCTGCCCCCCAGCCTTTGGTGCACTGGAATCTGAACCTTTCCCCATTAACAGCCCTGTCCTCTGACCCCCCA
Organism: Lontra canadensis; assembly: GCF_010015895.1. Lineage (NCBI taxonomy): Eukaryota > Metazoa > Chordata > Mammalia > Carnivora > Mustelidae > Lontra > Lontra canadensis. The sequence goes on along the minus strand of NW_022631014.1, from coordinate 20,137,098 downwards.
CCAAGCCTCGGCTCATTCTTCCCCTGGCCCCTTGCTCAAGCTCCAGACCCTGTCTGGGTCTGTCCATCCACACTCCCTCTCACCCTGACATCCGGGATGGGGCAAAGCTAAGTCAGGGAGTCTAGGTAAGGACTGGGGCAGGGCTGCACACTTTAGAGCTTATCCATGAAGCTTTTCATTGCCAGGAGCAAGAACAGCTTGTTACAATGACACAATCCTTATCTTGTCTGACAGAAATATCCCATTTTGAGAGACTAAACCTAACAGGGCAGAAAATGAGAAAGATACCAAACCCAGATTGTCAAGGAAAGCATTCATCAGAAGCCAGTACAATACAGATCCCTCAGGTACCGGGTCAGGAAGCAGAAGCCAGACATGGTTGTGCTTTGTTAAACTGAGGTCATTCCCTGATCAGAGCCAGGCTGACTCCCCAAGCCCTACAGTGTCCCCCAGTGCCCTGGGGACAAGGACAGATTCCAGGATAGTCTGCCTCACCTGGGAGTGGCCCTATGTGATGCTGCTCACAGCGCCATCTGGTGGCCCTTGGTGACATGCCAGCCTGCAGAGCCTAAAGACCCCAGCAAAATCTCAACCAGAAGGGTTCAGAAAAGTCAAAACTTCACCCTGCCTGTAGCTCTCTCTCCCACCTGTTCATTCTTGTTTAATCGTCAAGATTTACTCGGTTCTCATAATGAACACGGTGAGAAAAAAACTCTGCCAAACCTCAGTTCCATTTGAAATAAAACAATTTACCCATTTGCTTCGCTGGGATGTATTAGACATCCGGTCACCCAGACCAGTGCTGGAATGTTCCAGCCCATTTGGAGTGCAGTGCTTTTTCCCACTTGTCCTCCCTTTCCATGCCTTTGCAAAGGCAGGAGATGAGGACAGAAAGAATCTTCCGTGGCTGTCCCCCTGGGATTGCATGGTCCTCTTCCTCTTTGAATGTGATCTTCAAGTGCTGTCCTCAAGCCAGAAGGAAGATCTACAGCTGCCAAATGATTTCATGGCCAGTGGCACAACATAGAGGCCTCTTTTTACCTTTTCCAGTCCTCTTTCAAGTACATCAGAGCAAACCTCCCCTTATAATTAATACTCATCCCAATGTGAAAACACCATGAGAAAACAATATCCAACTCTCCCCAAAAACCTTGCTGCAAACACGAGAAGATGGGTGGGATAACAAGCAGTAATGCCACCGAAGACAGATGGCTCAGCTAGGATTATGGTGTTGTCAGGATGTGTTCGTCCAGCTGAACCAGGCACAGGAAGTGAGTGCTTTCAGGTAAAAACATGCACTGAACCCTTGCCATGATGATCCTGATCATCCCAGATGTATCACAGCAATGAAGGGAATACAGAACTCTCCGGAGAGTGAGCCAGAGAGCATGACGTTTGAGCATCATAAGCAAAACAGGCCATTGGAGTGAGGTAAACATTGGCAGGATACTTTTTTGAGATATGAGCCTATGGTTTTCTCATGCTGTTTTAATCTCCTTGGATTTCATGCAAGTAGCCTTTGTAATTCTTCCCTTCAAGGTATTTTTTACAGAGCAGGATACAGATGGGACTTGAGGTCAGAAGCTTGTCCTTCTCCTATCCTCTGTAATGGCTCCCTGATAAATACTAGGTGTCTCAGGTGTGGAGTGGAGAGAGAGAAGCCTATGCTGGCAAGAAGAGAGTCCGGGACAGGGCTGGGAATATCTATGAGTCCCACATCTATGATGTTGGGAATGTCTGAGTTATGAGGACAGCACTTTGAGGCAGGCGGGGAATGAGGGGGTCACAAGACCTCAAAAGGATACTAGGGTGGAGGATGCTAGGCTCAAGGACCCAAAGCTCAAAGCTTCACCAAAGATTCTCGCATTCTGAGCTGAACCTATGCAGCCCCAGCAGACTGAGACAATGGGTATGTCTCAGCATTAATCAGTGCAGACCTGTGACTTATGACTGGAAAGGTCTCCCCTTGGCTTTACCATTATGAGTGACCCCAGGACCCTGGCACGACCTCAGGCTGGAGAGGAGCCTACAATAACACCAGAAGTGAAATTTCCAGGTGATCCTCCCTGCACACCTGAATTCAAGACTCAGATTCACACCACTCCAAACATATTGGCAGGAAGAGACTCTGCAGGAACCTGACACTAGAGTTACAGAGACCCAGAAGGAAACATAAAATGGAGATTGACGGTAAAGACTCAGCAGTATGGAATTAAAATTCAAGCATTTAAAGCCCAGAGCCACACACAGTGCCCACAGTGGACCTAGACAGGCCTGGTGTTTGACCCCGTTGGTGAGGGTGACTCCCAGATTGTCAGCAAGGACACACAAATCAGAGCCTATGATTGGTAGCAATCATGCTTTGTGTGGTCCCCTTGTCTTTTGAGACCTCACTAACACTGGCCGGAGCATCCTTTCCCACAGGCTGCAGGAAGCACAGTGAATTCCTGGGGTGGCACAGCCAGGGCTTCGCCCTCTTAAGAAACTCAGGAGAATGGACAGGATCCCCGGAGATGTCAGTCTTCCTCCCTTTCGAGACAAGCCCTGTGCCAGCAATTCACTTTCCCTCAGATACAAATTCTATTACTCCATCCTCTGTAAGACTTAGCTCTATAGTCAGGTTTGTCCTCAAAAAGCAATTACATGGTTGTCAAAAACCATTAGGTTGAATACTTAACATTGGTGCATTTTATTGTGTGTTAAATAACACTCACCTTAACACACACACACACACACACACACACATACACACACACACTCACTTGTTATGGGCATCTGTAAAATCTGGAAACAGACAAATACATATGTCATCAAAGACATCTTCAATCTATAAAAAGGAATACTTCCATGCTTGAGGACCCTTGAGACTTGGATTAGGTTAATGAAGACAGAATATATATAATATTCTCATTCTAGGGTGTGGGTCGGTCATTCTCAACACTAGGAATTACCTGGGTAGGACAGAGCAGGTGGGCAGCCCAGGACATGGTGCTGGCGTGATGGTGTGCACAGAGTTGGGGCTGTGGTGGAGGAAAATACCCTTATGGCTTTTTAAAAAACTCGATTGGGAGAGGAGAGATCTAAGCTCATTACGCACCCACCGTCTTCCCTGGAGCAAGTTTATTTCTCCTCCCTAGGCATTAGACATTCAACCATAAAAGGAGTAAGATGGGTAAGATGATCTCTACATCTTAAATTTTATGATTGATTCTTTATTTAATCTATCTTGCAGCACCCGGGTGACTTGCATTATTAATCATAAAAGATGGAAGTGAGCCTTCCGATAAGCTACTGTCCTTAAGAAGATGCCGCTATTCCAAGTCCCCGAATGGAAAACCTAGGCCACACAGCAACTTGAAAATGAAGTGCCTTCTGATGGCCACACCTCTGAAGACAAATGCACATTGGATTTCCATGCTCCTAAATGTAAAATCACCACAACTGCATTTCTATAGGCTCGTTAGACTGGTTGAGGACCAGAGCAGACCCACGCCGTTGCCTTAGCACTACAACTAAGCGACCAGCCTACAGGCGTGGGGCTGTGGAGTAGACCAGAGCTGAGAAGCTGACTGCCTGTGTCTAAAGAGGGTCCGGATGTATCCTAGCAAACCCTCGGCAGCTAGCGCTAGATTCCCGGCTGCTTTTATAGCCTAGAAAAAAATAGAATGCAGCCCAAGGACCAAACCACAGCCCCGTCACCAGCCTGTGCTGCATTAGGGCTAACCTTGGCCCAGATAAGTTCATTGCAGACACGGTGTTTTTAAAAGATGAAGAAACAACAAGCCTACTGCAATGCAACCGCGGCAAATTCTATCCAAAGCAGACCCAGGAACCCAGCGCGGCAGACCGCAGTGTCGTTCCAAAAGTCAAGAGCACCCCCTGCTGTCCAGACTGCGGAAAGGCTGGTTTGTCCGTCAGCCTTTCTCTTCAGCAACCTCAAACCGAAGGTGCCTTCAGCTCAAACTGGGGGAGCCTGCTCAGTCTGCGAAGTTCTCTCCAAGATCTGTGAGCTGTTTGTATGCCTTTGTGTTTATGATGGCTTAAAAAACGCCACACAAACTCAGTCACATGCTGGATCATTCGACTGATAAAGGAAAGGAAAATCATCAAAACATTCCCGGCCTCTGTTTTGCATTTGTTAGGATATCGCTGGGAAGTTGTGTCCGGTGCTACTGTTTTTATCTGTGGCATGTTCATGGATCAGAACAGTGGCGATGGCATCCTCAAGGAAGTATTTCTACTAAGTAAAAGTCAAAGGACTCAGCTTCGAGCTCTATAACAATTGTAGAAAAATGGGGTGAAAACTGAGTCATCACAGGGGACTCAGGAGGGTAGAAGCCCACCTAACTCCAAAGAATGTAAACAGAACAGTAAGGACCATATTGGAACTGCAAAAGGCAACTTAGTGGAAATAGAACATCATCTATCCGATCTAACTGATATAAATTATGAGGCAGTTTTACCTGAGGCTAATTTGTAATTTTATTTTGCTTGTATGATGGAGTATGAATTATAAGGATAAGAAATGTATACCTGGTATTGTTTGAAATATTTGTTAAATTAGGGGTCCCTGGGTGGCTCAGTGGGTTAAGCCTCTGCCTTCAGCTCAGGCCATGATCTCAGGGTCTTGATCTCAGAGCCCCTCCCTGCTCAGTGAGGAGCCTGCTTCTCCCTCTTTTTCTGTGCTCTCTCCCTCTTTCTGGCTCTCTCTCACTCTCGCTCACTCAAGTAAATAAAATCTTCTTAAAAAAATTGGTTAAATTATATAGAATGAATTACCTCTGACTTCTTCTAACTGCTCTCCTTATTTCTATCCCTCCCCCTCCAATACACACATACACTCGTATTCAGTGTTAATTGTTGAACAAATGGAAAAATTATGTCAACACAGAGCATTCACTAGAAATTTCTCCCTCTAAAAGGGACCCTGTTTATGACTCAGCATTAATCAGATTTTGCCTGCAGTGGTGGTGTGCTTCATAACAAACAACCCCCAGGTCTCGATGGCTTACAGGACAGCTATCTGTCTTCCTCACCCACATGTGCTGTGGGTCAGTTAGAACCCTTCTGGGTCTGCAGGCCAAGTTCAGGTCTGCTCCACATGTCTCTCATTTTTGAACCTGGCATGCATTTTTTGTGGCCAATGGCAGGGGCACAGAGGCCACACAGAGGCACATTTAAAGCCTCTGTGCCCATCACATCTGCTCCAGTTCTTTCAGCCAAAACAACAGGGTAAGGAAGTGTATTTCTCCCACAGAAGCGTAAAGAAGCCAGGATGGGGAGAGGAGGGAAGGTAGGGTTGTGGACAGACCATGCAACCTATTACAGACCCACATTTTAGAAATACTGCCTTTAAGGAAAGGGAGCATTTACATTCCTATTTCTCCCTTTAAAAAAAGAAAATGTGTAGAAACTCCGATCCAAGTGGTAATTGAGTCTCTGCATTGTATTCTCTTTTCTCATTTCTGAAATCTCCACCAGAATAACTTAAACAAACTGAGAACTAAATCACAACCAGAGGCCAGACCTAAAACTTAAAAAGCTGAGATTGTGGACCAAGGGCCCTCAGAGGAGCTCTGGCCTCACAAGTTACAGACTTGTGAAAGATGAATTCCAGGACCCAAGCTCTCACTCACCCCAGCTCTGAACCAAAGTGGCCAAAGATGGGGGTGAGTGGTGTTGTTGTCAGCCAAAAGCAGATCCAACAGGAGTAGCCCTTAGCCCGCTGCCAAGGCCTGAGTGATTGGGGCCACAGAGTGACCTCACTTCTCCTCAGAGCTCCCCACCCTGCACTGAGGATGTGGGTAGCGAGCTGCATGGGACACGGTTCCTGCTGAGAGTGGCTTTGCCAGGTCACTGGGCGGGCTGGCGAGGGGACCTTGATCCTGGCAGCTTCCGTCTGCTGATGTGGACATGGAGGGGGAGTACCCAACAGAAAGGAGGGGTTCCCATAGTGAGGTGGCTCCCTCCGTGGAAAGAAAGATCTGCACTGGCTGTCCCCCAGCATCTGATAACATACAAACAAGACCAGTCTAATCTATGAGAAAGAGCACTTAGAAAATGACATGAAGGAGGGAAGGTGGGGGAGGAGCAAAACAGGTGAAGGGGAGGGAGAGGAACAGGCTTCCTACTGTGGGATGAATAAGTCACAGGGATGAAAGGCACAAGATAGAGAACATAGTCAATGGTACTGCAATGGCACTGTATGGGGACAGGTGGGAGCAACACCAGCAGCGAACACAGGGTAACATACAGACTTGTCAAATCACCACGCTGTATCCCTGAAACTAATGTAGCATTGTGTGTCAACAGTACTGCAATTAAAAAAAAAAAAAAAAAACAAGAAGAGAGGTGCCTGGGTGGCTCAGTTGGTTAAGCGAGTGCCTTCGGCTCAGGTCATGATCCTGGAGTGCCGGGATCCAACTCAGCATCCGGCTCCCTGCTCAGCAGAGAGTCTGCTTCTCCCGCTGACACCCACCCCCATGCACTCTCTCTCTCTCTCTCTCTCTCTCAAATAAATAAATTAAATTTTAAAAAAGAAGAATCACCCGATGTACAAAATTACAAAATGACTTCACAGTGTAGAAGCAGCAGCCCATAGTCATTAAAACATGGTGCTTCTGGCACAGGGATTAACAGGTTAATGAAACTGAATATAGTCGAGACATAGGGATGCATGTACTGATGGAACGCATGAGAAAATTTACTATATAATAAATAAGATATTCATTATTTTTTTTAATGGATAAGTTAAAAAATTTTCTCAGGACAGCTGGCTAGCCACTAGGGGGGAGGAAATAAAACTGAACTCCCTACCTAACTCCTTGCAGCAAAACAAATTCTGGATGGACGAAATATTTATAGTTTAAATGTTTATGGTGACTAACATAACACAATAAAAATAAAATGGTCCCTTGGAATGGGATGTCATTTCTAAGAAAATAAATAAATAAATGTTTAAGAAAAACAGGAAACAGTGTTAATATTTAATCTCAGTGTTGGGAGTGGGGGGTGCTCTGTAGGCAATAGATCAACATCAGAACCCAAAACAGGCAAGACCAGAGAGTGAGACCTCGAGAAGGGCATCACGTTTCCTTGAAAGGGAAACTTACCAGGGGTGTGCCCCAGAGCACTGGGCAGCAAGCAGGAAATGACGTGTAGGGATGGCACTAGGAATGCTGGCTCTCTCCTGCCCAGTCCACACTGTCCTCTTCTTAGAAAAACTGCTCTCAGTTCATGCTTCTCCAGAAGGAGCAGCCCACATTCCCATGTCACTTTCTACCACCATCACACACACCTGATGGGGCTAGCTAGGGGTGGGCAACTGACCCAAGCTAGCCAATCAGAATTCCTTTCCCAGGAATTTGGAAACAGATCCCTATGGGTGAGCCAGTTAGCTCCAAGGAGACACGCTATAAGGTCACGGAGAATCCAAAGCCAGAGCAGGCACAGGACAGCTGTAACTGTGAACAAGCAAGACCCAGCCAGACACTGGTGTGAAGCAGGCTGGTGTGCAGGGGAAGGGGAAAGAATGCCCAGCCCCAGGCCTAGCTCAAAGCCCCTGGGCTACCTCTCCACGAGGCTGGACAGTCAGTGCAAGTGACCTCTGGTTCTCATGAGACCTTTTCTGTGGGGTCCCCATGACCGACCTTGCAGTAAGCCCTCTCTCCACCTGACTCACTTGCCCTGCTTGTCGCCCTTGCAGCATCATGACTCCTGATGTAGACGCAGCTTTTATGGATACACAGGCTAGGAAAAGCGCCCTAAGAAGAAAGGAAAAAATCAGAGCTAAGGGAGGTGGGGGGAGGAGAGGTCACAGCTGGCTGTATTCTGTTTGAGAGAGATCAGAAGGGACAATGAAGCAGACCTAAGAAAACCAGATGAGTGGAAACAGCGTGTAGTCACTCAGTCCTCAGAAGGTGGCCTGTGTCCCAGAGCTTGGCAAGAGAATATACTCAGAAGCTGCAAATGTGGGACAAAACGTCCCATGGTGCTTCTGTTATTTTCAAGGGAGTAGGCAAAGCAGAAAAAACAGCGATGTGCAGCCCTTGGATGATTTTTAGGAGGGCTGAAAAGCCAGCCAGGCAGCTTGAAAGGAGATGCCTCCCCGTTACAAAGGCTGGGCTTCGCGATTCCAGGCAGGGGGAGCAGCCCTGCTGACTTTTCATAACCTTCCATTTTTTCCCTGGGATTGGTTTCCACCCCTGAAGGCGAGTGTAAAGAAAGAAGCACAATAAAAGGAATTACCCTCCGGTATTAAGACTCAGTCCCTTCTTCAATCAGAGTGGTTGTGTAGGGGCCTTTGGGCCAACGTTGGGCCTTTTGTAAAAATAGAATCAAACTTCACAGATCACATTTTGGAGAATGGAGACTCTACTTGAAAAGGTGTTTTTGCTTTTCTTTTTGCTTTTTAATGAGTGCAAAGGTGCAGAGCCACCACAGCTGGGAGAAAACTGTTGAGCCTCAAAAAAATGAAGGAAAGGGAAGGAAGAACCTTCTAGCAGGTGAGGGGCCGCTCTCCTTCCTGTCATGATTTTTCTAGCCAGGGAGGCTTTGTCAAATGGCCACATCTCCCTAGCCAAGAATCTCAGCTGAAAACGGCTTGAATGGCAGCTGCTGCCTGAGGCGGGTGAGGAAGCAGGGGCCTTGCTGGGGGCACACCTGTCCAGGAGCCTCTCCTGGTGATCTGCAGGGCAGGCAGGAGGGCTGGGATGCGTTCAAGAGCCCCACCCCCTATCACTGTGTGGCTGGACATGTCTTGGGATAAGAATGGATGGTTTGTCCTCCCTGCATTTCCCTCCCTCTTTTCTTCAATTCTAGCTAGTTTTCAAAAGGTACATGGCAAGACAGAAAAGACAAGTAAACACCAGGATGTACTGGTTTTGTTTCCAAAATCCCATGGCAAACATTAAAGTGAGGCAGGTGAGGCACTGTCCTGCGGGCAAAATCTAAAGACACCCTCCCCACAAGAAACTCAGAAGTCAGGATAGATAATATTTGAATGTAATAGTTAAAAAATCAAAATGACTGAGTCAATTTCCCCTCAGGCTTGTTAAGTAATATTCAATAAATATCCTTGGTGTTGCTTAAAAAAAAATGTAATATAAAAAAAATTCTGATTTGTAAGGTGTACCCTTAAATTTAGGGGCTGAGAGAGATCTTCATTCACCTCATCCCAATCCCAGCCCTGCCCAGGGGAGTATCTGGAAGACCTGTGGAGAGTGTAAGAAGGGAGAAAGGAGCTTACAGAGAGAAAAGGAGAAAGAGTGCCTCCCTCTCCCAAACCATACAAAGGGATCCTTCCCAGCTTGAGGAAAGAGAATCCTACAGGCTCCAGAAACCCCAGGGATCCAAGTGGATGCCCTCTCAGGGGTCAGGACCCCAAAGGAGAATAATCAGTGTGACCAGACTATGGACTGTTGTACAAAGGATTCCCAAGCCCTAAAGTGGCAAGGGAGCAGCAGAGAGGCAGGCTGGGACAGAGCATGTGACAGCAGGAACCCATGGGGACGGATCGCTGAAGGCTGTCCCCCTCCGTGTGGCACTTCACAAGATCCCAGAACTGGGATCCCATGTGGAACGAATGGCTGAAGTCACTGTCCAGCAGCCAGCAGGATGGGGGTACAGCCAAAACATCATTCAAATGACAGAAAATAAAATTGCGCCATAACTGTTACATACCCGTAGTTTCAAACTAATATTAACAACTGCCATATCCAGAAAGGGAAACTGAAGCCAAAAGGTTAATTAAGCAACTTGCATTAAGCTTGGATTTAAAAAAAAGAAAGGCTGTATGCATCTACATTTGATGGAGAAACATATCAGTTTCAATATATCCATTTAAAAGGACAGCCTTAGTTTTAGAAAGAATGTTTATCAAATATTCCCTGTTTCCAGGGTTACCTCCATGAGGCTCCTGCATAAAACTCAATGTCAAAGGCCTGGGAGCCTTGGCAAAGGCTGATGAGACAGGAGAGCCATCTAAGTGCCACCTGCCTTCCCCCACCTCCCTCCCGATATTCGTTTGGGAAGTTGAAGAATTTATGCGCGCGCTTCCTATCAGATCAGGGGAGGGCCCGAGATCTCTCAAGTGAAATATACTTTCAGATCATGATGAAGCTATTGGCTTTCTGTTGACATAAATTACACGGGAACCACAATAGATGAAGCATCATTTTCTCCGTGCTGCGCGGTTTTGTAACAGCAGCTGGATTTCTCAATGCAATTTTTCTTAAGGTCAAATATTCTTCTCCAAGTATATTCGGCGATATGAAACTTGTCAGAACAAATCTAGATATATCTTTATGTTCTTGTATTATTCACTTCCCAGATCCTATCAGGGAGATAGACAAGGAGGGAAAAAATATATACTATTAACAAAAAGGAAATATCCGATGCTACTCTGTATGGTATCTGTGTAAAACAGAAAGAATATAACCTAGGGGGAAAAAGAAAAATCTCCACTATTTATTCCAGTAGAGCCGCTTTCTTGAAAACAATTAGAGTTTTCACTGCTCTGGGTTTCCAGCTTCTAGGACACCATCACTGTAGGATACACACTAGGTTCAAGAAGAGCTTTCAAGGGGAAAAGGAAAAGATATTCAGTACGCATCAGTTGTAAAATGCACTTGAGCTGAAGAAATGCTCAGCTGGGCATATGGGAAAGCGTCTATCTTTGAATGAGGGAAAACAGTTGTGGAGATTCTGTCTCACAGCAACTCAGCTGTCAGTATTTGCCATGAGAGGGACGGCCACACCGATCCCACACTGACACCAACAGCAAGGTCATACAACATGGGATTGAGATCCAGCAAAGGGGAAAGGTATGGTTTTCCAGGTTCTCTAGGCAAGATGACATGGAGAGAAGAGCCATGGCCTTCCACAGTTATGGATTTGGATCCCAACTCTGCCACCTTCCACCTGTGAGACATGGGTCCTCAGTTTCTTCATTAATAAATCCGAGATTTCTTCATTCATGCAACAGATATGTATTAGGAGCCTAAAATTTTCCAGGCACTGTTCTAGACATGGATGATACTGAGGGGAACAAAATGGAAAAGGTCCCCTCTTTCCTGAAGAGTAGGTTCCGGACCCTGGGGTCACTGAAGGAAATGAAACAGGGGGATGGGACAGCATCTCAGGGAGGCAACTTCTCGAGGAGACAGTCTTTGAATTGAAACCTCAGAGGGCTGAAGGAAAATCATTCCAGAGAAAGGAAAGAGCCAGGATGAAGGCCTCACAGGATGCTGACTGGGCTTGAGAAAATGCCACGGGGTTTGTGTGAGGACAGCAGTGCTAGGGATGGGAGAGGAGTGAGAGATGTGATCAGTGAGGGAAGGAGGTCTGCTCAGCTTCTATAGGCCACAGTGAGGAGTTGGGTTGCATTCCAAATGGAACTGAAAGTCATTTTAAATGGCAGTGACAAGATTTTTTAAAAATTCCACTCTGGCTCTGATCATTCATGCAAGAGGTGTGGGGTGGGACACTAAAGCCTCTACCATGGTATTGTCCGGGATTCACTGAGAAAATATCGAGGTCTGGCAGAGTTCCTGGCTCCACATCTGTGCTCCTAAATGACCACTATTAATTATAATATCTATGGAGCCCTTGGAATATCCCCTTCATTCCATTTAATACATTGCATGAAATGATCAGCTTCGGGGCCAGTCTCCCCGACAAGACAGAGCTCCTTGACAGCAGATACCAGGCTATATCCATCACTGTATTCTCGGGATCTGGTGTAGGGCCTGACTCATGACAAGCACTCTATCATACTTGCTGAGTTCAGAGCTGAATCCACGAATGACTTTTTCTTGATGGAAGGAACCCAAATAGTATTTGTTCTTCCACCGTGAGTGTTAAGAGATGGAAATGCAGGTTTGCAAAACTGAGTGGATTAGTAAGGATGGCTGATTCTCCTTAGCAGGCACCTTAAAGGTGCTAGGATGCCAAAATGGCTATAGATTCTAGTCTCCTCAAGATCCTTCCATCAAGTGGTGAAGCCTGTTTCTTCATCCCTTAAATCTGATCCAGCTGTGTGAATTGCATCAGCCAGTAACTGGAAGCCAGTGGTGGAAGCGACTTCATGCAAGCTCCAAGGCTAAGCCTGAGAGACCTTACAGCTACCAACCCCATGCCTGGATCCCTTCCTCCAACATGTCATCAAGCCCAGGCCAGCCTGCTGGATGGATGGCCATGTGGAAGCTGTCTGTCCCAGCCATCCCATCTCCTCTAACCAAGAACAACAAAGCACTGCCTAGATCAGGGCTGCCCCACTGAGCCCAACCCCAAGGAAAAATGGGCATTGGTGGTTAAAACCCCAGTTCCTCTGGCCAGGAGTGGGAGGATTCTAAGGTGTATCCTACACACGGTGTCTCAGAGCCCCCCACGCCTCCCGCTCCCCTTATTGGGAGCAAGCCTCAATTGTCCACAGCATTCCTCAGGCATGAACTCCTTCTTGCTTGGCTTTTCTCTCCTTTCCAGACTCCCTGCCCTACTCTCACCATATTTCTCAGGAGAGAGGTCCCTGTCTCAGCCTCTGCTTTCGAGAACACAATGACCCCAGAACTTTTCCCAGATGGGTTTAGCTTCCCCATCTCCTGGCCAGAAACCTCCAGTGCCACCTGCTGGAGCTTCCCTCCACCCCACAGCCCAGCTACAGGGCTGGAGCCCTGATGTTCACACAGGCCCTGAGAGTCTTGCTCACATGCTGGAACTAGTTCTAATCTCCTCCTTGGAAGAAAGGAAACCACAGCTGAGTCTATAACCCCTCTCTGAGCTTATTGATCCCTGGATTATACCACACCACCACCAAGTCACCAGGGTCCACCCACTGAGGAAGCCCCAGACCCAAAGCCATTCTGTGCCCTGGTCCCCTAGAGTTTGCCTCAGTCTGGGCAGCCAAGAATTAGGGGGTCCATTCCAGGTATGCAGGGGCCCTGTCAAGAGGGTCTGGAAGGACTGGGGGAGGTCCCTGGAAGCAGTGGCCTCCTGCTCATACTAACTGGATATGAGAAACTCACAATTTCCCAGGAAAGCAGACTCAAAGAGGGTGCCTGTGTTTTGAACTTGCTCAGCAGACCCATTCCATGCCATAGGGAGCAAAGGAGAAGGACAAGATGGGAGGTGATGATCTGGTCTGGAGGAATGTATGCCCACATGTGGATGCATCATGTGGCCAGCTAGAAGGACAGTCTGAGCCAAGAGGAGGAGCCTCGGCCAGAGACATACTGGGAGGAGGGAGGGTGAGGGTCGTATGCAAATCGATAGCAGGTACAGGTGAAGGGAGAGTATGGGAGGAAGGAAGAGGGTCTTGAAGGAACTACAACTATATTTTTTAACATCTTTATTGAAGTATAAGTGACACACAATAAACAGCACATATTGAAAGTGTATAATTTGATAAGTTTTGACATGTATACACCCACAGATCCATTATTACATTCAAGATAATGAGCATACCCCTCGCCTCCAAAGTTACCTGGTATTCCTTCATAACCCCTCCTTCCCTCCTGTCCCCAGGCAACCCCTGATCTGCTCTGTTGCTGGGATTAGTTCTCACCTTCTAGAATTGTAGGTAGATGGCATCACACAGAATGTAATCTGCTTTGGTCTGACTTCTTTCCTTCACTCTAATTACTTTTCTTTCCTTTTTTTTTTTTTTCCTTTCATATTGTCCATGTTGTCGCTTGTATCAAGAGTTTATTCCTTGTTATTGCTGAATTGTATTCATTGTATGGACGCACCACAATTTGTACATCGTCAATGTAAGGACATTCAGACTGCTTCCACTTTTGAGTTACTACAAACATAGCACCTATGAATATCTGTGTACAAGTCTTGGTGTGGACATACACTATAATTTCTCTTGTAAATGCCTAGGGGTGGAATGGCTAGATCATACAGTCAGCATTCAGTTAACTTTTAAAGGAACTGCCAAATTGTTCTCCAGAGGGGGGAGATTATTGAACATCCCCACCGGCAATATACAAGAGTTCCAGTTGCTCCAGCTCCTCACCAACACTTGGTATGGTCAGTCTTTTCATTTTAGCCATTCTAATAAGTGTCTGGTATCATTTCACCATGGTTTTAATTTGCATTTCCCTAGTGACTAATGACGAAACAACCTTTAGCAACTGGAAGAAGACTGAACCTATCTATACAAGAGACCCAAAGGAGAAGACAGAGATGCAGGAAGAAAGCCAGAAAAACGTGGCATCACAGAGGCCAACAGGAGAAATGGCTCGGAGAGAGTGGTCAAGAGAATCAGATGATGCTAATGGTGGACTGAAAATTCTCATTTGGATTTAGTGCCTTTGGTGACATTCTAGTGGCAACTGGTTCCAGCTTCCAGCCTCTCTCCACATTTGCAGAATAGGAGTCCACTGGTCAGCACCCTCTCCTCTGGTATGTGGGCTCCAGCTCCCTCCTCAGAGCCCCTGAGGCAAAAACACCAGCTGTTGCCACTCTGCAGCAGTCCCACATTTCCAGAGGGGGTCACAGGATCTGTCTCCTGGGAGGCTCACTATGACATGGAGGTTAGCATGCAGAAGTTTTCTTAGGAAGCGGTCTCTGGCTGGTCATCTCTGACAACGGAAAGAAGCAAGACTGGGCGAGGCAGATACTGGGATGCGGAGGCTGGGATGGCTCTTCGGTGTTGTCCCCCACTGGGGGCAAGGAGGTGGAGCCTTCCTTCCCTGCACAGACCAGTCACTGGACACAGCCTGCCGCAGGAGGGAGGTGTGACCCCGGGGGAGGCGACTCTTTCCGCTGAAAGTGATGCTTATAGATAGTTACTGCGAGGGCTGCTACCCCGGGATCCTCTTCCTTTCATGTTCAAAAGCAATCAGGGTGGCACACTCAGCATCCACTACAATCAGTTTCTCCTCCAAGTTTCCAGGTTCTAATCACCCAGCCTCTTCCTTTGGCTCCCCAGCTCAGATTGGAAGCCATTTCCTGCCGTTAGAGTTGGCAGATCACTTCAGAGCCCCTGGTGCACTTCTGCAATGTTCCAATGCCCGCTTAAAGAATTTCTTACGCTAAACACTCTCCTCTCACTGTTCCCAGTTTCCTGATGTGCTCCTCTGCCCAGATGACTCCAAAACCATTAGGGAGGAGGGGGTGGAGTGAGAAGCCCACGCTGGTGGGCTGGTTCTGTGTCCCACTGGCTGGGTTACATATATAACCCAGAAAGGTCAATTTGGGAAATAGCAGGATTACGTTTTGCTTTCAGCTCATGCATACCCCCGAGTCATCTGAAAAGAGCAACACTTCCATACAGAAATCTGGAATGAATCAGAGAACATGTATCCTCCGTGTGTCTGCCCTGCATGTAGGAATGTGCCTGAACTCTCTGAGCAACTTGGAGCCTGAGTGTAATCCATTTACGGCACTGCTGACATATTAATGCGCTAAATGACTCCCTGGTGATCGGAAAACGTTAACACAGCCACAGCCTGAGTGCCTAACTTCAGGTGGAAATGAATCGGGCTCGGGGATAATCGGCTGAAAAACAGTATAAAGGAGTGTTGTAGGGGTAAGGATAAATCAATGAATTCTCCTTTCCATTTTTCTGCCAGCACCAGAGGAGATTTTCAGTAAAGGCTGGACAGCAAGATCAGCACATCCCAAATAAACAGGTCCTGCCTCTTAATCAAGTGTCCGTCACAACATTTAGATGTAGTCATGCTGGTTTTAGGAAGCATGTCGAAACTCGCCTTCCCTGGTTCCCCTTACCAGCGTTAAGAAGTCATCAGAATACAACCCACTTCTGTCAGTTAGAGCACATTTTATTAATACAGAGAGACCACGATTCACCTTGTTCATCCTCCCAGGGGGAGTTTAGATCCTGGTAAGCACCACTCATATTGTTTGCCATGAACTTGATTACAAGGAGGAAGCAAAACACAGCATCGTTACCAAAAAGTCCTTGCTGATGTCTTATCCCCCCCCAGAAAAATGTATTCAAGTCTTCAAATATACAAATCTAAAAATATGGTACAACATTTAACATAAAGACTCAAGTTTATTTTTTAAAATATGCTTTAAAATATATTAAGCATCTCTCCTTCCCCTGATTATCCAACGACGGGCAGAAGCC
The DNA here is from genome assembly GCF_010015895.1 of Lontra canadensis. NCBI lineage: Eukaryota > Metazoa > Chordata > Mammalia > Carnivora > Mustelidae > Lontra > Lontra canadensis. The sequence continues at coordinate 20,120,999 of NW_022631014.1, read as the reverse complement.
CTCCAGGCATCTGCATCCTGGATTTCTGTCTCGGTCTCTGTCCCTAGGGGAGGGGACTGCATAGCACCCAAGACGGAGACTAGGAGGCTTGCTCAGCTGACCGCTTGTGCTGGCTCCGGACGTGGCCCTCGCTGCTGGGGGGCACCTCCTTCTGGAGGCTCCCTGTGCTAGTCTTTCCCACCGTTTCAATCCAGGGGTGCTGCAGGACCTGGTGGGCGGTGTAGCGTTTTTTGGGGTCTACCACCAGCAACCGGCTCACCAGATCTTTGGCAGCTGTGGGAGGAAAAGAAGGAGGGGAAAATGAAACAAATGCACGGGGCTCTGACTTTGCCTGTCCCGTGCGCAAACGGGAATCGCAAACACCCATATGGGCGCCCCGCACTAGAGGGCGCTGTCCCGCAGAACTTTCTGTGATGCTGGGAACCTTCCATGTCTGCACGACCCACTGAGCATCTGAAATATGGCTGCCCAGGTTGAGGAACGGAATTTTTATTGTATTGACCTTATTTAAATCGCAATAGCCATAAGTAGGTGGGGGCGGGGGGGGCGCCCCCCCCCACTGTGTTGGGACAGCACAGCTCTAGAGGGTGTCCGTTCATTTCTAGAGCCAGGGAGCCAGGCCCACCCCGGACATCCATGGCGCCCCTCACAAGAGAACAAATGGAGGCCACACACCATATGTCTACATATCTTACATTCTGAAATCAATCATAGGGCTGTTAAATAAAATCTGTTCAATCTCCTTCCTAAGTTGGTAAATATGCCTTCACACTAACAAAATTGAGAAACATGTGAAGGAAATCTAAGTAAAAAATAGCACAAATTCAAAGTGGATTCCATTTTCTGCCCAAGATCATGACTGATTCTGGCAACTGCTGGGCCAGGTGGCAGGCAAGGGGGAGGAATGACTTCTCTGTGGCTTGCTGACTCTCCCTGGCCAGCTCCCTGAGCCTCCTTTTTAATCAGGTGAAAACAAAAACACACACCTCTCTTGGGGGATGACTCCTGCTCAAGATCAGCAGCTTACCTAGCAATCAGCCCCTCCCTCTACACCACCACCCAGCCGCCTCTTAAGCACGGAAGCCCCCAGATCTCTCTTACATCGCCCACTTCCAGCTGGGTGAGTTCTGCAAACAAAGCACCCTGGCACCCACCCCAACCAGCACCACTCCGTCCAGATCCTCAAAGGACTCAGTGGGGAGTGGGTCAGGTTTAAACGGGGAATTCTCAGACTCACGTGTACCAGTGTGGACAACTGGACACCCCGCCAACAGGTCCAAGCTCTCTCTACCCCTCTGAACAGAGGCTCCTTGGCTCCCCGGAGGCACTACGGTAAGTGTCTGGGTAAAGAGGTCTCCCCAGTCTCAGAAGTGGGCCTGCACCATTTGAGCAGGGAATTCTGGGGTTCTGATGAAGTGACCTAGAAGGGGGGCCCTGGGTTCTGGAGGACGTATCTCCTTGGCTCCAGGGTCCCCTCCCTCTGTGGGGTGGGTGTGACAAAAGCAGGGCCCTCTACGCCATGGGGCACAGGGCACAGGCCACCATAACTTTCTAAAATGATTTTTAGACCTTCAATTCCCAAGTCACCATTGGCTTGCTCAGCTCAAGACCCTCCCTCTCCCTGCAACACACCAGCCCTCTCCTTACCTTATTTAAGGGGGTGGGTGTGTGAAGCTTTTTCCTTGCCTCATTCCCCCAACCCCAAATAAGGAGACTGAGGCTGGGAAGCTCAGTTCAATAACTAATCTTAGATTACTTGATTGGAGAAATTGAGGGAAAATAAAGTTATCACTCCTATTCACCTTTTAAGCCCAAAACTATAAGACTCAAAACCCCTGAATATCTAGTTCCTGATTTCACAAGGGTAGCAAGTCGTACCAAAAAATCAGTAGCAAAAAAGGGGAAAGACTGCATCTGGAAGGGCCAAAAAGGAGGAAGATCCCACAAGCCTCTGCTCCACTGAAGATGACCAAGACCTTTATCCCCCTTTTTCAGAGCCTCTGAGCTCCAACTATACCATGCCACGACCCCCGGCTGCTCACGGAGGAAGATATGCATCCCAGTCTGCTCAATTCCCAGCACTTCTATATACAAGATGACTGCGATCTCTCCAAATGAGGGTTTCCATTTCTGATATTCTTCAGTTCTGAGCTCCCTTCACTGCCTTAAGGAAAAGTATTCAGTGACTGCAACCAGGGGTCAGACTTATTCACTGAATCCAAAGCAAGTCCTGTTTCCCAGAGTGCTACACAAATAAATCTACACGAAACTCACGGTTAACAAAGGATAAAGTACAGGTCGACAGCCCCCCGCCATGCCCAGTTCAGAGATGGGCCCTCTGCAGCTGACCTAAAACCAGCTCTGCAGTCAGAACCCAGGACAGGCTCCAGCTCTAACGTCGCCTCATCTCCTGCTTGGGGAAGCCAATCTCACCGTCAGAAATATTGTCCCAGTAAGGGGCCAGGAACTCAAAGTGGCCCAGCTGGATGATGTTAAAGAGCTCGTCCTGGTCCCTCTCTGGGCTTCGGAAGGGGGGAAAGCCACACAGTAGGATATACAGGATCACGCCTGCGGCCCACATATCCACTTCCAGTCCATAACCTGTGAGACAGGCAGAGACACAAGGGAAACTGAGACCAGGCTGGATCATACAGGAGGAGAGAAACATGGGGAACTGTAGTTCTACATAACAGAGGACCACAGCTTTGAGTAAGCGCGAGCCACTTGTAAACACATTGGGGGGCATCTCGGCTCTTTCCACTGTTTGGCGATTGTGGACATTGCCGCTATGAACATTGGGGTACAGGTGACCCTTCTTTTCACAACATCTGTACCTTTGGGGTAAATACCCAATAGTGCAATTGCTGGGTCATTGGGTAGCTCTATTTTTCATTTCTTAAGGAATCGCCACGCTGTTTTCCAAAGCGGCTGCACCAGCTTGCCTTCCCACCAACAGCGTAAGAGGGTTCCCCTTTCTCCACATCCCCTCCAGCATTTGTTATTTCCTGCCTTGTCAATTTTGACCATTCTAATTGGTGTAAGGTGGTATCTCAATGTGGTTTTGATTTAAATTTCCCTGATGGTTAATGATGATGAACATTTTTTCATGTGTCTGTTAGCCATTTGTCTTCTTTGGAGAAGTGTCTGTTCGTGTCTTCTGCCCATTTTTTGACTTGATTATCTGGAGCCGAGATGCCCTTCAACAGATGAATGGATAAAGGAGGTGTGGTCCATAAATACAATGGAATATTACTCAGCCATAAGAAAGGATGATTACCCAACTTTTGCATCAACATGGATGGGACTGGAGGAGATTATGCTGAGTGAAGTAAGTCAAGCAGAGAGAGTCAATGATCATACGGTTTCACTTACTTGTGGAGCATAAGGAATTACACGGAAGACGTTGGGAGAAGCAAAGGAAAAGTGAAGGGGGGAAATCAGAGGGGTAGACGAACCATGAGAGACTGTAGACTCTGGGAAACAAACTGAGGGGGGTGGGGGGATGGGTGGCCCCTGATGGGTATTAAGTAGGGCACATATTACAATGAGCACTGGCTGTTATATACAAACAATGAATCATGGAACACTGCATCAAAAACTAATGATGTACTGTATGATGACTAACGTAACACAATAAAAAAAAATAATAAACACATGGGGGGACTTGGCTGCCAACACCTACAAGTGGGAGATCGACACCAGTGTTACCCAAAGCTTGGTCCTCAGACAACTGCCAGTTTGTAATCCTTTATTTCTGGTCTGGGATAAAAAAAGCATAAGTAAACATTTGGAAACTCATAGCAACTGGGCATGGCCACGACATCCAGTTGCATGGTCAAGGACAGGTCTCACTGAACAGAGTACGGGGCAGAGTTTAGGGGTTGTCGAACACACATGGTGAGTCACACGTGGCATGAGCAGTGACCTCGTCCCGTGTGGCAGAACTTCATGTGGGTCCACACTATATTAGAAATTTTAAAACCTTCACCAGAGATAGTTCGAGAAGCCCTGGTCTACCCCAGCAGCTTCTCCATCCTAGTCATTTATTGTCTTCTCACACTGAAAAAATATTTTTACTGGCTCTCTCCTATGATTATAAAAAGCCTGACATTACTAACTATATCCCCATGAGTGCACAGACACACACAAGCACACACCCACACACACTGATACTTCCTGTAACAAAATTAGGATCACATTGGACATATTTTATACTCTATTTCATCCACTTAATACATCATGGCATTTCCTATACAGGAATTTCCTATAAAGAATATTAAAAAAAATTCTTCAAAATTATGATTTCTAATAACTGTCAGTATCCCCTTTATATAATAAATCCTTTATGTTGTAGTCTAAGTGTTTACTAACTTTCTTACACCATAGTTCTGTGATGAACATCCTAATCTATTAAATATTTGGGCACATCTCTGACTATATTCTTGAAATAGCTTTCCAGAAATAGAATACGGAACATAATATACTGTCAAGGATTTTGATACGTACTCCCCAATCATCCTCACAAAACCCAGCAACAGCCACATGGACATTTTCAAACACGCTCTAACTTTTTACCTTTGGGAAAGGAAGCCACTCAGCAGCTATAATTGGGAAGTTGGGTATTCATTATTAAGCCCCAGAGCAATGGTGACAAGACAAACCAGCAAAAAAAAAAAAAAAAAAAAAAAAAAAAAAAAAAAAAAAAAAAAAAAAGAAGAAGAAAGAAAGAAATCACTGCTGACCTCTTTATGGCCAACTTCACTGGCCTTTCCTCAGCTCTGTCCTGCCTTTCACACTCAGGAGCATTCTCAGCTTGGCTTGCCCTCCCATCTTGAAATTTGCCCCTCAACCTCTGTGGCTCCATACTTTCTTCGTCCTCTTCCTGCCTCTCCGCTGCCTCGTCCCCTGCTAAACTGTCCTTCCATCTCCATCCCCAGCTCTAGGCCTCCCTCCAGAGTCTGTCTCTGGTGGCTCTTCAAGAGGAGCTCCCTCCCTTGCCCACCTGGGTTGCCATTTCTGAGTCGAGGAGTCTCAAAAGCACCCGCTCAGCCCAGGGCCTGATCTCCCTGCCAAGTGGACAACTCCCTGTGTCCATCATCATACCTCTACCAAATCAATGTGTTTAACATTTCAACCCACCCACCCCATCCCCCAAAAGAGCTTTCCAGCAGCCTGTCTTAGTCAGTATCAGCCCCAAGGCTATGGTTTCCCTCAGCATTCAGGGAGACTATTGCTTTCCTTCTTCTCCTACCCAGGGCATCGATGCCCCCAATAAAATGTCTGTGATTGCTCAGTATGCTCCTGTCTGCCATGGCCACTCTGCTGGCCACATTGAGTCCAAATTCTTCTGTCAGCCTCCCCAGTTGTAGAGAATCCAGACCCAACCTAGTCAGCCAACTGAATTTCCCTCTACCACACTGAAATCAGTCTTCTCAACAGCTCTACCAGCCAACCTCCATGCATAGTCCAGTCTCCGTCTTCCCTTCCCTGATGCTTCTGCTGCTGGGAAACTCTCTCCCTTCTCTCCACCAACACCACAACTCATCCAGAGCTTTCCCATCTTACATATGGCACCTACACTGATTTCTCCCAAAGTGCCACGGTGGCTAAACAGTCATTCAGGCCCTGGGCTGGACAGTATTTGGAGCCATACAATAATAATAAGTTTCCTTTTTATGTACTTTATAGAATGTGTCACTAAAACAGTTCATTGGCTCTTCATATAATATACAAACTGGTAATAAATATTAACCATGGGGTTTGAAATAGGACACCCTGTTCCTTTAAATGCAAAGTTGGTAGAGGAGTTTTCAAGCCAATTACTATAAGAACTGCTACAAATTTTTCCCATTAGAGGTAGCCATGGGTCAGTGGCACAAATGGCCTTGCTTTCTTGAGTTCCCTGGGTAATTCTCCACAATCTTTTATCTCAATCTTCTGCCAACACACACACACACACACACACACACACACACACACACCCAATCCCTCCTCTGTAAGGGCAGCCCAGATGAGGAAAATGTCCACATGCTTTGGTCAAGATCTTCTTCAAATATTCCCATTAAAATTCAAGTAGAAGCCTGGTGCCAACTCTGAGATTTTTGACTGCTCCATATTGAAAAATATAAAATATCAAATTGTAAAAATAAGACATTTGCTAGTAAGTGAGCCAGATCCGATGGAGCGAGGTATAACGCCTACCTTTCTCAGAAAGAATTTCAGGAGCTACGTAAGTCGGAGTCCCGCACACAGTAAATATAGGTCTCACCACGTGCTTTGCGAGGCCAAAATCAGCCAGCTTCAAGGTGGTAGATTTGTCCTCGTTTCGCTGAACCTGTAAAAAACCAAAATCTCCAAATCACCAAAATTGTGATGAGAACAAAGAAGAAAAACTAATGAGACAACAAGCATGCAAGGTCAAGATAAGCAAAGAGATAAACCTACTCACTCTTATAGTTGATAAACCCAACCTGATTTCAGTGATGGGTTCTCACATTTTCAAGTAAAACACCAATGAGTTAGACTCGCTGTGTTGTCCACTACAGAAGTGCCCTATGGCCACAAATGGGTATTAAAATTTGTATCAAATTAAACATTTAGGTTCTCAGAGACACTAGCCACATTTCAAGTGCTCAAGAGCCATTGATGGTTAATGGGTACCTTATCGAGCAGTGGAAATAAAGAACATTTCTATCATCGCAGAAACTTCTATTGGGCACCGCTGAATTAGAACAAAGATTGATGATATTTTGAGCACTGACTAACGTTAGTGAGGTCTCAAGAATGCCTCTGGGGGATGTGACATTGGGCAGAAGAAAAAAAAAGAAGGGGAAAGAACTAGGAATTTAAAGGACGAAGGAAACAAGCAGTGGAGAAACACTAGGTACAGACCCTAATTTGGGGGCTGGGGGGAGGCGTTAAGGACCAAACAGACCGGGGTCTTTATTTCCAAATCTAAGAGTGGCCTCTGGATGGTCTTGGACAGATGTCTTTATTCATCTAAGCCTCCTTTTAAAAAGGAGGGAGGTGATAATATTCAGCAATTAGGCTTCTGTCAGGAGTTCCAATCAAGGTCCATAATCTACCCTGCAAAGTCCTCATCTAAAGTAACCAATAGTCCCAGGACGCCAGGGACTGGAGGGCTCCCAGGATGTGAGATTATCATTTTTAAAACTAGGACAATCTCTGGGGCACCTGGGTTGCTCAGTCCATTAAGCATCTCCCTCTTGATTTCAGCTCAGGTCATGATCTCAGGGTCGTGGGATCGAGTCCAGTGTCAGGCTCTGAGCTCATCGGGGAGTCTGCTTGACATTCTCTTCTCCCTCTGCCTCTCCCCCACTCTCAAATAAATAAATAAAACCTTAAAAGAGGCAAAAAAAAAAAAACCCACAAAAATAAAAACAAACAACTAGGATAGCCTCAGGCAAACCAGGATGAGGTAGTTGTCCTTGTTTGCACCTACTATGGAACCAGTGCTACCGAACCAGGATTTACTGCTGTATATAAGAACTGACAGACTGGGTTCTGTCGATGTTTTTGCATGAAGGTGAAAGACGTTAGTCTGATTCTTTAGACCCCACTTCCCCCAAGTTTTAGAGAAGGGGAAAATCGACCATTTTTAGAGCACCAAAAAGACAGCTACCCTCACTCTGAAATGAAGACGGAGAACCCATGTCTTCTTTGGTCATCGTCAAAATGGATCCCACCAGGGACACCTGTGTGGCTCAGTGGGTTAAAGCCTGTGCCTTCGGCTCAGGTCATGATGTCAGGGTCCTGGGATTGAGCACCGCTCTGGGCTCTCTGCTCAGCAGGGAGCCTGCTTCCCGCCCATCCCCCCTGCCTGCCTCTCTGCCTACTTGTGATCTCTGTCTGTCAAATAAATAAATAAAAAATCTTAAAATCAAAAAAAAGAGAGAATGGATCCCACCCAAATCTCATTCTTTTTTTTTTAATTTATTTATTTAACAGAGAGAGAGAGAGAGATCGAGATCGATCACAAGTAGGCAGAGAGGCAGGCAGAGAGAGAGGAGGAAGCAGGCTCCCCGCTGAGCAAAGAGCCCGATGCGGGGCTTGATCCCAGGACCCTGGGACCATGACCTGAGCAGAAGGCAGAGGCTTTAACCCACTGAGCCACCCAGGCACCCCGCCAAATCTCATTCTTTCAAACAAATCCCAGTGACTGGCTTTCTGCTTGTTGGTAAACCAGTTCCCACGGCCCAGTTAGTGTGCCCTGTCCCCATCACCCTCAAGGTATCTACCTGCTGGATGATGTGTTAGGAAGTGGTGGGTCTTCCCTAAAGGAAACAAATCTCAAGAGGTGAGCCTAGCAGGTACTTACACCACCACGCAAGACATGATAAAAATAAAGATACGTTATATCTCACATAAAAACGAACAGCAAGGGGGCAAACCTAGCATATTTTGCAGGAAGTGAAGGATACATTGGTTTCCTCCATGCTAGCAGGAGGTTTTCCACTCCAGGGAAAGGTTAAGTCATCAGACACATCAAAATTCCAACCTTCTTCAGTGCTAGTTGGAACCCAAACAAGTAAGGTAGAAGGTCACCCATAGGCTGTCTGGCCTCCCAACCTCAGAGAGAGTTAAGACTCAGAGCAGCAGCCGTCCCCCTATGAGTCTCATCTTGGCCAAGTCTCAGGACAGCAAGAAATAAAGGCACAAGCCAAAGGGTTCCAATGCCCCTCATTCCTGGGAGGCAGGAAGCAAAGCACAGCCCAGCGATACCTGCCTGCTTCCAGCTCTCTGGCTGAAGCAGCTCTGGGCCCCAGCGGCGGACCCCTGCTCTCCACCAGTGCCAGACAGCCGCTCCTGGTAGCTGGTCTGTGCAAGCCAGGAAGATGCTGGTTCCCTACGGGGAAGGCGTTCCAAGCCCCTTTAGCAGTATTGCCACCCATCATTCTGATCTCATATTCACAGAAAGCAGCCCACGCGATCTCTAGCAGGGAGCTTTGAATGGTGGATTCTGCAAGTGTGGCATCTTTTCCTCCCCCCTGTCATCTGCCTCTTGGGAAAGGTGCAGCCCACACAACATCTGTCGTCACATCCTGCCTGGCACCTTTCCTCCCAACAGAAAGGACAAAGCTGGGGGCTGTCAAGGTCTCAGGCCCAGAGCAGAATTTATCCATAGAGGGCAGAGAGAAGAGTGGAATCTTAAAAAACAAACAGAGAAAAGTCCAAATCCAAGAAACAGAGAGTAGAACGGTGGTTGCCAGGGATTGGGGAAAGCTGGTGGTCCAAGGGTATCAACATTTAGTTCTAAGACGAATACGTTCTGGGAATCCAAGGTACAACATGGTGACTGTAGTTAATCATTCTGCATTGTGTACTTGAAATCTGCCAAGAGAGATCTTAAACATCCTTATGAGAAAAAAGTCACAAAAAACAAGGCAGCTCTATGAGGTGAAGGACGTGGAAATTAACCAGAGTGTGGAAATCCTTCCACAATGGACACACGTATTAGATCATCTTGGTGGACACTTGAAATATATCACAACTTTATTTGTCAATCACACCCCAGTAAAACTTGGGGGGGGGAGAGAAATTAATGCAAGGTTTTTATTAAAACATAAATTTTGTTAAATATGAGATTAAGTAAATTTACATTTGGGGTTTTTCCCAAGGCACGTTCTCAACAAAACTTTTATTTTCCACTTAAAAAAAATAATTACAGCCCCTATGACTGTCTTGAAACCCAGACAGACAGCCAGTGCCCTGGGCATCCTGGCCATGCAGCAGAACTGCCCCCAGGAACAGAGAGCCAAGCTCCCCCCTGGAGGGCCCCTCCCGAACCCAGCACCACCTGCAGGATTGATGGCAAGAGCCCTTTTGGTAACAAATCGGTAAAATCAAGGTTGAGGTGACTGGCTCTGCCCCTTCCTGGCACGGGTCTGCCCCAGACCCACTTGCCACGGGTTCTGCTGGAGGGGACTCTGGGCAGTTTCCTCATGTCCCGCACTGAAATAATCTTTTTGCGGGAAGATTCGGTATCACGTACCAGTTACAAGCACAGACTTTAAAGACCCAACACCAGCAGACTCCAGCCACCATTTACTGGTGTAACTGGCTAAGTAGTTACATTTACTGGTGTAACTGGCTAAGTAGTTACATTCACTGGTGTAACTGGCTAAGAAGCCCTCTCGATGCCTCTACTTCCTCATCTGTAAAGTAAGATGCAGATGAGATGTGTGGTGAGAATTTAATGAATTAACATTTGTAAGGTGAGATAAACAGCACCCAGCACCTAAGAAGCAAGACATAAATGTTAAGTAAACCCTATTATTTTAGCCTCTGTAAAGGAGGATCGGAAAGATCAGGACTGACTTCAGACAAAATGAGAAGTATGGCAGGTTGCTCCTGATAATCTTCCTTACCCAAACTGAAGGCCCCCATATGGGCAGGGCACTGGTCCATCCTCTGCTGTGAAAGTCCCACACCCCTCCCAACTCTTGCCTGCCCTGCATCTCATCATAGAAGCTGAATACTCCCGGCAAAAGTGAGCAGAGCCATTAATTACTGAGCTACAATTAAACAGGGACAATACTAGCTGACAGCACCCCAGGAGAGAGGCTCCTTGGGACCACCTATAGGAGAAATTATCAACTTGTCTGCAGGCAGATGCTCTCACATCTCTAGTGGAACGTAAAAAGGTTCCCAATGCTCCTAGCAGTGCCTTTAAGGGGGCCTAGGGCAATAGGAAGACTCTGGCTCTCCCTGTACAGAGCCATGGGCACAGCGACACCCAAAATTTCAGCGCACGTACTCCCTGGTCTCCCCATACAAGAGAAAGTTCTCTGCACTTGCTTTGGATCCTGCCAGTGAGCTTACATCTCTGGAAGCAAAATGTGTCTTAATTACTGAGTCTGAGTTACCACAGGGCAACCCAATCGATGTCTCCCTAATTAACCTAACTGGAGGGCAAGTCACAGATGCAGACAAAAGTGCAATCCGGCTGTGGTCTGCACAGCAAGACAGAGCCCAGAACGAGACAGAGAGGTAATGATGAGAATAACTTAGACTAGAAAATCGGGTTTGGAAGAGAAGTACAGAAAATAGTGGTGTGGTGCCTCGAGTTTCCAGCTGGACCGTCTATGTTAACCACATTTGCTGGGTAATTGCTGAAAAAATGTGTCCCCCACCCATATTTGCATTCTCCCAACCAAATGATCAGCGGAAAAAGCATCTGGCGGCCTTGATACACCAAAATAAAATATGCTCCCATGAGAAGGAACAAGCTAGTCCTTTCCTCAGAGAAACCCCCAACTCCAAACCCTGGCTCCACTGAAAGACCAGCAGATTCAACCTGGGGGGGACTCGGTCTTTTGTTTTGCACATTTTTTTAGGTTTTCTGTCCAGACGCTAATGCATGCATTTCCAAACACCAAAGTCGTGTTTTACATTATTCCATATTATCTTGCAAGAGACAAAAAGAAGAGACAAAAAGTCTCTTCAGGGTTTCATCTTGCTCCTGTGTCTTGGGATCATCCCCACGTCACCCCCCACAGCAGATGCTCAGCCCCAGGGCTGGCTGAGCTCTGAGGAGTTGTTTTTCCCTTCCAGAAAGTGGCTGGAGACCACCGGTGTTTTCATTTCTGCGGTCTCCAGCTTCTGTTCTCAGTAGGGACATCACATCCTTCGGGGTCATCAGTGCGACTCGAGGTCTCTCATCTACTTCATCTATGCAAGCAGCTTAGTTACATTTAAGGTCCAGCGCTGACTGTGTGAGTTTCATTTTGTTTTGTTTCAACAGACACCTCCCATTCATGGCAACAGAGCAATTTCTCTCTTAATCGTGAAATCAGATCAGTGACACCCTCCCAGGATAACTCTTCCTCCTAGCATCTGTGAAACTTCTGAAACCATCAGCTTTTCCTCCCAGTCAGGAACTTGTGTAAAACACCCTCCCACCAATGACTGCTCACCTCTGACTGAAATCCCAACATGGAAGATGTCCCATAACTTTATCCAGCAGCTCATCCCGTCTGTGGCCAGTTTAACTTGTGAGGAGTTTCACCCCTATGTTGATTCCAAATCCCACCCTCCACACGGTTGTCTAAGTCCGCCCTCTGGGAGGGTACTTAAGAAAGACACACTCATGATCCCCCGGTCATCTCTGGTGTCTCTAACTTCACATCTGAGGATCCACCAATTGATCCTGATAAGACCTATTCTCCTGGTCATCGCTCCTTTCTTGCTCCTTCCTACACTAAGTTCACTGGCTGATCCAAAAGCACCATCATTGCTTGGGAGCCGGTTAGAGATCTAGGCTGCCCAGACCCACTGAACCAGAACCTACATGTTGACAAGACCCCAGGTTGATGCATGGCCAGGTTCTGGATGATCTCTGTTTCATCGATGCCTCTTTTAACAAAGAATGCCCAGAAATGAACACTACGTACCACGTGTGATTTGATCAGGACAGTGGACCTCAGGCCTTTCGGTGGATGGAACACTAGGTTGCCATAAAGACAGCCAATGGGACTACACCCAGAGTCCCATTCTGATGCCTCTTCCTCAAAAAGTCTTTGTAGGGGATCAGAACATGCCACCCCAAATTAGGCCACTTTGAAATACTGATTATTAAACAACTCCTATTTTCCGCTCGTTTTCCCATTATTTTACTTGCTACAACTTGCTGCCCCTAAAAGCCTAGAAACCCTTTTTCCTTTATCTTGTCACTTCTCTAAAAATTTATTGTTTTTTTAAGAAACTCTATAAAGCCCCAAATTCAAACTACTGTTTGAGTTTCTCATCCCAGAGTTCCTCCCATGTGTGTGTGCTGCGTTCATGCACTCCGTCTGTTTTTCTCTCATTAGTCTGTCTTTTGTCAATTTAATTTCCAGGGTTCTGCCCAAGAACCCAGGATGGTGGAGACAAAAGAGTTGTTTTCCTCCCCTACACCTTTCATGGGCCAGGTTTGGCTAGGGCCCGCCCACAGCCCCAGTGCGCACATCTGAACTTTCTCACCCACATGTCTGTTTCTCTATTTTCTGGCACATCGTCACTCCCTGCTCTGGGTCATGTTCCTTCCGGGGCTCTGTTTTCAGCTGCCCTCCAACTGCAAGGGTGTTAGAGATGCATTCATACAGCACTGTGAAGACTGCTGAGCCATCTGCATCCATGACCCCCTTTTCCAGGCACACCAGTTCCCGATTTGAATCCAGTGGTCTCTATTATTTACATAAGCACCCATATAACACCTGGAGGGCCCCAAAGCGTCAAGAGGAGTCTTTATTTTTCTGAACAATTAACAACCTCCTGTCCTTCAATGGTACCTCAATTTAAATCTGATCTTGCAATGTTCATCTATGAACAGAAGATGGCAGCAGAGTATACACCAAACAGTAGGCAACCCCCCCTTCACCCCCCCCCCCCCCCCCCCCCCCCCCCCCAAATTCAGATGTGGTTACGCCTACACCTTACTTGATCCATAATGGTCCTTCCGGCCTTTTCCCTCCACAGTTCCATTTGCAACTGGCTATGAGGCTTTATGATCTTAGAAACCAACTCACACTTAAATACCAATGCCTAGAATCAACTTACGTTTCAACAGCAAAAGACACCCTAAGACAAAACAATGATTGAAAGCACCAGCTGAAAGGAAGTCTTCCCTGGGACCTGTCATGACAGGCCAATGACAAGCCTTCATCCCAGTACTTTTCTAGCTAATTAACATCTGATATTTACCCAACAAATATGTAGATGCCTATGGTTTGGCAGGTATCATTCTAGGTACTAGGAATAGTGGATAAAACAGGTAAAGTCCTTGCTCTTATAAAACCTTCTTTCTATTAATAAATAATATTCAAACGAATATGTAAAGTCCTGCAGTGATAAGTGTGGTAAGAAAAGAAAAGTGAAATAAAGGCTGTGTTGTCTGGTATAGTTTCCCATAACCACATGTGGTTATTTTATTTTATTTTTTTTAAGATTTTTGTTTATTTATTTGACAGAGATCACAAGTAGGCAGAGAGGCAGGCAGAGAGAGAGGGAGGAGGAAGCAGGCTCCCTGCTGAGCAGAGAGCCCGATGTGGGACTCGATCCCAGGACCCTGAGATCATGACTGAGCCGAAGGCAGAGGCTTCAACCCACTGAACCACCCAGGCACCCCAACCACATGTGGTTATTTTGAACAAAATTTAAATTTCAGTTCCTCAGACACCCAAGGTACATTTTAGGTGTCCACATAGTAGTGGCCATTGTACTGGGCAGTGCAGAGACAGGATATTTCCATGATCACAGAAAGTTTGACCAGACAGTGCTAAAACTGACAGCAGCAGGAGTTGCCATTTTAAATGGGGTGGTTAAGGCAGGACTCACTGAGAAAGTAATATTTGAAAAAAATCAAGGGTGAGGGTGGTGGGGTTATGGACATTGGGGAGGGTATGTGATATGGTGAGTGCTGTGAAGTGTGTAAACCTGGTGATTCACAGACCTGTACCCCTGGGGCTAATAATACATTATAAGTTTATTAAAAAAAATTAAAAAAAATATCAAGGGTGAGCCATATTCAAATCCTAGGAAAAAGCTTTTCAGGTAGAGGAAATCGCAAGTGCAAAGGTCCAGGGGCATGCTTGGCCCAATGTAGGAACAGCAAGTAGGGGCAGGAATGGAGTAGGTAAAGGGGTAAGCAGACCGAGTAGAGCTCTGAGAAGAAGCCAGAGGCCACATCATGCAGGACTTTGGAGAAATTAACCTGGCTTTTATCCTGAGTGTGACAGAAAGCCAGTGATGACTCTGAACACAGGAGTTATAGGGTCTGATTTATATTCAGAGATCACTCAGGCTCCTGGGAGGAAGATGGCCTTTAGAGGAAGAGGGAGGACCAGTGATGGACGCCACTGCCATAGTCCCAGCAGGAGATGGTGGTGGCTTGGTCTCGAGTGGAGGAATGGAAGTGAGAAGTGTCATCCTAAGGCAAAGAGAAGTCGTGAATGGGAAGAGTAAGGAAAGGGGCTCTGGGGCAACTGAGATTCCTGCCACCAGCAGCTGGGCCAGCGGTGGCCCCATCTTTGTGACAGAGAAGGGGGGATGGCACAGTCTGAGGATGAGAGCTCACCTGGAGTTCAGGATGGAATGGAACGTGGAAAAGTACAAACAGGGCAAACAGACACCTTGGGGAGGGTGTGTGTGTAGTTCATAAAAGTGGGGTAGTAGCTGAAGGGGGACCGGGAGAAAACAAGGTTTGCTTTCTTTTTTTTAAGATTTTATTTATTTACTTGACAGAGAGATAGATAGACAGCACAGGGGGAGTAGTAGGACAGTAGGGGGAGCAGCAGGCACTTCTTATCTATGGATTCCTGAAAGCTGTAGTCTCCCACATTTGTCCTACATCCAGCAGTCCCCCCAGATCTCTTGAAAGAGGACTTGTAAGCAACCCTGTGACCCCACAGTGGACACGGGGAGAAGAATGAGGAGGACGTGGCAGCAACGACCCACCCCCGAAATGACCCTGAGCCAGCCCCACGCTGAGGGACCCATTCTGGCCAATGAGATAGAAGAAGGTGTGTGTGAGGAGCCCCTGAGCCAGCGTTCCTGCCACGATAGGAAGGGAGAACACCCACAGCAGTCCACCCCCAACTTTCCCTGTCATTTATGTGAGTGCGACAATGTGATCCTTGGAGTGGGCATCTGGTGTAGACATTTGGGAGCCCTGAGGGAGATGGCAGCAACTGCCTTGAGATCTTTGACCTGCTCTGTTAACCACCCCTGTAACCACCTGTCTCCAGCTTCTGGTCACTGAGACAATGAGATGTCTTCATTGTTGGAGCCCTTGCTCTGCAAGGTGTGCTCAGCAGACCATCAACATCCCCTGGGAGCTTATTATAAATGCAGCATCTCAGGCCCTTCCCAAACCCACTAAATCAGCACCTTCACCTTATCAAGATTCTTATGCACGTGGCAGTTTAAGAAGTGCCGATTTACCCCACTGTCAGTCACGTGGTGCCCCCGCAGCTGGGAGGTAGCTCAGCAATAACTAGGAGAGCCCGTAAGGGTGTCCTCTCCCTGTCCTTGTCCTCTCCTCAGCCCTTACAATTCCTTGCTCCTCTGGGTCCCAACATGCAGACAGTATCTCCACGGGCACACAGCTTTATATCTCTGCTTCCAACTCCTTCCCAGAAAGGTAATGTCCTGACATAAGTCACCAAGCCTATCCCAGTATGACCATGCACATAATTTATCCAAATTCCCAAGGTCAAGGTCCTACCCAGTGAAGCCAAAGTTATGACCAATAGAATTACTATTGTCAAAGTCACCATCACTTATTCACGGGCCTCCAGGGGTGTCCTGGGATCTGACAAGTTCAAAACGTCAGAGATGGTTCCCACATGGAAATTTTACCATCTTGAAAAGGCGCCTGGGGTCAAATGTCTGAGCGCATTGCCCACATGAGATTCTTCAACAAATAATCTTTCAACCTGATTCTATATATTCTAGCCAACTAACTGAAAGGGATTTTAAGAGTTTTGTCTTGATACAGAAAAGTGGAGTCTCCTTGCCTAAAATGGCAGTTAAAAATTAAAGGCTGGGGAGGGATCAACAGTGTATCCGCATCCACACAGAATGCCCAGTTCTACGGAGTCCTTAACCAGAAGGCTCGGTAGGAACATTACAATCACATTGGCAAGGTTTAATGCAGGAGGCAGTGGGAGAAGTAAGACCCACAGCTGAGTTTTCCCCTCCCCACCTCTATCTCTGTGCCTTTATCTGTTTTAATCTCTCCCTCTCCTTCCTTCCTCCCTTCCCTCTTTCTTCCCTTCCCTTCCCTCTCTCCCTCCCTTTCTTCCTCCCTTCCTTCTTCCCTCTCTCCCTCCCTCCCTCTCTCCCTTCCTTTCCTCCTTCCTCTCCATATCCTCACATGACCCCTAACATGTAGGACATCCAGAAGAAGCTGAAACAGAGCCAGGGGTTCAGATTACTACAATTAGACAACCAGATCTTAGACCCTGGACACTCGTTGAAGGGATTTACCAATTTGCTTCCTCAGATTAAGGGCATTTTGAAAATACAGATTTTTTTTTTTATTTTTAAGAAACTGAATCTTAGATCCTCAAATGGCTCACAAGAAATCACTCTCAGAGCAGCAACAACACACATGAACACAGGCATTAGGAGGACATTAGCAGATCGCTCTTCTTTACCTTTACTAAAGGACCCGAACTTCAGGACTCCTTGGGAGAATGGAGTCACAATTTTAGAAGTGATTTAACAACATTCAACAACATTTTCCATCGTGCTTTAAAGTTGTCTCTGTTGCTGATAATTCCTGATGGACTGTAAATTACCAGACAACCACCTTTGCAGAGGTGACTCTTTCAAAAGGAACAAACAGAAGAAAACCTCAGTTTTCAAAATGACCTAGTATCTAGAATTTTGAAGACTTTAAGAAATTTCCTGAAACTTCTGGCTGTGTGGTCAGACCTTAGACAATGTGTGGGTTCAATGACCATATGGATACTTTTTATTTTCCTAGAAACTGTTAAAATGCAGACGGCAAGCCACTCTCGCTGACATAAACCTAAAGTCATAACTCTGGTGGGTCCTGCTGGAATTCACCTGGGATTCTTGAGATGATCTCTTATAAACCTGTCTTCTCACAAACTTGATAGATATTGGCCAATGACCAAAAGGCTTGCCTCACTGCACTTTTTCTTTAATGATTTCATGTTATGGCTAAAATCCCCATTTCTTGATTTTGTTAAGAATACTTTAACAAGATGTGCTTCATAGGCGCCAAATGTTTAGTGAATGCAATTGGTATTTAAGTGCATTCATGAGTACTTGGACCGCTAAGGAGAGGCCCCGGATGCCTGTGTCTTCAATGCTAAGGGGAAAGGAAATTGAAACTGGAGCTGGAAAAAGATAAGTCGTGCAGGTCAGGGAGAACTGTGTACCACAGCACTGCTCATGGCACTAAGCAATGAGTCTTTCTTGTGCATCAAAGTAGACATGGAAAAAAGAACCTAGAGAATTAAAATTAAAATGATTGGATAGGTTTCTTTTCAAGGGAGAATGGCCAGGAGTGTGTTGGGCCATTTATTATCCTTCCGGATTTTCCTTACCAGCCTTGGGGACGTCGGTCACTGCCCTGTCCTAGTTGCATTCAGCAGTTAAAAACCTAGAAAAGTCTATTCCTTCCCAGAACCCACGAAAGGCCAGAAAGAGTACCTCCTTTATCCTTGATGAGCTGTGACCTGTCCCCCCAGCTGCCCACCACCGTTTGCCCTGGACTCCAAGGGTCTCTGCTCCAAGAACTCGGCAGCCACATTTCCCTGTCCATCTCCTTCCTTTCAGCCTGTTTCTAGAGTGGGCACTGTCCCTTCTTTTGCCCTTCCTCTGGGACAGATGGTCTCAAATGACCTTGCTCCTATCTGACCTCTCTTCAGGGTCTTCCCCCACCCACTCGCTCAGCCTTCTTTGCCATACAGAGCATCTCAGTGGTTGGCCATCAGGAGCTTGGCCTGCTCACCTCCCAACCTGTGTGGGCTGCTGTCATCATCCTCACCTCTCGGGCTCCTGTCTGCCCCCTCCTCTCCTCCCAGGGCCCTGTCAACACCACACGGCGCATTCCAGCCCCACCAAGGGAGCACACACTGGCAGAAAAAGCAATTAACATTTCTGCAAGCTGGAAATTCTCATAATTAAAACTTCTTTTTCAAGCTCTCAGGAGTCGAAGTAATCCAAAGGGAAGAGGAGCGCTAGCATCTTATCAGGAAATGTGATCAGTAGAAATAGATAAACTCAGCAATATAGACCTAAAATTGTACCCTGGGGCCCAATTATTAGACACGGATATTTCTGTTGATTAAAATAACGTGATAAGCTTGCTGTATTCATAAGGACCTCTTTGCACATTCAGAAAGTCTCTAAAAGCAGCAACAGTTAGAGTCACTCATGTAGTCAGATACTAGCTCTAACGTGAAATCACCTTCCTAAGTTTAGCAAAGTCAGGTCTTAATACAGACAGTGACCATCTCCTGAAGGACAAAGAAACAATCACTTTGATAATACAAAGCTCAGCACAAGCAGAAAACACTAAATTAAAGGCAACTGAAGGAAATTCATTCATTCATTCATTGAGTGAGGGACAGTGGTCATCATGGTGGTATTTGCTAATAGTAAGTCTTAGCAGATCAAGCAAGTTTGTGAAGTGTTTATCAGACCAGCAGGCTGAGAGATGACACCCTTCTAAGCCCAGACAATGAGCCCACTGCCAAATCCAGTGCTATCAGAACTCTGTCTGAAAAGCCGTAAACACTGACATTAGAGAGCATTTAGACTTGACACAACAATATGTTGAACTTTACTCACCCAGAAAAAGGACTAATGTGACTTATTATAAATGTGACAGACCTTTTCATTTTGATCAAGGCAAACAGACAAACGACCCACGGCACAGAAAAGAGATTTGCCTATTTCACCGAAGATGAATCAGATGTGGAGCTTTTTTGCAATTTCTGAAGGAGCCATACCACCACAAAAGGTGGGGGGGGGTGAAAAAAAAGGTAAAAAAGAAAAAAGTGGGCTTCCTTTGAAATCAGAGAAAAGGGTCTAAATATAAGTCACAATCAACACCAATAAATAACTCATGTATTAAGATTGAAAAATTATACTTCCTCCGCTGTTGTGCCCCTCTCTCAGAAAACACACACACACATACACACACACGAGCACGCGTGCAGGTACAGGCACGTACCCACTTCACTGCCCTTAAGGACACTAAAGACACACACGTCCTGACATTTAAATCCACGCAGAGTTGTCAAATGACCTCTCAAAGGCAGTCAGCTTGTCCATACTAAACATAGCCCCTGCAGTTTCTCTAATTCCTCAAGTAAACTCCACCATGATATCCAAACCTGTGCCTTCTCCGTTTTAAAAACCGCTGATAAGTGAATCCCATTACACAAGTGAGAGCCTCCATGGCCCAGGAGATAAGCTGGCTCCACACAATGGTCCAGGGACCTGGCTGAGAAAATGCCAGCTGAGATGCCTGTCCTGAAAGAAGACAATCCTAGAGGATACATTATCTCACTGCACACACCCAAAGCTTGTATGACCCTTATAATTCTTGATGAGGCACACGCCCAAACTGTGCAGCTCAGGGAGAACACCCAGGCCTCTAACCAGAACCTCTTCTGCTGAGACAATTCGCTGAAAATATCCGAGGCTCATTCCAGCATGTCCATTATCAACAGCGCACAGTGCACCACATGCAGAGAACGCCCGGGCTCAGACCCAGAAGACAGGAACAATCAAAAAGCTGCTGAAGAAAGGATAAGAACACTCAGCTAACGCAGAAATGAAATTTTTTCAAAGGGAGACATGCAGTCATCATTCAGACCTCTCAGGAAACCGGTCAAACGGCTTCTTCAGTTCTACCAATTGGGGCAAAAACAAGGTTGCTTGACTGAGCGGTCAACACAGACTTCATTTCACCAGATAATTCGTTTCATTCACTTGATGTTTCTGTTTGCCTGTGGGAGCAGGTTACAGACGGATGAATATACCGTGGAATGATGTTCCCAGGCTGGGTCTAGAGGCATGAAATTTAGGAAAACAGGCTAAAGCCCTGCCAAAAAGAAAAAAAAATGTGGCTCATGAGATCATTTTCCCCATTCACTGGTGCTCTATCTACGGCCATCTGGCTCTGGATTCCTGTTCGCGATAGTGACCTTAACATCAGAGTCATTTCTAAAGTGGTAATAATGATGGTAGGCACCACGGGTGGAATGCTGGCTGTTTGGCAGGCAGCACACTCTGGTCTGAATTCATTCTTTCATCTAACTACTATATAAAGATGGTCTGCCATGTGACAGAACTGTTTAGGTTTTGGGGTAAAGTCTGAACAAAACCAAGTGCCTGCTATCATGGAACATTTGAGAATATGGAACAAAAGAAAAGGAAGAATAAATAGGGAATGTATCAGGAGGTGATCAGGGCTAAGAAGAAAGTGGGATGGGGTGCCTGGGTGGCTCAGTCAGCGAAGCTTCTGCCTTTACCTTGGGTCATGATCCAGGGTCCTGGGATCAAGCCCCACATTGGGCTCCCTGCTCATTGGAGAGTCTGCTTCTCCCTTTCTCTGCCCTTCCCTCCACTCGTGCTCTCCCTCTCTGTCTCTCTCTCTCTCTCTCTCAAATAAATAAATAAGATCTTGAAAAAAAAATTGTGCGATAAAGGTGCCAGAGAGTGACCACGTGAACAGAGACCACCAAGAACACACCTGCAGCTCAGGAGCGCTGGGTTTACTCACTCACTGCAACAAAAGAGAAGACACACCACTGGGGTCCAGGAATTCAAATAAGATTTTGTCAAAGGACTTTAAGATTTGGGTTGTTAGGTGATTTGGGGGAGGGCTCAAGAAAGCAGGGTTTTGCTCCAAATTGGCTACTGTCGGAAGTGAGGGTAATTCTACAATGGGGTGTCTCAGTAATTCCTACCAAGAAGGTAGGAGGAATGAAGTGAGGCAGTGACTCAGAGTAACCAAAAGGGGATGTGTGGCCTTATGTGTGATTTGGAAAATCTTGGTTTTGTCTGCATTTGGACATGATTATAAAGGGGTCTTGCTTTTGCCTTGACCCATCATGGTCACAGTGTCCTCATCTGATGTTGGTGCTCCGTGAGACCGTCTATCTTCAACAGGAAAACCCCGCAGCTGAGGTGTGAATGCCAGGCCAGCTCTCAGAAGTCCTCCTTCAACCGTGCCAGACAAGACCTGTTAATATTTCTGTTCTATAAACAAGAACACCAAGGCCCAGAGATGTAAAAAACTTATCCTACAGCAAGTAACTAAGAAAGCCAGGTTATCTGACTCCAGAGGCAGCCTCTCACCCCCTGACAAAAGGCCAAGGGGTGTTTCCATGGGAGGGTGATACAAAGCCCACAGGGACAGCTCCTGCTGGTACCTAGGCCAGAGGCAAATGCACAAGAAATTAAGTGCACCCGGGCACTGTCAAGGCAGAAGCATCATTCCCCCAAGAATGAGGAAGCATTAACCATTTTATTTAAATTGAAAGGTTGCCAAAAAATTAATCAATTAATTAATTAATTTAATTAAAAGGTTGCTTTTTCAATAATTTCATCAACACCCACAGGTCTCAGCAATTTATGACCTAAAACCAGAGTTTTAAATCCTGGCTCAAGAATGTTAAAATGACATGAAGGCCGTGTTCCAGAATCTGGGGGTAACAGCGTAGGAGGCATGCTTCCCAACCATGCGGCAGCCGGGCTTACCAGCAGGTTTTCCGGCTTGAGGTCCCGGTGCACGATGCTCTTGTCGTGCAGGTGCACCAGCGCCCGGCACAGGTCCATGAGCATGAGGGCGGCGTCGCGCTCGGCGAACTTGACGCTCTCCATGATGGCGTCAAAGAGGTCCCCGCCCTGCACGTACTCCATGATCAGGTAGATTTCCGCCTCCGTCTCGTACACCTCGTGCAGCTTCACGATGTTGGGGTGGGAGAGGCTCTGGATGATCAGGATCTCGCTGTCCACCATGTCCTCCTTGCCCTTGAGCTTGGACTTGTCGATGATCTTCATGGCGTAGGCCTGCCGGGTCTCCCGGTGCCGGCACTCCTTGACCACCGCGAAGTTGCCGTCCCCAAGCACGCGGCCCGCCTCGTAGTGCTTGTGCACGTCTGTGGCCAGCAGGCCGGCCGGTCGCCGCTTCCGGCCGCCCCTGGGCTCCCTCTCCCCGCGAGTGGCCGGCTTTCTGGCCCCTGACGCCTGCGTACAGGGCTGCTTCTCCCGGTCTGCGTCCTGCTGGCCCCCGCGCGGCCCGGGGAGCGCCTCGGGCTCTGCCTGCTGCTCCCTGGGCTGCCAGCCACCCGGCCTGTTCCTGCAGGCGCTCCTGGCCTCCCTCTTCATGTCCCGCAGCCCCTCCTCTCTGACCGGCTGGGCTTCCCCAAGCTCCCGCTTGGCCTTGGTGGCTGCCTGAGCATGACCTTCCTGATATTCGGGGTCTCTGTCCTCCTTCTTGTCCGGGTTTTTCCCGGGCCTCCTCAGCTCCTGAGTGGAGTTCCTGGGGTTGCTCCTGTGGCTCTCGCCCTTCCACCCTTCCTCCCCAGCCGCAGGGTGGGCGTCGGGGGACCGCCGGCAACTCCTGGTCCTCACCAGCTTCTCCGAAGCGTCATACCTGTGGCACTTCCCCAGGTCCAGCTCGCTGGTCCCCAGGGACAGCCGCTCCCTCTGCAGGCCCTGCTGGAGCCCCCGCTCTCTCTTGCACTTCTCACACCGGATGATCTCACCGGAGGTCCTTTCGATCTCCACACCCAGGTGCTTCTCTCCACTCGAAGGTCTCTCCAGAGTGGCTTCCCTGGGCGGTCTGCTGCCGGGCTCGGGGTCCCACTTTCCCCCGACCCACTTCTTCTGCGGCCTGGCCCTGTCCCCCAGCGCTGGCTCCACAGGGTCCTTTCCCTGATGTCTGCTGGCCGCCTTGGACTGGGCAGCCTCCCCACAGCTCTTGGCAGTCTCAGTCTCCCCACAGTGGTGCCCCCCTCGCAGGACCCTGCTGTAAAGCCTGCTTCTTAGCCTGGGAGAAGGGGCTCGGCTGTGCTGGGTCAGTGTCAGCGCCCGGGCTTTGCTGGGGTACAGTTCTTCTATAGCTACCTGAATGTTCTTCAGCGTCAACGGCTCTTTGCCCATGGCTATGAAAGCGTCCCCTTCCCGGAAGAAATCTGAGACACTCCTGATCTCCCTGCCCTTGAGGTTAAAGAGTTTTCTCACGCGATCGTTCTTCCATCTGGGAAAGCCCAGGGCCTCCGAGATGTCGGCCAAGAGCTGCTCAAAGCCCTGCACAGACCGTCTGTTGAGGAGCAGAGTGATTTTCCGGAGGGGATGCCCACCCAGCTTCACCACGGTCACCACCCTGGGCTTCAGCGTACTACTCTCAGTGTGGACGGAGTGGAGACCACTCTGAGGGCTGCACATGGGCACTACGGAGCCGCGTGGCCCCAGCAGTGGTTTCTCCAGATTCCCTCGGCCAGCAGGCAGCCATGTGCCCTGCAGCTTCCGCTCCGTGATTCTCGAGCTTAAAGATTTTAGAGAATGGTCACACAGGCCTCGATGTCCTGCAAGAGGAAAATGACAACACAGTGTCAGTCGTGATGGGTTCAAAGAGCCCTTTGGGCTTCGCCAAAGTTTTACTGAAGGTCACTGATCCTATCATGGTTTTATGTAAGTGTGGTCTTTGAGGATCTGCTTGAAATCTTGGAGCCTGTGCACTTTAGGTATAATCCCCAGTCTCCCCTATAAGAGATAAGGAATGCAGAACGAGGTTTCGTTGGGCCTGATGGCTCCTCCGAGCCTCCCAGGAGCCCCCAGTATGCGCCACACCATGGGAGTCCTCACTAGGCAAGGCCTGACCCTGGAAACATGACTTCTGCTACCCTGAAGTGAGCTGTCTTTCAGGGATATACAACTGGGATAAAAAGGTCTAAGCTTCACTGCCCAGGAAATACCAACAAGAGGTCAGAACCTTCTGGAACCTTAAAGATCCCAAATCTCACCCACCTCTCTGCCAAGAAGAGTTTTCTCAGCTTGACTTTGAACTCACTCAAGGTGAGGTGAGGATGTAAAGAGGTGATGACCACAGACTTAAAGGCAGATCTGGATTTGAATCCTGATCTGGCCATTTGAATGGCCACTAGCTACTGGTGTGAATGTGGGCAAATTACTCATGTTTCCGTTTTTTCATCTAGGAAGTAGGAATGAGAACATCTTCCCCCTTGCAGCATTTTTGTGAAGAGCAAATGGGAAAATAATTACAGTTCACTTAAAGGAGTGTTTGGCACACAGTAAGGACACAGTAATGGCCAATTATTAATACTGTCCTTACAGTCTCAATATCTTTTGTATGATAATTATCATATTGGTAGTAATATATTGGTAAGGCAGAATTTACTTGACCTCACAAGAATTCATGGACCAGCATGACATAGTAGGTATTTCTTAGGGATCCAAAAAAAGAAAGAAGGAAGGAAAAGAAAGAAGGAAAGAGAGAGGGAGGGAGGGAGAGAAGTAAGGAGGGAGGATGGAGAGAAGAAAGAAAAAAGGAAGGAAAGAAAGAGAAAAAGGGAGGGAAGGAAGGAGGGAGGGAAAGGGAAAGAGAAAGAAAGACAAAGAAAAAGAAAGAGAAATGAAGTTGAAAGGAGTTTCAGTTTAGGTATAGAAACTTTCTTCTCTGAATGGTTTGTCTTCCCAATGTTAAGGGGAAAAAAAAGGAAAGAAAGAAACCAAAGTCATATTAATGTTCATAACTTTAATAATGAACGAAAATGTGCTCATTCTCAATGTATTTCCTGATAAACTGTATAACTGAATAAAACAAGACATATTTCCTGATCAACTGTGCCCAGCCAGAATGAAACAGTTGAGGTAAAAGTGGTTCAATTTCCATTTTGGTTCAGGAAACAGGAAAACGACAGAATGTGTCACTGAGTTACCCCATGAAGGTGGGCTGCGGATTACTTACGTTACCCCACAGGACCCATCTGTCCTACCCTACATGTAGGAATCTGCCATTTATGCTTCCTTTAAAAAGAGATTAAAGATAATTATTTTTATGGGCATTTGAATCGTAGCAAGAACCCCAGTTGTGCCAGGATGCACAGTTTGGCCCAGCATATTTACACAGAATGTTTTTTGTTTTTTAATTATCACGTACAATCTGTTCTGAGATGACTTCCATCTAGATGCAGGTGTCAGATTACATGACAAGTAGTGGCTGGGACTGATCTCACGTGCCATGAATGTATGAGCCTAACACTCACATTTACAGTTCCACTATTTATGGACATCTGTTCTTCCTTTTCTTCTCATAATCTCTGGGACCTGCCTCCATTTCTGCTGGAGAGAGAGTTGAGAGGAAGAAAGATCTACAGCAGTAATACATGTCTGTGTTTACTCTCAGGAGAATTAAGGAAGGATACCAAGGAAGACGACCTTCAAATGTGTGTGCACAAGGGGACTAGTATTGTCATTTGTTTTCCTTGTGGTGCCTCTCACGGAGTTGGACCTGCTACACGCATTTGTCAGGCTAAGTCAATGGAAAAAAAATTCTCTGTTCCAAGGAGTGGGAAGGAGAGGGATTTTTAGGGAAGAACCCGAAAGACAAGGGAGCATTTGACAAATACATTAGGGATGCAGGAGGAGTTTAGCATGGAAGCACATTCAAGAGGGTCCCAGAGAAGGGTCCAGCAATGGGAGGTCAGGGAACCATATAAGAGTCCTTGTGGAACAAGACAGACACTGGTAGTGTTCTCACATTGAATGATGACCGAGGATGACAGTAAGGTGAATCATGATGGGACCCATGGCCTCAAGGTCCCAGTGAAACTAGAGAGTTTGGATATGGTGATCGATGACTTGGTCCTGTGGTACCGAGTTGGGGTGGAGGAGCGGGCATGCTCTCTGGGGGTGACGGTACCAAGCCAAATTACTTCAGATCTGCCCCTGATTCCTGGTGGTGAGGGAAGTAAACTGGGAACACCCTATCCCTGAACCCAAGAAAAGCTCCATAAGAGTGGCCCCCATCCCAGGGCACAGACACAAAGGACATAAAGACAAAGCAGCTCTGCTCCACCACCATCAGGCACACTTAGTCCACTGCCCAGGCAATCACTGACTCACTCAAAACCTCCGGTGTCTGGGGGCAAGAGTGAGAAATCAGTCCCTCACCTCTCCAACATAACTGGGTTCTGGCTGCATCAAGCTACTGGGGAGTGCTAGGAAAACATAACCTCAAGGTGCAAACCTTCCTCCCCCCTTAAAAATCCTTAGTCCAGAGCAAAGTTTTCTTCTTTAAAGGTGAGAGAATCCAATCAGGAGTCTCTGAATGCCTGGTCTGTACGCAGGGAGATCAAGCAGGGAGAGGAAGGATATAGTACAACTTTGGGTTTCAGTCTCCAGCAATAGCCTCACCTCCCAAGAACAGCAGCACAATGGAACACTCAGACTAACTAGAAGCAGCAGTGTCCTGGTACCTACCCCCATCACGCCAACCGGAAAGACAAAGGCCAGCCTGTGTCTGCTTATCACCAGCAATTTATAAAACTGATTAAATGGAACCACGTGAAACTGCCAGTACTTCCATTTTGATGGGCAAAAGAATGGAAATTCCATGTGGCTCAATCTAAAATTATCTAGGATAATAACCACTACTGTATCCCCACATCAACCACAAATAGTTAAAGAAGGTACAGATAGTGAAAATTAAACACCCTAATTCCCAGTCCTCGGTCCCCTGCCGCTTCCCAGAAAGTGACACAGAAAAAGATGCTGTTGTAGCACTCTGTTTTTCTAAGTTTCTACAGCAACATAAATTGGCCTTGACTTGACAATACTGCTGCTTTTGCCTCATATACCCTAAATACAAATATTTATAGGGTTTCTCCCCAGAGTCAATCTAACCCCCCACATATACACACAGCAGAACAAACAATGCTTTTGCTGAGCCACTCCTCTGCTCAAGAACCTACGGTGGCTCCTTATTACCTTCTTGGGGGCCAAACTGAAACTCCTCAGCTTGACATGTAAAGCCCTCCATAATCCAGCACCTCTACCCATCCCAACCCCACAGCCCCCTCACTCCTTACATCCACCCAAGCCTCACTATCTTGTAAGACCTGGGACCCACATCCGCCTCCATACCTTCCATGACCTCACTTTCACAGTCAGCTCCCTCCCCGGAAGCTCTGTTTGTTCCTTAAGTCAACACTTCACATGAATACTTGAGACAGATACTGACACTTGGCCGCTGGCTATCTGGTCTACCCTTCGGCACATCTATTAACAATACTAGGCACTGTGGGTTTGGGGAACCAGTTCCCAGTGCTAACATCCAACATAAATACCAAGTCTCAGTCTGCCAGCTCTCCTTGGAGACAACTAAGGGTTACTCCTTTCAGCTCCGGTGGACATCACACCCTAGACCTCCCAAAGAGATTAAATAAGAGAGGTGGAAGAAAGCACGATCACAGACATCCATTTACCACAAGGAAATCGGCCAAAGCAGTGTTTATAAAGAAGACTAATACAGGCAAGGGAGAGCATGTGATAGCTTCATTTTAGAGGCATTCAAAGAACATTAAACACAGAGTCAGAGACCTCACTTAAACCCTGGTTCTACCAGGCTCTTCCTAGCCATGGGACCTTGGGGAAGTTTTAGACTCTCTCTGAGCCTCAGTCTCTACCCTGCCAGCCTCACTCGTACTGAAAGTGCTCAGCGTGTGCTTGTTTTCTTCCATCTTCGGAAGAAACAGGTCTTGTAACCTTGGATTTCCCCCAAATCTATTGTACATCTCGAGAGCAAAGAGAAAACGATGCTAAATGTGACTCAGCTGGTGAATTTGTCATCCATGTAGTGATTCAAATAGGAAACCAGTAAGGACGGGATAATAAGAGGAACGCTCCAGCAAACTGAAGCAGTTCTGGGAGGCTAAACGAACTTCCTGCTCCCTGATCCTAGGATCCTCTGCCTGGTCTGAGCCAGTAACTGCACGGGTATTTTGCTCTTATTGCTCGTAATGGCTTTGGTCCCCAGCAATCCTGTCTTCTATCTGCCGCCACGATTCAGATGAGCTAGCATAACCTGATTCTACAGTGATCAGGCCTACATCCTTGTCATGCTGACCACGCTACCACAGTGATGGGAAGTCACCTTAACCCAGTTTCCTGCATGATCACTTAATAATACTTCGTTTACAAGGCTATTCATGGAGTTTAGGATCCAGATTTTAAAAGAAAGAAAGAAAGAAAGAAAGAAAGAAAGAAAGAAAGAAAGAAAGAAAGAAAGGGAAAGAAAGAAAGGGAGGAAGAAGAAAGGAAGGAAGGAAAAGAAAAGAAAAAAGAAAAGAAAAGAAAAGAAACTATCCTGCAAAATTAATCTTTTACTTTTCTTTTTTAGTCAGAACAAAAAGAGTATACCTATTCCTAGTCATTTTTAAATCCTAACCCATATGTCTAACAAAGGAAAACTATGTCTGAGGTCACCACTAACTTTGGAATTCTCACCTTGGTTCCTAGAGAGCTATAATGACACACGAGAAAAAGAAATGGGAGAATCACACCAAATTACTATCAGGCATAAGTAATACATCATCACTTTTTAAGCCTTTACAAATTATGGGTACTAAAAGAAATGGAAATTGGTGTTTCAAAACATCTGGTAATAGGCAGTACAAAAACAAAAAGTGACTGGAAGAAAGTCAATGCATCTAGTGGGATAGAACCTCCTCTCCTAAAATACTTTCCCTTTTCTTGAACTCATATTTCTGAGTGGTTCCCCCAGATTGATCACGTTTGGCCCCAGGACACCGCACTGAGAAACTTGTTCACTTCCATTCTTTTGTAGAAGATGAAGAAGGACCAGCTGGAATCGTTTCCCTTTCACTGAGTAATCATTTGTCCTGGGCTTTTTCCAGGGGCTATTTGGGAACAAACTCATTTTGTTCATATGCAGATTATGAGGCAGGAGAAATATTTGTGAACTTACATTTGATTATGCAAACATCCCAAGGAGGGTTTTCTAAACAAATAAAAAATTGGAATGCAGACTCCAGTCACTAAACCTAAAAATGCTACTGTTTTTGTAACTTGGAAGCCTAGCCAATGTCCATATTGATCAAAGCCAGAGAAATGAATAAAGGTAAGGTAATAAGATGAACCTGCCGTGCTATTTATTGGCCATGATTACTGATGACACTTCAGTCTCTAATCAATGCTGTCACTACTTAATCTCTATTACCAGCAGTACATGAACCAAGACATCAAAAACAATAATTAAAAAGACTTTTTCCAACTCTCCTCTCAGAGGTGCCCCTGGTCTGGGTTGTCTTTTAATCTACTGAGTTACTCATGCCAATTCTCCTTTGTGCCTCCCAGCTTATTGGCACAAGAAACTTGTACAGTCTCTGAGTGAAGGATATTTGCCAGTCCTTATTATAGCCTGCCTAACAGATGCCCAATATTTCTTCCCTAAGCTACTCACTGATTTAAAGATGGAATTTGCTAAACAAACAAACAAGAAACAGAATCAGATCCGTTAATCCAGAGAACAAACTGGTGGTTGCCAGAAGAGAGGGTTTGGGGGATGAGCAAAATGGGGGAGAGGGTGGGGGAGATACACGCTTTCAGTCATGGAATGAAAGACACAGCCCAGGGAATAGAGTCAATGATATTGTCATAGCGATGTACAGTGAAAGATGGTAGCTACACTTGGAGTGAGCACAGCATAACATCCAGATTTGTCGAATCACTATGTTGTACACCCAAAACTAATCTAACATTGTGTGTCAACTGTACTTAATTAACAACAACAACAACAAAGAAACCAATGAAGAAAAAGAAGAAAGCACGGGGCACCTGGATGGCTCAGCGGGTTGAAGCCTCTGCCTTCGGCTCAGGTCATGATCCCAGGGTCCTGGGATCGAGCCCCACGTCGGGCTCTCTGCTCAGCGGGGAGCCTGCTTCCTCCTCTCTCTCTGCCTGCCTCTCTGCCTACTTGTGGTCTCTGTCTGTCAAATAAATAAATAAAACCTTTAAAAAGAAAAAAAGAAGAAGAAGAAGAAGAAAGCACAATGGATACTGACCAGGCAAAACTGATCATTGCCTTGGACACCATAGTCTAGGGAGAATGCCGTGTGAACATGAAGGTGGTCATCCACAAGCCAAGAAGAGAGCCCTACCCTCATGGCACTCAGAAGGAACCAACACTGCTAGTTGGTTTTCAGACCTCTAGCCTCCATTATTAGGAGACACTGTTGTTTATACCACCCCATCCCCGTAAAAAAGAAGAACTTTACTATCTCGGCTACTTTGGAGTTGCAATGAGTTAGTTAGAAGAGGATTTTCAAGTGAACAAGCTTACATATCTCCTCACTTTCAACGCTCATCCCAACCCTCTCAGTAAGAACTCCTCCCACCCTTGGTTTCCCTGCTCCCTGCTCCCCGGATCTCACCCTGCACACACTACACACCTCATTACCACACCACACTTCTCACTTCCTCTTCTGCTGGTTTTATTGTGTCTGGAGAACCTCCATGTTCCACGCAAGCCAGAAAGCATATTCCTCTCTCCCCAAACATCGCAGGACACTCCACGACAAAGAGGACCGTTGACCAAGGGAGGAACTTCTGTCATTAGGAAGTAGGAAAGTAGGAACTTTCCTACTGTCATTAATGTGCCTCCTTTGGCATCCAGCTACACTGGCTAAGCCAGCACCTCCCATCCCCTGTGTACTGTGTTCCATGGAGTAAGACTTCTCACGTGTTAGAGCACACACACCGCTTGCGAACTGTGTTCATGTACAGGAACTAATTCAGCCAGTCAAGGTCTAGGGTAGGTCCTGAAAGTCTGTGTCTCTAACAAGGTCCCAAGTGATGCCTACGCTGCTCGTTCAGGGACCGCACCTTGAGAAACACAGGTATAGAGACAAGTTCCAGAGTATCCTTCTGGGAATGCCAGTCAGCTATCAGCAATTTCAAAGTGGCCCACAAACCAATTCCTGAAAGTAGTATTACAACCCACAGTACCTTTATTTTCACAAGGGGAGTAAGGAACGTATGGTATGTAATTAAAACACGATGCGAACCAGTGCCGTGAAACTGAAAGTCCAGTCAGAGCTCCCTTGCCTGAGTTCTCACTGAAGTGCAGCCAACAGAAGCGAAGGAGGGAAGGACCACTTCGACAACCCAGAGTGGCCCCACAGCACTGCACTCACCTGGGAGCTTGTTGGAAATGCAGAATTCCAGGCCCTAGCCCAGACCTACAGCATCAGATTCTGCATTTGAACACAATCCGCAGGTGGTCTGATGCATCTGGAAGTTTAAGAAGCCCTGCTGCAGACTACCTTTTGCATCACCGAAGTGGCTGGCAGACCATGACAGGGGAGGTTATGAAGTCCTCGGACTGGTGCACATCCCTTTGATTATCACTGAAAGCATGGTGGCGTGACCCAACCCCATGCAAGGTGGGATCCAGGGACAGCTGTCACCTAGGGGTAGGTTTACTTCTCTGGAATGTACATGCACCAGTTGCCCAAGGGCTGGAGCGAAGAGGGAAGAGGAGTTGTTTTGTGCACACGCACCAGACACCTGGAAGTAAGAAGGAAGAAGTAAGAAGATGAGAGACGGTGGCAAAAGAGGCCGCGGAATGGCTTCTGCACCCGCCCTTCCAATCCTCAGAGCACAGGGTTAATGAGGGACACGGAAGGACCTGGGTTTTGAAAGCCTGTGTGAGGCTCTGCAACCCAGATGACAAGATACAAGAGTAAACAGAGGCAGCCACCCCGCCTTCCCCAGCACAGCAGAAGAGGGCAATGTGGGGTCTTGGGGACACACAGACAGCAGGGGTGGGGGAGTGAGGAGTGACTTAACCTCTGGAGAAAGAGTAGGAGCTGCCATGTACCTGAGCACAGGTGACACCCTGTCCTGGGGACTCGGAGGACGCTGGCTGAGGTCCTGTGTAAGCAGGAGGGGCCACTAGAACTCCAAGCTGGGCATTAATATTAACGTGGCCTCATTTGCTCCCAGGGCCGGTGAGGCCTCAGACAATCCAGGGACCACAAGAATACCATTTCTCTCCAACAGCTTTTCCTCCAGATGAACCCTTCTCCCACTTTCTGATGATTTCATCACATGAAGCTTTTATGCTTCTCTTTTCCCTTTGGCTCTGGGTTTGCTGAGGCTCACCAGATGCTACCCTGTCGCTCAGGCTGTCCCTCATTGTGACATCCAATGCTGGGTTGCTTTGAAGGAAGCTTCCCCTGGGAATAGCTTATCCTTCTGTCTCACCCCTGGGTTTACTGTTTCCTCCCAACACACCCCAATTCACCCACGATCTCATCCCTGGGGTGTCACCTCTCACTCAGTAAAATTCCAACAGGGCATGGCTCCCAGACCAGGCTGTTGTTTTCTATGACCTGGATTTTTAATCCCAATTGTCTGCTGTGGCCCAAGAAACTTGATTTGGGTTGAATTTTGCTTTTCTCTGTGCTGCTCAGGGAGGCTCTTTGGAAGGACAAAGGACAACCTCCAGCTGACTCGATGCCTCCAAGACCTCATATTTTCCTTTTCCTGACTGGTCACCCAAAGGTGACCTTCCACAGACCACCAGACTCCACTGACCTGTGTCCTAACAATATCTAAACACACTGGGCTAGATAGAGTCACACCACAGTCCATTTCTCTAGGGGAGGCGGCAGAAATAATTCTACAAGCAAAATCCATCTTCTTTCTTCTAGAGAGACCGAGCACATGTATCCCCTTTCTCATCTTCCTGTTTCAGTTTGGATGGACCTCAGATTGATGCAGAGACACTGGGAATATTTGAACCATCTGAAAATGCCTGGTCCTGCAGACTCTGACCCCTTGTTTATCAGCTGCTCACCTGGGGGGCCGGTAGACACCTCCACTAAGCATTATTATACAGGACCACAGAGCCCATGGATTCCTTAAAAGCCCTTTTTAAATGATTTTGACCTCTTGATCAGACAACCACCATGTACACCATATAATTAAATAGCAAGCAAGTAAAGCAACTTAAAAGGAGATGTTTTCAAAAAACACATGTTTTGGAAACAATAGATGTTTCCCTTATATTCAGGAGTGACAACATATTTGGAAAAGTACTGAGGCCTTTTACATAAAATAATGATAAGGGAATACTATGAATTATTGTATGCCAATAAAGAAGACAAGTTAATAAAATGGATGGATTCCATGAAAGATACATATTACCAAAGTTCCCTCAGGAAGAAATAAACTGATTAGCTCCACTGCACTCTTTATCTGAGGATTGGGAACATCAGATGGAGGAATAACTTTCCATAAATATTGAAGATGTGGTCATTACACAATTGATTGGGTTTACTGGTAAAAATTCTCAGAAATTGCTTATGTTGAAATATGCATCCTTTGTAAATAAAAGTAATGCCTTGGACCCATTCTAAGAAGGATGCAAAGGGAATCCTAAGGAGGCTGTGTGGGAGAAGAGACTGTGTGGGTGAAACTCTTTGTATGTTAGAACCAAAAGGCCAATAACCCAACACCCTCAGTTTTCAGAAACAAACGTAGACAAAAGGGGTACACAATGGGCCCAAGGCCACACAGCCAATTAGTAAGAACACAAAGTGTCAATGGCCTCAGACAAATTTAGGGATGTCATTTGTAACCGTGGAATAAAGCAAAACTCCGGGGACCAACAAGAGGAAACAGAGCAGAACGCCAACTCGTCAACAGGACCTAGGCAAAGCAGCCTCAGTTTAGCTCTGCCCTAATTGTTAAAGCAGCCAGCACCCCAACTGGGCAAAATTAAGTCACAGAGTGTTCATGCCGCTGGCAATAAACAAGTGAGCTTTTTCCTGCTATCCCCATAGACAGGATGATCTAAAAACACAACTCCCTAAAGTGTATTAAGATTCCAAATGGAGTGATGTTGGGGTAAAGCAGATTGAGGTACAAACTTTTCTTCCTTTAGGGAATCCAAACAGGATTTGGTTTTCCTCTAATCTAAAAGTAGGGAAGTCACCATGCCAAGACCAGTGGGCAGTGGGCCCAGTACCCACCCTGAGTGCCAGACCCCAGAGGGACCTTGCCTTCATCTCTGCTGGTAGAGTACACTCTGGTCCTCGCTGCCATGAGGGCCTGCATGGCCACCACCAGCCTGGCCTCCCAGGGGAATGGCTGTGAAGACCGTAACAAGGTGACAGGCATAAGGTCATCTGCGCCTATAAGCACTCAGTCCACCATGGTTCAATCACACTGACGACGGTGGCACCAAGGCCAGCCAGCTCCTCTGCTAAGAAGCCAACCTCTGGGGTGCCTGGGTGGCTCAGTCGGCTGGGTGTTTGACTTTTGGCTTTGGCTCAGGTTATGATCTTGGTGTCGTGGGGGCTCCGTGCCTGGCAGTGAGTCTGCTTGAGATTCTCCTCCCCTGCTCCTATCGTGTTCTCGTGGGCACACATGCACACATGCTCCGTCACTCTCTCTCTAAAATAAATAAATAAATCTTAAAAAAGAAAAAAAAAAAGAAAGAGAAGCAGCAGCAGCCAACCTCAGTGGGCAGAAAATGTATAAGATTCCTTCAAAGAACCCAACTGCTTCACATAGGTCTTTTGAGAGCATCATTTATAAATGTTTTAGCCAAGATCGGCATCTCCAGAACCTCGAGACGAGTAAACCGTGGCACGTTCTGGGGTTAAACTTCTCCAGGTTCCCTTGCAATGAGCTCTTCTGACATGAAATATGTCATTGGCAGGGACGGGGTCTACTAAATAAATGGACCTCGCTTGGTAAGATTCCAAGCCCACAGACCCAACGCCAGGCAGGCTGTAGGCTGGCGATAAACAGGTGTTGTGTGAAAGAACCCAATAGTTCTGTAATTGTGTTAATGACAACAACCTACCGGCTGAGTCCACAATTGCCAGGAAGGTCCAGGATGACCAAAGAAATCCTACACCTTCTATCTGTTTCTACCCCCAAGTCTATCTAAAGCTACTCAGTTATCCACGTTCCTCAGTTATCTACATTCTCGAGGGTCAGCACAGTCATGGATGGAGGTGCCCAGCTCGATCCCCCTACCAGGCGGCGGCCCCCACCCACCGGTTCTTACCAATATTAGCTATTAAATGGTTACCACTACTCTCGTTTCCAGAATTACCCTCTGCTGACTGGAGACACCCACCCAGGAGGTTACACAGCCACCACCACTTTTACCAGTGTGGCCCACAATCAGTGACCGATGGGAACAGGGAAGAATACCAAAGACCAGTCCCTCACCCAGGAGGGCCCAGCTTTGTGCGCAGTGGAAGCTTCAGAACTCCCGTGGGCTCGGGCTGAGGTTGTCTCCAGCTGAGACCACATCCTTGCTTAGCTGTGTCCCCTGCTCCCCCTTCCCCCTACCTCCCTTCTCCTGACAACTCTCCCTCAAAATCATATATACAAGGATCCCGAGCTCAGGTTCTGTTTCCAGGGAACATGAACTTTAACCATTGCCTAAAATTATGAAAGGCCTTTAAATCTCAAAATAAGAAGGAATACTGAGTGTTCTGCGACATGTTTTTTCAAATTCATTCTCAGAAGCATCCCCTCTTTCATGTTTCATTAAAAACAAAGGGCAATTGGGGCGCCTGGGTGGCTCAGTGTGTTAAGCCTCTGCCTTTGGCTCAGGTCATGATATCAGGGTCCTGGGATCAAGCCCTGCATCGGGCTCTCTGGTCAGCAGGGAGCCTGCTTCCCCCCTCCTTCTGTCTGCCTCTCTGCCTACTTGTGATATCTCTCTCTGTCAAATAAATAAATAAAATCTTTTAAAAGGGGGGGGCAATTAATTACCCAGAAATGCCTAAAGTATGTTTAAACTATTTCTCTCATACACACCATTTTCCTACCT
The DNA here is from genome assembly GCF_010015895.1 of Lontra canadensis. Classification (NCBI taxonomy): domain Eukaryota; kingdom Metazoa; phylum Chordata; class Mammalia; order Carnivora; family Mustelidae; genus Lontra; species Lontra canadensis. The sequence continues at coordinate 20,084,602 of NW_022631014.1, read as the reverse complement.
TTGGTCTGGTTTCCAATCGATCATCTAATATCATTTCTCCAAGATGTCTTCCATGAAGATCCTCAACCGCTCCGTCCCCCTCACTCACCAAACTGTGGCTGCTTCCCTCCCAGCTTACCACTACTGATGTTACAATATTTACCTGATGCTCTAACCCCTGTCTCCCAGCCCTCCAGCTCTGTACCGGCTAATATAATGGGCACTGACTACATGGGGCTATTTGCAATTTCAATTTAAACTAATTAAAATTGCTGTGCCTAGGCTGGGTGACCTAGGAGACCCTTGGTAAGTAAATTTCCCAATATCTAATTTTGTAACATTTATACTAAAAACTGATATTTTCAAGGATAGGAAAAGAACTGTAAGAACCTTTAAGAAAGAGTTCCTTAAAAAGCACCAAAGAATATGACTGTTACTGGTTGAATTTTGAGTGGATGGTAGTTAATTGTAGGTTAAGAAAACACAATGCCAGCCTCCAGATCGAGGCAGCCAGCTAGCCAAAAACTGAGAATTTTTGACAGTTATTCAAGGCAGCATGGAGAATATAAAACTTTCCTCGTTTATCCCCCCTGGGATGGGCAGATATTTAAAATTCCACTCCCTCCTCCCCACAGAATAAAACCCATCATGTATGTTTTTTCTTTGTTAAAATCTTCACTTAAGACTACTTAAAAGCCCACAAGTCCTGTTTATGGCCAAGCAAACAGTGGGGGGAGGGGCAAGATAGAGAGAGCTATCACTCTGTCTCCCTACCCATCTCCTCTCCACCTCTCCACCAACACTTCTCCACCAACAGCTTCACAAAGACACCTACTTTGTACTCATGATGAAGAGAGCAAGCTAAAAAAGAGAACCAGGCAGCCTCTGCTGTCTTTGCTCTGTAATGTAGACAAAGCAACTGGGGAAAAAAGCCAATAACTAACAAATGCTCCAGGGAGCATGGGAACCACAGGGGTCTTTCAACTGGTTCTTGGATTTTTTTTTCATTTATTCTTTATTTCTCCTTAATGTGAGTGTGGACTCCTGTTTCTCTTTCACACTATGGGACATCTCCGGAAAAATACCATCTTCAAAACCAGCAAGACATCTTCAGCTATGCCATTCTTGTAGAAAATGATCAACTTCTTTGAATTCTAAATTAATACTAATGGCATTAGAGGGAGAGGACTCCAAGGTTCAAATAGCCAACACACAGTAGACTTAAAACTTTACAAAGGAGCTTCTTCAAAATCACATTACGGGGCGGGGTCTACAATCCTTGGTCATCGGTTGACTTCAAGTTCCAAAAAGAAAATGGAGCTTCAATCTAATACACTCAACTGCTTTCTGTCTCCTTTTCCTTCTTGAATTAATATGCCCAATGATTTTGGTTTTCTTAACTCAAACACAAGGTAAGACCCTGCCCAGGTAAGACCACACCAGGGCTGTGATGTCCTTTTATTTGGTTCTACATCAACAGTGTACATAGAGCCTCACTGAAGATTACTGACATCATCTTTTTATCCAGACTCACAATATAAATATGTTATTACTAACAAGTGTCAATCATCTAAGGGAAGACTATGATGTTGGGGCTAGTGATGACTAGTGCCAGTCAGAGACACTGATGAGCAAATTTACATGACTTTCCATTCCAGAATATGAAGTCTTCATCAGTTAAACGTATCCATTCTTCCTAGGGCACCTGGGTGGCTCAGTTGGTTAAGTGTCCAACTCTTGATTTCAGCTCTGGTCATGATCTCAGGGTCTTGAGGTCAAGCTCCATGCCAGGCGTGAATCCTAGTTGGGATTCTCCCTCTCCCTATTCTCCCCCAACTCACTTGCATGTTCTCTCTCTCTCTCTCTCTCAAAAAAAAATCAGTTCTTTCCAATTGTAATTTGTAGGTTTGATGCCATTTAAGTACTGATGCAATTTTTGAGAGAGGACAGGAGAGAGATGAGAATGAGTAATGAAGATAGTAAAATATATTACGGAACTCCAGTTGCAAGATCTTGGTACTTACACAAGAATAGCTGGATTTGAGGAAAAAAGAAAAACTGTAGCCTCAAAAGAGATACCACCTTGCATGAGAATTTGATGTATAATACAAGATCATTATGAACTAAACAGAAAGGTAAGAATCATTTTTACTCAGTACTGAAGTAATTGGTTAATAATTGGAAGTGAAATGAATTTGGATTCCAGATGACTTAAAAGCCACAGAAACACATAAATAAATTGTATTTTGATATTAATCAAACCACGGAAGGGAGAATGAGTTTGGACACTGGAAGCATTAAAGGAGGTCACTCGTGTAAGATCTCAAGCTCTCAGGCATCAGCACAGGATGGAGAAATGGAGGGTGGACTGACTTCGGTGTTGCACCCCACATGGACAGAGCTGGAGCCACGTGGCAGGTAGGTAGGGGCCTCAAAGGCCAAGCTCAGCAGCTATCATAAGAAGAATTCTTACCCCTAAGAATTCCATGTGGACTAAACAGCCTTCGTCCATCTCCAACTCTCAAAGCAGGATGGACACAATGGCAGTGTCCCCAGTCTTATCTGTTCTGCAAGAGAAGCAGCCCACAGCATTCCACCCAGAGTCCAGTGGCCCCATTCAACCCAAAAGGGTCTTGGGTTGGACTCTCCCAAAAGCAGAGCCTGGGTCAGGATTTGAGTTGAGTTGGGAGGTGACCCCAGCACGTGCTGCAGGAGGGCGAAGCGATGAGGCTCTACAGCAGCGCAGGCAAGCTGGCCGCTGCTGTGGACAACCTGGGCTCGGCTTGGAGAGGAACCTTCTGAGGGAACGGGTAGAATATGTCCGAGGGTTGTCCCACCAGAGGGGCAAGGTAACTGTGATATTCACCCACCCATTCTCCTCCATGAGGGGTTGGGGGCGGCACCAGAGGCATTAACTCTCCAGCACTTCTAGCTTTCTCCAAGAATGGGCAAGCCAGTCTCCTATAGCCAGAGAAAGCCCTCAAACGCGGTTGCAGCAGCTTGTAGGGGAACCATAAGAACAGGAACTAAGGCCAGGGCTGATAGCATCTGCTAAAGAAGAGGAGCACACAGATATCTGGGCTGTCTGCCACAGATGGAGGGACTTGAGGATTCTGGTTACAGCCATCGAAAGTTAACACAATGTCTGAACTACATAGAACACCAGCTTCACCCAACCCATTCCCAGAAGAGTCGTTCCAAAAACGAGGACACTGTGGCCAGGGACATCCGCTCCTCCGACCAGCCCTGATGCCAGCAATGGTTCCCAAAGGTGCCCTGGACTAGCTCGCAGGTGCGGAGCCAGCTCTTAGGAAAAATGCTCCACTAGTCTTGGGGGGAGTCCAAGATGAAAAGACACAATGCCTGTGCTCCGGTAGCATGTGGTCTCTGGAGATGACAGGTCAGCACTTCCTTACAGACCATTTGTCACCAGTTCCAAAGAGATGTAGCGGAGCCTGGGTCCTCTGGAGGACGTCAGAAGCTCTGCCATGAAGGTCATGGCTGTGCCGAGGTCAAGAGATAAGTAGCAATTGGTTATGAGTGAGAACACACAAACGGAAACCACTTCTGGCAGCTTGCTCCTGGGGCTTCCATCAGGTAGATTAGGTTAATAACTCACACAAAGAGGAAACACCAGGTTACATTTTAAATTATTTCCTGCCCATAACTTTAATTCACATAAGATCTCACTCTGGCCACCCCAGTGATTTGTCTTCAGTTTGTGACCTTTTTATTGGTGTGTCTGTTTGGGTACCCTCGCATTCTCTGACCACGGCTTCCCCTGAGGGCAGAGTTTCCAGATTCCTTGTTACATAATTACCCAGAGATCGTTTTAACCTGCGCCACACCTGTTCTCTCCTTGGAGAATTTTGAGTAGCTCTGTCCAAAAAAAAAAAAAAAAAAAAAAAGGAAGAAAGAAAAACAGACTCGGTGCTCTTAAAAACCAAAAGCAGATAACCAATCTCATTTTATATGGTCTGACAGCTTCTCTCTCAGAACCATCCACGATTTTCTCAAATATTTTTCACTTTCTCGAAACACGGAGAAGACACAGAGGATGTGCCTAATCAGACCACAGAGAACCTGCTCCAACAGGTCAGGAGTAGCCAGCACATCAGAAAGGCTAACAAAGCCAATCCTATCATCCAAACCAACACTAACGAAAAGTCCTGGAGAGGAAAAAACAGACACTACAAGATGTTGCCATTCCTCAACTCGGTTCAGGAAAGCTCAAGCCAGTCAGGAAAGATGAGATGATGACTCTAGGTAGCCCAGCTCCAGCCTGGAGCTCTTCTGTGCTTCCTGTGGACACAGGTGGCCCTCACTCTGGTCAATGGCACCGTCAGCCACCCTGACCCCATGGTGATGAGCCATCTCTGACTCCTCTTCCCTCCCTACACCTCCCCCAGCCAGTCTCCGAGTCCTGTGGATTCCACCTCCCAATCTCTCTCAAATCTGGCACCTTCTCTCCACTTCCACAACTACTTACAGCCTCCGTGCCTCCCCTTGGCACGTGGGACCTGAACCCCCACACCCCCGCCCCACCCCACCCCTACCTCTATCCCACCGCTGTCTCTGGCCCTCCACTAACCTACCCATGCCTGGGCAAGCAGTCTCTCTGAGCCACAAAGCCGGGCATCTGCCTCCTTCATTAAACACTCCAGGGTTTTTTCCCACCTGCTTCTCAAATTCCCGAGGATCCTCAGACGCATTCCAGGGGTTTGCCAGTTCTCTCCAATTATGTTTGTTTAACTTTGTGCTTTCATTTCTGTGATAATCTTTTTTAAGATTATCCATAGAAAAATCAACAGAAACACAGTCTGGATCATGTGAACAAACATGTTACGCTAAGTGCTGCCCATAGTTTCACAGACTGTTTTTGTACGTTTATGATATAGTTAGCGACCGGAAATATGTCACAGGCTAATAAGAACATCACAAATCAGACTTAACAGAGAGACCTAATAAGAACTGAACCATTGGGCAACCCATGTAGCACAACACATAGCACACCAAATTCGCAAGACCTGATCAGTTGTTTTTAGAATCAGAAACAGTGATTTCATTGTTGCGAAAATAACTTCGTCCATCACACTAATTTCATCCAGTTCATTTGAATTTCTCGATTTGTGGCTGTGTTGATATTTTTGCATATATACTTGTTTGGTTTTTATAGTCCTATGCAAGCTCCAAGCAAGTACAGACCTATTTCATGCCACTACATCTTTGAACTGCATTATAATAAAAATAAATCAAGCCGCCACTAGGAATCTACAGCATTTTGTTTCCTTTAAAGGAATTCACATATTACTCCCATTTGAGAAACTCTGGCCTTGGGAACAAGGCTTAAGGTCCGTAACAAGGCCTATGTGGGAGAGACGGTGATGTTCTCTGAACTTTCCATTCACACACACCACCCTGCATCCTTTCCCAGCCCCCTCCCAGGGAGGTCTGACCAATGGGCTGTGGGCACGCGCAGGCGATGCATCAGTTCCAGAGCGAGGCACAGAGGAGCCAGCGAGCAACTCTCCCACGATCTCCCGGTGACTAGAGAGGTCACATTTTCCAAATGGTGTGACTTCAAGATGGGCAAAGTTCTGGCAACTTGGCCCTCTGCCAACCTGCAGGGACAAAGAGGATAAGGGACAGCTACCCTTGATCAGGTTAAGCTATGAGGATGCTGGAGGTGATTTGTTCCTACAGGAAACCTTAGCCCATCCTGACAAATACATTCTCAGGGACAGAGCTCGGCCTCCCTGTCCCAACCCTTCTCATAATACTCATGCTCCCAACAGCTCTTAGTTCAGTGCCTGAACACACTGAGCTGTTTCATGACACCTGACCTTTGCACATGCTTTTCCTTACTCCTAGAATGCAGCCCAGCATGTGGGGAGAGTAGGCACCATTTGGTCGTCTGGCCAGGAAGAGCTTCTTCCAGGGAGCTGGTCTAAGACACTTGAAGGAAGTTAGATCCATTACCCCTGCCGGGACCAAGTCCAAGCTATCTTTGCCCCAGCAACAACCAGACTGCCCAGAGGGCCCAACCCTCCCCATCATCTCTTTAAGCACAGTGCTCCCCAGACCTAAGAGGGGCCTGGGGCCTAGTACTCAAAGTGTGGTCTCCAAACAAGTAACACTGACAGAACTTAGGACTGGTGAGAAAAGCAGAATCTCAGAGCCCACCCCAGACCTCCCGGATCAGAATCTGCATTTTAGCAAGATCCCCAGATGAGTCATATGCCTAAGAATATTTGAGAAGCACTGGCCCAAGGTACCCAAATAGAATCTCTTCAGCCTAAAAGGTAACTCCAATAATAATACTTTCCATTTGTAGTAATATCTGCTAAGTGCCTTACATCACTAAATCCCCAGAATAATTTGACCATGCCCATTTCACCAATGAGGAAATGGAGGCTCAGAGTACTTACCCCGCTGAGGATCACACAGCTTTGAAGCTATTTGGAGGCAGTTCCGATGGCCTCAAGAGCTCTAGCCCGCCCCCCATTACTACACACTACAAGGCACCCTGCCATTTGCAAAATTCTGTAAATGCTTAGCCTTCCAGACCAGCCCAAGCACCTCTGGAGACCTTCTTGTCCCCTCTTACAACCACTAAACTGCTTCTCTCTATGCCATCACTTCCTGCCTACACCACAAGGCCTCCACACACACCAGCATCCCTGAGAGAATGCCCGTTCTCCCTGGGTACTGATGTTACGGACTTGCTCAAGAAGTGTCTGATGAGTCAATGAAAACACTTCCCCTTTGATCATCAACAACCCTCTGAGGTTGGCTAGACAATTATTATTAAATAAAGAAAGTCGAAGATACTGACATTCCCAGGGAAGTATAGCAACTTGGCCCCAGGTCACCAAGAAGCCGCAGACCTCTGGGGATAGAACTCTGCTCCCTGATTCTCAGTACAACTGTCTTCTTCCCCACTTCTCCACTCTCCCTGCATTTCCCTCTCCTGACCTACATTACCAGCCAGTTGACAAAACATCCTTTCCAAAGAACACCCCCACATATGCATCTTCAAAAGGGGCTCTGCTTTACCACCTTTAAAGGGTGGTAAAGGGCCCAATTTAGACGTGAACAAGTCACCAAAGGAAAAGGTGGGAAAGTGTGGCTACCACAATGAGACTAGCACTGAAGCTCCACTGTCCAGCATTTCCCTCGCCAAGCTTTGCCCACAGCCTGGCCACGATAAACTAAGACTTCATCTCCGTTTTTCCGAGGGCTTCATGGGGTTCTCATGCAGAGACTCTCCCTTCTCACACTTTTTTAGCTCACCATCAAAGAACACGGCTTAAAGAGCTTTCAAACCTAAATGAAGTGAGTTACAGAGCATCTTTCCATCGTTTTCTGCCTCTCTGTTCTTTCTCTAGTGAAGTCTTCTACGGCACCACCCAAAGCGTCCAAATACTAAACTGAAATACTTTTCCAAAGTTGGACTGCTGGACAACCCCAAAATGCCTTTCCTTTTTTACTTCCCAAGGACCCTGCTTCTTGCTACCTTGCCCCTTAAGGAAAAGCCCAGTGCTTGGCTACTACTCTAGATGCCTTCTTGGTTGTGACGGCAATTGACAACTCAACACCAGCCCACCAGAACACCTCTCCAAGCAGTAACCCAGACTGCACTCGCAGTTCCTAACACAGTCACCGAAGCACAGGACCACCTAATGCCAAGACACTGGATGAAACACAGTGATGGCAGCTGGGCCAGCTTCAATTTGACCACTGTCCTCTTGGACAAAACACAGAGTAAAGGAAAGAGATGGAATCCATGAGAAGTGAGGTGATGGAATGACTAACATTGGTGATGAATAACAACTGAGTTCCCTCCACAACTTCTCCTCACAGCCACCCACCCCCAGCAGGCGAATCCGCTGAGGTGTCCCCAGGCGCCTCTGCGCAGCCCTAGCGCGGTCTTCTCTCCACCCCCCAGCACCTCTCTCCCAGAGCCAGAGTAGAAGGCAGTGTAAATGCGGTCTTAGATTTGAAATTAAGTGATGGGAGATTTCACAAACTCGTTATTTTTCCTGTTAGTTCCAAATGCTTTGACCATAGCCTTTATCCTGATGGTCTTTAGTTCTTCTGTGTGTTTCCTAAACTAGTTCTAAGGTGTTCCCTTTCTTTTAGCTCAGCCGGATAGCTCGGGAGGCCTGGGTTCGAATCCCAACTCTACCGCTCCCAAGCCCTATGACCTCGGGCAAGTCAAGAGTTCTGGGCACGGCTGTCGTTCCACCTTCCTTAGAGGCTGTGAAAAGGATGGAAGTGGTCAAGTCCGGGCAAGGCGCTTGGCACATTGAGACGCTCGATAAACGTCAGCTGCCTGCCAGGTGCATGCACTCTTCCGCAACCCCACGGCACCTCGAACGATGCCCACGCGTTTCCTGGGAAGGCCCCTCTGGCTGGCAACCGAGAGAAAATCAGCTGCGGACGGCGTTATTCCCCTACCCCCCAGCCCCGAGAAAGCGAGTTCCAGCGGGTGTAGGTGTGCGCGCGGACACCCACACGCGCGCGCACACACACACACACACACACACACACACACGAGCTTGGGGAACCCCAGCGGGTCCGGCACGGCGGCCCCACCCCGCATGGAGCGGGGTCTCTATGTCCCAGACCCGCTGGGGCCCGGGCGCTGGACACTTACCCGGAGGGGGCGGCGCGGGCCGGGCCGGGGGCGGCGGCGGGCGCGGAGTGGGCGCGGCGGCTGGCATGGCCAGGCGGCGGGCTCGGCGCCCCGGGGCGCGGCGATGGCAGCGAGGTGCCGCGGCTCGACGGCCAAGCTGGAGCGGGGAGGCGGGGCGCGACCGAGTAGCCGCCCGACAGCGCCCGCCGGCGCCCGCCCTCACTCCTCTCCCTCCCGCCGCCCGCTCCTCGCCGCTCCGGGCAACAGCCACCGGGAACGTCTCCGGGGGCGCCGGGCTTAGCAACCGCGCGGCGCCGCAGCCTAGCTCCCCGCGCTGGCCCAGCGTGCGCGCCGCACTGGGCCCTGGAGGCGGGGCGGGGCGGGGCAGGGAGGGCGGGGAACTGGAGCCCACATCCCTATTCCGCCCGCTAGTGCCGGGAGGTGGCCCTCGGGGACCCCTGGGCCTTCCCCGCCCCGCCGAATCCAGCCTTCCCGCACTCTTTCCCCGCCCTGCGCTCCCTGGAGCCAGGCGGGATCCTGCTTTGAACGTGAGCCTCGCCCACGTTATCTGTAGGTGGCAAAGCAAAGACAGCCTCAGGAACCCCACAGCCCTTGCTCCTCCTGGCAGTTCCGAGTCCAGACTTGCCGCACCAGTCGCTCCATCCCACCCCATTCCCACTACTCTAGCACGCTGACCCCAGGTCCCGCAGCCACCTACATCCTGTTGCCCGCGAGATTCAGAGACGTGCTCACACTCTGACCACACCAGTGGCTTCTAAGGCACAGGCTTCAAAACAACCCTCAGCCTCATGTCTTTCTGGTACCCTCTAAGGACTGCTCAGTACCCCTTGCACTGCTGTACCCCTTCCAAGTACCACCCGCCCAATCCACCTATTTGCAGATATCCTTGCAATCATGGTCCCAGGCCCAGGGGACCTATATCCTCAAGCACCGGCTCCCAGGACCCTCCTGGGAGAGATGGTGAATGCAAGGGACCACCCCACACATACCACACACACCTCTCACGTGGCCACTGACAAGAACACAAAAGAGATCTTGCTTTTGTCCTGATCCGTCAGGTCACAGAGCGACTTTGTCCAATGTTGATGTTCTATGAAATCTTTGGGGTTCAACAGAACACTGAGGCTGAGCTGAGAGTACCAGGCCGGGTCCCAGATGTCAGCATCTGTCTTTCTCATGTAGAACAAGTCTAAAAGAAGGCTGTTCTTGCCTCTCAGGGATGACCTCAGGACCAGATATCATTCCAGGCTTCTAAATGCCCACCTTCAACAGATTGCTTTTTCTCCTCGGACTCAGGCTGTTGCCTCAGGGTCAGAGAATGGCTGCAACAGCCCCATAAAGCTATTGTGTGAAAAAGAAACCTCTGCTTCTGGCTGGCCCAATGACCAGACAACCCAAAGCGATCATAGTGGACCATAGTCAGCAATCCACTCCACCAACAGTGACCAAAATGACAAGCAACCTGCCTCCAAGTCACTCACGGTCTATTAAGAGGAGGCAGATAATAAAATAATCGAGTATGGTTATACATGGTATGGAGAAAAAGGACGTAAGGAAAGGGGGAAAGTGGTTATTTTTAGCTGGGTAGTCGGGAAAGACCTCACTGACAAGGTGACATTTCAACAAAAGCTTAAAGGAAGAACCACTTTGGAAATTTCTCTTGGAGGTAAGGGCCTTTCAGCTACTTAAATACTTTCTTTTTAGAAGCCTTTAACAGCCACTCCTCCTGGCCCCATCATTTATATTTTAGGAGTAAATAAAACTGAAACTGAGTTTGTGAAAAACTAACTTGTGGAAGAGAACTTGGATGACTTATGTTTTCCTTTTTGCCAAAGCAACGGTCCATCAGTGTTTAATTACTAGTTAGGTAATCATTTATATTTTAACTAGATACAAATGAACACCTTAACTGAAGTTATCAGATTACCTTGCAACAGTGAGGGGCAAATATGATGCATCTTGTTGAACACTATGGAAGACATCACATGTTGCCTGAATACTTCTTCCCTCTTTCTAATCTAGAAATAGACCCTAGTGTTTAGCTGAGCACCCTGCAGCCTGGATTAAAGAATACATTTCCTGGGCTCCCTGGCAATCAGGAATGGTCATATGGAAGTCTTCTGGCCAATTAAATAGAATAGATTGGGTTGCATGGGAGTTTCAAATAGGCTCCTTAAAGACAGATATGGTTAATAGGTACATATGTTCCTTTGTCCCTCTCAACCTCCTTCTTTTGTCCAGGATTTCACACATAATGTTCGTGGTTGGTTTAATTATTATTTTCAATTCTTCACCCCACCCCTTAATAGAATCAGACAACCCACCCTTTAAGGTACATGCAATGTACTTCCCAAACCTTGATTTTTTTTTTTTTTTACTTTTTAGAAAAGGCTTTATTCTTTTAATGTAGTTTGGTTTCTTAGCAAAATGGAGGGTAGGTACAGAGATTTTTAGACTTGACCATTTTTCTGACTTTGGCCCATGAGATGTTATCAGACATAATGGGAACAGAGGCTTGGAATGTATTCCTGTGATTTGCTTTAACCATTGTATGCTTCTGCCCACAGCCCAAATAGCTGCTGGTCCAAGCAAATGTCAAGAAACATGTAGTAGACCTAAACTTGAACCTGCTGCTGAATTCAGCCAACCCGCAGACTAAAGCAGAGCTACCCCCAACAGACTTGCAGACCTAAGATTGAAAGCGCAGGTTTGTTTCTCAGCATTATGGTGAAAGCTAGCACACATGATGGTTGATGATGGCTGGAGCTTCAGCAGCCATCGTGGGTCATGTGGTCAGTCACCTTGAAGATGGAAGCCAAGCCCTAAGAATTATAGAGTAGAAAAAAATAGAACCCTGAGTCCCTTACAACATCATGGATCTATCATACCATGCTTCAACTACTGACTTTGGACTTTCCTTCTAAGAGAGAGTGAACTCTTGTATGTTTAAGTCACCATAGTCAGAGTCCATTGTTACTAGCTCCTAAGTGATGATTTGCATCAATTCACTCAAAGATGAAATCACTTTATTTTCATATTAAGAGAAACATTGATCACATACATTTGCAATCATTTATGTCAAATAGAAGACCAAAAGATCCATCATGCTTACAGTGAACCACTTAACTAGCAACTCATTGAGCATAGCTGAAGACAATGGAGTAATACTCCTGTTGGTCTTGTCAAGGTATCAGAGCTATTCTGTTTGCAGGTGATCCAAATTCACCCATTAGCTCAAGATGACAGGGAGCACAGGGTAGCTGAAGGCTATCTGAGGAAATCTCATGAACATCCAAAAGCAGATTGGCTACCACCTCGTGACCTGACTCTCAAATGTCTCCTGCATATGATGTATCTGAGACTCCAGTTTCTCTAGGAAGGAATATACTAAGCCCAGCTTATTTATTCTGACAAGGGCTCTTATACTGGATCAGCTGTTTTGAGGGTAGGTGTCCATCCGTGGCCCAAATAGCCATGGCTTTGTGGAAAAGCAGCTAGAGGGAATGGAATGGAAATAAAGCCTGGGGGGGTAGTGGACACGGTATAGGGATGGGGGCCTTTCAGAAGCTGTGCCTAAGATATCCTAAGCCTAGAGGGGAAATTGTTGATGGCAGGGAAATTGACTGACATATCCAGGACACTAGGTAGGCTTTGTTGAGGAAAGAACTAGAAAATTTCCAGGAGGTCAATCCCATGTAGGATACCACTGCCAGAGAAACTTGCAGGAAAGACCTAGATAAAGGGATAATGAAGCTTCTAAAAAGAAATTGCTCTACTTCCCAGCATTACCCAGGATGATTCCAGATTGAGATCGAGGAAAAGGAGAAAAATTCAGCATCTTAACACAGACGACTATTCCAACAAATCTGCAATGTGCTTTCTCCAGTGACACTTTACATGTCTCCTCACCATGTGGATAGGGCATTTTAGACACCTCCCCACCCCCAGCTGTCACAGCATCTTTCCTTTCCTCTCTAGATCCCTAGAGAGATTACTATACCTTCCTCATCTCCACTCCCTCCCTTCTGCCCAGCTCCTCAGACCTGCTGGGATGGAACTTGTTTCCTATCTTTCTGCCTTGCTGCTTTAACTGCACTGGTAACAATCTTATCTGTGCCATTCGGTGAGCACCGCATGACACAGTCCTTGTTTTATTTTATCTCACTGCAGCATGTGATCTGTCTTGAAACTCTCTCCTCTCCTGGCTTCAGTGGTAACCGTCGCTCTTCATTCTACCCCACCTTCTCAAAGCAAACATTTTTACTGCTTTGTGGGTCTCTCTTCCTCCACTCAGACCTTAAATTGTTCTATCTTATGGCTTTGCTCTTGGCTTTGATAGACTCACTGACCTGGCTGGCCTTTTTCAATGCCTTAGTGCTAACTTCAGACCAGTTTCATCTCCCCTCTCCCAAGACCAGCTCAGTGGCCTACTAGACAGCTCCTCAGAGGCCTCTCTTAGGCACCTCTCACAGCTTATCCAAAACAGAACTCATCATCCATTCCCCCAGATTCCGTTCCTCCTACTAGATTCTTGGTCTCATTTAATTCAGTTGTCCAAGCCATAAACCCAGGAATGAATGTCAACTCCATTTCCAGTCACCAAACTCTGTCCTCTCCCCAACACCTCCTCCTTGCCAAACTGCCATCGTCTTGTTCACACTCTGATTACATCCCAACCAGCACGCTGAGCATCTCCTTCCTTGCACTGCTATATCCTTTCCATACTTAACACCCAGCCTTATTGGACTGAGGGAGATCTTTCTCAGTATTGTTCTATATGTTATGTAATTTCTCCACTAAAAATCTGCCAATGAAAATAATAAAAATCTGTTCTGAGAGTTAACTTTAAACCCCTTAGAAGGGTCCTCAAGGTTCTTCAACCTCTAGTCTTGTCTACCTATCAACCATCAACTCCCGCCATTCCCCCACAGATATTGTGGGCTTCAGCTAGTGCACATTCCTTTCTTTGTCTCAGCTGCCCCTAAGCATCCCTTACTCCAGCATCACCTCCCCCCAGTAAGTAAACTGCCAAGCCATGATCCAAGCCCTAACTAGTCCGTACTCACTACCAGCAGAAAGATAAGAAAGTAGGGTGTTTGAAGTAACTGCAGCATGGCCAATCTGATCTCACCCCAGTGCTGACAACTGACCCAGTCACTGGCACATTCCATTCAGTCAGCGATTCTTACCTACCTGAGGTCAGCCCAAATGCCTCCATCTGGCTTGAAAGACTTGTCAGGCTTGGCCTGAGGCCACACCAGTGACAGGTTTTCAAAGGGAAGAAGTCAAAACTACTGCCTAAGATAAAATACAGTGTTTCAGGTGGATGTCCTTCATGCCTGTAATCTCTCTTCTCACTCTAGTTCAGATAACTTTGTGTCAGCTGTGTGTAGACATGAGTGAAGGAATACATCTAAAATGTTACCACTTTTTCTGGATACAAGCTCCTGTTAAAATTGCCATTGGGGCCTCCTGATGCCCAAGAATATGGCACTCACTGCTGCAAAAGTAAGACGCAGATCATTGTTTCTGTATTCTAGCAATGAAAACAAACCCATTTACAAAACTACTAATTAATGTTCAAATGTGGAATAGTAACAAATGGAAAGTTGAAAACATTCTCAAGTCCTTAGAGTAGAGCAGTAGTTTCAGGGCAAGTTTTCAAGTCTCGGAGGGTATTACATGACTTTTGAAATAAGCAACATTTCTCAAAACACTGGGCCTATAATTAGATACTAGGTACAACAGCTAGAAAACTGAACTGGGTTTAAGTCTGAGAAAACTAAACTTTAATAAAAATATATGTGGAATCTCTTACTGAATTACCACACTTGCTCTCAAAGAAAGGAGAGTAAGTAAACGATATCCTTCCCTAAGATTCCAGGAGAAGACATGTAGGCACACATATACACAGATTTGCAAAATGTATACATATGTAGGGTTCATGCCTATGTATGGGACACAATGAAACTGAGAACCCTATAAAGAAAGTGGGGCTCAGATCCTCTTATATAAAATTTTAAAATGAATTTATCAGTGACTAGGTTGGCTTCAGATGAATTTTTCTTGTTCATCTAGATGTCAAAAATAAAGAATAGGTTACCTAGGATATGGGTGCTATCCTCAAAAAGAAACAGAGAGAAAGTGAACAGATCTTTCCTAGTTCCTTTTTTTTTTAGATTTTATTTATTTATTTGAGAGAGAGAGAGCAAGAGAGCAGTAGCAGGGGGAGGGGCAGAGGGAGAAGGAGAAGCAGACTCCCTGCTGAGCGGGAAGCCTGACAGGGAGCTCAAATCCAGGACACCAGAATCATGACCTGGGTGGAAGGCAGACACTTAGCCAACTGAGCCACCCAAACACCCCTCCCAGTTCTTATATTTAGCTGAAGGGTTCCTGCTCTAAGGCAAGGATCTGCATATACTGTATGGAACTCACCTCCAAATCTGGCCCATTGCCAGCATGTGCAAATAAAGTTTTATTGGAATACAGCCGTACCTGTTCCTTTATATATTGTCTATACTGCTATTGAAGAGTTATGACAGAGACTGTGTATTCCACAACACCAAAAATATCTATTACCTCGTTCTTTATAGAAAAAGATTACAGAGCCTTGCTGTACTGTCAACACATTTCTGTGGTCTGTTTTTTTTTGATGGTATGGAGAAGAGCAAGCCACCACAGTGTTCTTATTTGTTGTATGTTTAATAACGGTGAAGACTTTTCTGGAAAAAGAAATTCAAGCCCTTGGGGCACCTGAGCGGCTCAGTGGGTTAAGCTTCTGCCTTTGGCTCAGGTCATGATCTCGGGGTCCTAGGATCGAGCCCTGCATTGGGCTCTCTGCTCAGTGGAGAGCCTGCTTCCCTCTCTCTCTCTGCCTGCCTCTCAGCCTACTTGTGATCTCTGTCTGTCAAATAAATAAATAAAATCTTTAAAAAAAAATTCAAGCTCCTCATTCTCAGGTTTAAGGCAGTCATTCTGATTTAATCTAACCCTTTCAGTGTCCAACCATTCAGTAGGTTTACCCTCTCTCTGAACATTCTCACAACACCTACCAAGGAGGGAAGTCCAATGCAAGAGGGGAGATAAGCATTTCTTTTTTTTTTTTTCAGATTTACAACATTTTATTTACACAGTGTTGTTGATTTAAGTGACATCCACTGAGGAGGTTACAACTTGAACAAGAATCATTGGGAGGAGAAGGAAGCAACAAATATTTGTGTACATGAGCTTTGAAATTTGTTTCAGGCCATCTATAGATGATTTTCAGTAGGCTTCTTTTTTTATTATTTTTTATTTCTTTTCAGCGTAACAATATTCATTGTTTTTGCACCACACCCAGTGCTCCATGCAATCCATGCCCTCTCTAATACCCACCACCTGGTTCCCCCAACCCCCCACCCCCAAGCATTTCTGAACTATAGGAGCTTCCACGAAGGGACACCTCTTGCAAACCACGTAAGTCTGTGAGATAAGGTCATCTTAGCATTTTTCTGAGGCTGTCCTCTGTTTTTAAACACCTAGCAAAGCTGAGAATTGGAAAGCTTAAGAAACTCACCGAAAGTCACACAGCAGCAGTTGCATAGCTAAAATTGGAATCCAGGTCTGTCTGACTACAGGCCCATGCTCCTTCCACCATGTCTTGCTGCCTGATGAATTTATCCACTTACTCATCCAGTAAATAATTACCGGGCACTATGTTCAGTCATTATGTCACCATGCCGGGCGTTGAGGACACAAAGATCCTCAAAAACAATGAAGAGTGACGGATCCCACAATAAGATACCTTCCAAATAAGATTGCTGTGACTCCCTACCTCAGAATCCCCCTCAATCCACAATCTAATTTTTTTTTTAAATTAAGAGTAAGACTATCCTTGTGCTAATTCCATGATTTTATTTTTCTAAAAGATGTAGTGTTGAGTAATTAGGTCGTAATCCTGAAGTCTATCCATTATGTATTGAATGTTGGCACGATGTCGAAGCAGCTCATGACATCTGAAACAATGTCTCAAGATAATTCAGTTTTTCTTTTATCTAGTTTGCTTTTGAATTTCTATTAACCTCCACCGCAGACATAATTCCGATGTCCTGTTGGCATGGAACGCACCAGCTTGTGATAAGTCAGACACAAGCGCTATGCTCTCTAACCTGGTTGTCATTATTCTTTCAATATGGTCTTGGGCAATCTTTCTTGTCTAGAGCTTAAAATATTGGAAGTTTCTTCCACAATTTTTTTAAGATTTTATTTATTTATTTGACAGAGAGAAACACAGTAAGAAAAGGAACACAAGCAGGAGCACGGGAGAGGGAGAAGCAGGCTTCCCACTGAGCATGCGCGGCTGCATCCCAGGACCCTGGGATCATGACCTGAGCTGAAGGCAGATGCTTAACAACTGAGCCACCCACGTGCCCCTCTTCCACAATCTTGATAGAGCATCTTAAATTTCCAATGGCAGCTCTGGATACTTAAGATAATTATATTTCTTTCTTTCCACTGACTCTTGATAGCCGTATGAAGTGTTTCATCGAAACCTAAAAGGGTAAAGGAAGTAGTATTGTAAACATTGCCTCTCTAAATAATTTTTTTAAGTAATGTTTTAAATGTAAATAGTGAAGACTCCAGTAGAAGCCTCAGACGTGATGTCTGTGCTGTGACAAGTGAATGATGCTAGGGACTGGTGTGTGATTCCACATGCACAGGTGGGGTTTTTTGCTATTTAGTTGAAAACCAAGTTGGAGGTTCAACAGGGAAGACATAAAATCTGATGGTCACTTGATCGGCAATCCACTGAATCCTAATGCTGGAAAACAATCTATCTTGAACCCATGTTGAAAAAAATGACAGAAAGTCATCTCCACTTTTCATCATTTTCAAACGAAGTTGAGTGACACACCCACAGTTATAGGTTAATCAGTTTCTCCCCCACTCTCTCCAGAATGTTCCATGCCCCCAGTGTGACACTGTTAAATTGTTCACTAAGGGCTGAAAGAAAGAGCAAGACTGCAAGTGTGGGACTCCATGCTGTATTCCTTACAGCAAAAACAGGAGTGAATACCTTGTAAAATCAGCTGCAACCATCAAGACAGAATTATGCCTGTAGAGAAACCAGAGAGGGATATTGGCAAAAGTCCTTTATCAAATGACAATATGGGCAGTCGCATCAGATCAATGGAATACAAGGGGAAAGGGCAGTCTGCACCGTGTGTGTGGTAGAAGTCACTTCAGCCTGGATTTGGACAAACCACCGCAAAATGTCGTCAGCTCTTGACCCAAACATGAGGGGAAAGTCCTCGATGACTCTCACACTCTGGGAGAAGAGTTTATTTTTGCAGCTGTGCTCTAGACTTGAAAACAAAGGTCGGGGTCAGGACCGATGGAGACTCAGCCACCTGGGAACCAGAAAGGAAGATTCGGGGCCATTCCACACACAGCCTTATCAACAGAGGATATTCAGAGGTCAACAGCATGCCTGCTGGTCCTGGTACCACGTCGAAGGAGCCAGTGAAAATCATGAACATGATCAAAGGATAGCAACAGAGTCAGTGTTTGCTTTCCCAGCATGCTGTGAGAAGGAATGAGCACAAAGAACAATTCTGCTTTCCCACCCTCAAGGATGGACCGCTCAAAAAGTGTTATAGGGAATTATAGAGATGAAGATGAGATTGCAAAAGTGGCTTTTTCATGCCATTGATAACATAAATAGAAGACTTCTTCTATGATTTCAAGTGGCAAGTGTCAGTGACATATGCAGGATCTTAGAGAAGCTGAAATTACAACCTCAAAGCTAATAAATATATCACAACTGGAAATATCAAAGATGAGATAGCAGACAATTCCAGAGGGGCGTTGAGCTGTGGCACAGATGAGTGCATCACTGACTAGGACCTTTACCCTACATTTTCTTTTCTTTATTCATCAGAGAAAAGTCATTATCATATTACTGAGCATGGTTAAAGGCCACATTCAAACACTGCACAAGACCATGAAGAAAAATCTTTCCTGGGCCAAGTCAAGCAATAGCAGAACTGGAATGCAGGAAGGAATCTCTTCCAAGTTCAAACATTTACCCTCCAGGGCTCAGAGGGCAATGTCACTGTCAACTTAACAGACTTTGAGTGTAGTCTTCAGCACACGATTTCTGAGTGATAGTCCAATTCCAATATCCAAACAAACTAATAGAGCTATCAAACACCTGCTGGTTTCCTGAGTGCCTGTGTGATTTAGCAAAAATAAGGAGTTAGGAAAGAAAACAGAGAGAGAGTGAGCCTGACCTCCTGTTCATGCTGGCAGATGTAGATACCCATGTGAGAAGGAAAAAAAAAAAAAACCCTCTTCTTCTAGGTGATCTGAAACTATTGCTGTTCATCTTGACTTTTTAATGTCATGCTTTGTCATATTTGAAAACTGTGATGATATTTTGAACTTAAATTTGGTAAGTTGCCTGATCCAAATCCCCATGAGTGGTCCAAAGTAAAAAACAGAATAAGTTCCCAAATAAGCATGTTAAAAATAAAAATACCACTGCAGCACAGTTATACTTGCAATATGAAATCTGGGCAGTCACGGCTGTGTCTGCACATCCATGGTCTTTTTTGTATGTAGTCCTTGAATTTGTCTTTACAGTTGCATAGAAACTTCCTGGCTTGAAATTTCAAGAATGCTGCAAGTCTTCCATGAATCTTCAGACCATCCCACTTGCAGTGAGAGTGGGTGGAGAACATGAGACCCAGGGAAATGAAACAGCCTTTTCTGTGTCACTGAAAAGACTAAGGATGAAAAAAATGCCCTAACTTTGTTTTGGTTCACCTTCAATAACACCGTTTCTTGCAACATTTAACACCAAGAAAATTGGATAAAACCTCCTCACATTATCGCTAAGTTTCAGAGAAAGTAGAATAATGTAGATTTTTTAAGCTATTTTCAGGAAAGCATTTAAAAAGCCCAATTATCTAACAAAGCAAAACTGATAATTATATAATTCCACAGCACTTGGCAGCATGATAACTTTAAAGGAATGGGTGGGATTCGCTTTATTCCTTCGTGTCTACAGAACTTTGTGCCTCAGATCTCCAGAGATCTCTGGTGCAGAACAAGGTTATCACCAAGGAAATGTCTTGCAGGAACAGCCACTGTATTTCAGTCTTTAGGAAAACAGAAGTTGAAAAGTGCGAATGGAAATTAATGGTAATGAAAACAGTCAAGATATGGATTAAAGAATGTTTTCTCTGAAAAACAAAAGTAAATGACACACTATTAGTGACAGAAGACTTGGTTCCCAGAAAGATGGCACCTCCCACACCTTGAACTTTAAGAAGGTATCACCTTGGTTCTTGGACAAAACCTCAGTTATAGTACATCTATCATGTACTAAGTTCTGTGTTGCTAGCTTTATACGAATTGTCTTATTTACTCCTCACAACAACTTATTTGTAGAAATTATTTCCACTTCAAAAATGAATCAGATGAAGTGACTCACCAAGACCAGCTAATAAGCAACAAAAACAGGATTTGAACCCAGGTCTGTCTGCCACCAAAGTCTTACTATATCACACTACATCACACAGTTGCAGGCTGGGAGATGAGTATATTGGCTAGTTTTGCTGTGTAACAAATAACCCCAAAACTTAGGGACTTAAAATCACAATTGCTTATTCAGCTCATGATTTGTGAGTTAATGGTTTAGGCTGGGTTCTGATGGGCCGTTCCTCTTGCCTTAGCTGGGCTCACTCATGCACCTGTAGTCAGCTGATGAGTTGGCTGGAGGCTACCTGGTGGTCCAGGGTGGCCTTGGCTGGCATTGCTTATCTCTGCTCCTGTCATCTCTAGTCATAAAGCAGGTTAGCTCAGGCCTGCACACACAGGAGCTTCTCAGTGTCCCAAGAAACAAGTAGAAGTGTGTGAGACCTTTTGAGACCTAGGCACATCACCTCATTCCATCACATTCTACTTTCCACAGCAAGTCATAATGCCAGCTCAGATTCAAGAGAGGAAACATAGACTTCACTTCTTGAAGAGAGGAGCTGCAAAGCCGCAACGTGTACCACCTCTGTGATTTTGTTCCCAGAAATCCACAGCATTTTTCTAAACATGAGAAAGCATCAGAGGAACCCAAATTGAAGAATAGTCTTCAAAATACCTGACCGGTATTCTTCAGAAGTGTCCAGATCATGAAAGATAAGGAAAGACTGAGGAACCATTACAGATTGGTAGAGCAAATCAAGGAGACATGAAAACTAACAGTGACATGGGTTTGTGAATTGGATCCTGAAACAGATAAAGGATTTTGGTGGAAAACTGGTGAAATCCAAATAAAGTTACAGTTTTATTAAAAAGTAAAGTGTAGGGCACCTGGGTGGCTCAGCGGGTTAAGCCTCTGCCTTTGACTCAGGTCATGATCTCAGGGTCCTGGGATCGAGCCCCACATCAGGCTTTCTGCTCAGCAGGGAGCCTGCTTCCCTATCTCTCTGCCTGCCTCTCTGCCTATTTGTGATTTCTCTGTCAAATAAATAAATAAAATCTTTTAAAAAATGTTTAAAAAAAATAAAAAGTAAAGTGTATTGTTTAGATTACTCTACTCATTCCTGACCTTGAAGGGAATGCTTTCCCTATTACCTCATTAAGTATGGTATTTGCTGTAGTCTTAATTGATGGCATTTATCAGGTTAAAGAAATTCCTGTCTTTTCCTAGTTTACTAAGAACTTTTCATAATAAAAGCATGTTGAATTTTAGTAATTTTTTTCCTCTGTCTACTAGAACAATCATATAGTTTTTATTATTTCACATGCTAATTTACATAATTTCCTAGAATTAAGACAATCTTTTTTTAAGGCAATTTTGTATTCTTAGAGTAACCCAACTAAATAATGATGTATTGATTTTTTTCATATATTGCAGAATTTGGTTTGATAATATTTTCTTTAGGATGTTTGCATTGATATTTATCAATGAGATTGATCTATAATTGACCTTACTTAATTCTTTCCTTGTAACAGTTTGTTAGCAGTAATGCCAGACTGCTTTTTTTTTTTTATAAACATATATTTTTTTCCCCAGGGGTACAGGACTGTGAATCGCCAGGTTTACACACTTCCCGTACTCATCATAGCACATACCCACCCAATGTCCATAATAACCCCACCCCCCAACCCCCCTCCCCCCAGCAACCCTCAGTTTGTTTTGTGAGATTAAGAGTCACTTATGGTTTATCTCCCTCACAATCCCATCTTGCTTCATTTACTCTTCTCCTACCCCCTTAACCCCCCATGTTGCATCTCCTCTCCCTCATATCAGGGAGATCATATGAGAGTTGTCTTTCTCCGATTGACTTATTTCGCTAAGCATGATACCCTCTAGTTCCATCCATGTCGTTGCAAATGGCAAGATTTCATTTATTTTGATGGCTGCATAGTATTCCATTGTGTATATATACCACATCTTCTTTATCCATTCGTCTGTTGATGGACATAAAGGTTCTTTCCATAGTTTGGCTATTGTAGACATTGCTGCTATAAACATTCGGGTGCACGTGCCCCTTCGGATCACTACGTTTGTATCTTTAGGGTAAATACCCAGCAGTGCAATTGCTGGGTCATAGGGTAGTTCTATTTTCAACATTTTGAGGAACCTCCATGCTGTTTTCCAGAGTGGTTGTACCAGCTTGCATTCCCACCAACAGTGTAGGAGGGTTCCCCTTTCTCCGCATCCTCGCCAGCATCTGTCATTTCCGGACTTGTTAATTTTAGCCATTCTGACTGGTGTGAGGTGGTATCTCATTGTGGTTTTGATTTGTATTTCCCTGATGCCGAGTGATATGGAGCACTTTTTCATGTGTCTGTTGGCCATCTGGATGTCTTCTTTGCAGAAATGTCTGTTCATGTCTTCTGCCCATTTCTTGATTGGATTATTTGTTCTTTGGGTGTTGAGTTTGCTAAGTTCTTTATAGATTTTGGACACTAGCCCTTTATCTGATATGTCGTTTGCAAATATCTTCTCCCATTCTGTCAGTTGTCTTTTGGTTTTGTGAACTGTTTCCTTTACTGTGCAAAAGCTTTTGATCTTGATAAAATCCCAATAGTTCATTTTTGCCCTTGCTTCCCTTGCCTTTGGCGATGTTCCTAGGAAGATGTTGCTGCGGCTGAGGTCGAAGAGGTTGCTGCCTGTGTTCTCCTCAAGGATGTTGATGGATTCCTTTCTCACATTGAGGTCCTTCATCCATTTTGAGTCTATTTTCGTGTGTGGTGTAAGGAAATGATCCAATTTCATTTTTCTGCATGTGGCTATCCAATTTTCCCAACACCATTTATTGAAGAGGCTGTCTTTTTTCCATTGGACAATCTTTCCTGCTTTGTCGAAGATTAGTTGACCATAGAGTTGAGGGTCTAGTTCTGGGCTCTCTATTCTGTTCCATTGATCTATGTGTCTGTTTTTGTGCCAGTACCATGCTGTCTTGATGATGACAGCTTTGTAATAGAGCTTGAAGTCCGGAATTGTGATGCCACCAACTCTGGCTTTCTTTTTCAATATTCCTTTGGCTATTCGCGGTCTTTTCTGGTTCCACATAAATTTTAGGATTATTTGTTCCATTTCTTTGAAAAAAATGGATGGTACTTTGATAGGAATTGCATTAAATGTGTAGATTGCTTTAGGTAGCATAGACATTTTCACAATATTTATTCTTCCAATCCAGGAGCATGGAACATTTTTCCATTTCTTTGTGTCTTCCTCAATTTCTTTCATGAGTACTTTATAGTTTTCTGTGTATAGATTCTTAGTCTCTTTGGTTAGGTTTATTCCTAGGTATCTTATAGTTTTGGGTGCAATTGTAAATGGGATGGACTCCTTAATTTCTCTTTCTTCTGTCTTATTGTTGGTGTAGAGAAATGCGACTGATTTCTGTGCATTGATTTTATATCCTGACACATTACTGAATTCCTGTACAAGTTCTAGCAGTTTTGGAGTGGAGTCTTTTGGGTTTTCCACATATAGTATCATATCATCTGCGAAGAGTGATAGTTTGACTTCTTCTTTGCCGATTTGGATGCCTTTGATTTCTTTTTGTTGTCTGATTGCTGAGGCTAGGACTTCTAGTACTATGTTGAATAGCAGTGGTGATAACGGACATCCCTGCCGTGTTCCTGACCTTAGCGGAAAAGCTTTCAGTTTTTCTCCATTGAGAATGATATTTGCGATGGGTTTTTCATAGATGGCTTTGATAATATTGAGGTATGTGCCCTCTATCCCTACACTTTGAAGAGTTTTGATCAGGAAGGGATGCTGTACTTTGTCGAATGCTTTTTCAGCATCTATGGAGAGTATCATATGGTTCCTGTTTTTTCTTTTATTAATGTGTTGTATCACATTGATTGATTTGCGGATGTTGAACCAACCTTGCAGCCCTGGAATAAATCCCACTTGGTCGTGGTGAATAATCCTTTTAATGTACTGTTGAATCCTATTGGCTAGTATTTTGGTGAGAATTTTTGCATCTGTGTTCATCAAGGATATTGGTCTGTAGTTCTCTTTTTTGATGGGATCCTTGTCTGGTTTGGGGATCAAGGTGAGGCTGGCCTCATAAAATGAGTTTGGAAGTTTTCCTTCCATTTCTATTTTTTGGAACAGTCTCAGGAGAATAGGAATTAGTTCTTCTTTAAATGTTTGGTAGAATTCCCCCGGGAAGCCGTCTGGCCCTGGGCTTTTGTTTGTTTGGAGATTTTTGATGACTGTTTCAATCTCCTTACTGGTTATGGGTCTGTTCAGGCTTTCTATTTCTTCCTGGTTCAGTTGTGGTAGTTTATATGTCTCTAGCAATGCATCCATTTCTTCCAGATTGTCAAATTTGTTGGCGTAGAGTTGCTCATAATATGTTCTTATGATTGTCTGTATTTCTTTGGTGTTCGTTGTGATCTCTCCTCTTTCATTCATGATTTTATTTATTTGGGTCCTTTCTCTTTTCTTTTTGATAAGTCTGGCCAGGGGCTTATCAATCTTATTAATTCTTTCAAAGAACCAGCTCCTAGTTTCGTTGATTTGTTCTATTGTTTTTTTGGTTTCTATTTCATTGATTTCTGCTCTGATCTTTATGATTTCTCTTCTCCTGCTGGGTTTAGGGTTTCTTTCTTGTTCTTTCTCCAGCTCCTTTAGGTGTAGGGTTAGGTTGTGTACCTGAGACCTTTCTTGTTTCTTGAGAAAGGCTTGTACCACTATATATTTTCCTCTCAGGACTGCCTTTGTTGTGTCCCACAGATTTTGAACCGTTGTGTTTTCATTATCATTTGTTTCCATGAATTTTTTCAATTCTTCTTTAATTTCCTGGTTGACCCATTCATTCTTTAGAAGGATGCTGTTTAGTCGCCATATATTTGGGTTCTTTCCAAATTTCCTCTTGCGATTGAGTTCTAGCTTCAGAGCATTGTGGTCTGAAAATATGCAGGGAATGATCCCAATTTTTTGATAACAGTTAAGACCTGATTTAGAACCAAGGATGTGATCTATTCTGGAGAATGTTCCATGTGCACTAGAGAAGAATGTGTATTCTGTTGCTTTGGGATGAAATGTTCTGAATATATCTGTGATGTCCATCTGGTCCAGTGTGTCATTTAAGGCCTTTATTTCCTTGTTGATCTTTTGCTTGGATGATCTGTCCATTTCAGTGAGGGGAGTGTTAAAGTCCCCTACTATTATTGTATGATTGTCGATGTGTTTCTTTGATTTTGTTATTAATTGGTTTATATAGTTGGCTGCTCCCACGTTAGGGGCATAGATATTTACAATTGTTAGATCTTCTTGTTGGACAGATCCTTTGAGTATGATATAGTGTCCATCTTCATCTCTTATTATAGTCTTTGGTTTAAAATCTAAGTGATCTGATATAAGGATTGCCACTCCTGCTTTCTTCTGATGTCCATTAGCATGGTAAATTCTTTTCCACCCCCTCACTTTAAATCTGAAAGTGTCTTCGGGTTTAAAATGAGTTTCTTGTAGGCAACATATAGATGGGTTTTGTTTTTTTGTCCATTCTGATACCCTGTGTCTTTTGATTGGGGCATTTAGCCCATTAACATTCAGGGTAACTATTGAGAGATATGAATTTAGTGCCATTGTATTGCCTGTAAGGTGACTGTTATTGTATATTGTTTCTGTTCCTTTCTGATCTACTACTTTTAGGTTCTCTCTTTGCTTAGAGGACCCCTTTCAATATTTCCTGT
Organism: Lontra canadensis; assembly: GCF_010015895.1. Taxonomy (NCBI): domain Eukaryota; kingdom Metazoa; phylum Chordata; class Mammalia; order Carnivora; family Mustelidae; genus Lontra; species Lontra canadensis. Next base: position 20,058,759 of record NW_022631014.1, on the reverse strand, counting down.
AGAGCTGGCTTGGTGTTTGCAAATTCTTTCAGTTTTCGTTTGTCCTGGAAGCTTTTAATCTCTCCTTCTATTTTCAATGATAGCCTAGCTGGATATAGTATTCTTGGCTGCATGTTTTTCTCGTTTAGTACTCTGAATATATCATGCCAGCTCTTTCTGGCCTGCCAGGTCTCTGTGGATAAGTCTGCTGCCAATCTAATATTTTTACCATTGTATGTTACAGACTTCTTCTCCCGGGCTGCTTTCAGGATTTTCTCTTTGTCACTAAGACTTGTAAATTTGACTATTAGGTGATGGGGTGTGGACCTATTCTTATTGATTTTGAGTGGGGTTCTCTGAACCTCCTGGATTTTGATGCTTGTTCCCTTTGCCATATTGGGGAAATTCTCTCCAATAATTCTCTCCAATATACCTTCTGCTCCCCTCTCTCTTTCTTCTTCTTCTGGAATCCCAATTATTCTAATGTTGTTTCGTCTTATGGTGTCACTTATCTCTCGAATTCTGCCCTCGTGGTCCAGTAGTTGTTTGTCCCTCTTTTGTTCAGCTTCCTTATTCTCTGTCATTTGGTCTTCTATATCGCTAATTCTTTCTTCTGCCTCATTTATCCTAGCAGTGAGAGCCTCCATTTTTGATTGCACCTCATTAATAGCTTTTTTAATTTCAACTTGATTAGATTTTAGTTCTTTTATTTCTCCAGAAAGGGCTTTTATATCTCCCGAGAGGGTTTCTCTAATATCTTCCATGCCTTTTTCGAGCCCAGCTAGAACCTTGAGAATCGTCATTCTGAACTCTAAATCTGACATATTACCAATGTCTGTATTGGTTAGGTCCTTAGCCTTTGGTACTGCCTCTTGTTCTTTTTTTTGTGGTGAATTTTTCCGCCTTGTCATTTTGTCCAGATAAGAGTATATGAAGGAGTAAGTAAAATACTAAAAGGGTGGCAACAACCCCAGGAAAATATGCTTTAGCCAAATCAGAAGAGATCCCAAAT